>NC_081787.1:25234134-25585123 GCF_963082965.1 Carassius carassius | reverse complement strand
GTCACCTTTATTTATATAGCGCTTTAAACAAAATACATTGCGTCAAAGCAACTTAACAACATTCATTAGAAAAACAGTGTGTCAATAATGCAAAATGATAGTTAAAGGCAGTTCATCATTGAATTCAGTGATGTCACCTCTGTTCAGTTAAATAGTGTCTGTGCATTTATTTGCAATCAAGTCAACGATATCGCTGTAGATGAAGTGACCCCAACTAAGCAAGCCAGAGGCGACAGCGGCAAGGAACCGAAACTCCATCGGTGACAGAATGGAGAAAAAAACCTTGGGAGAAACCAGGCTCAGTTGGGGGGCCAGTTCTCCTCTGACCAGACGAAACCAGTAGTTCAATTCCAGGCTGCAGCAAAGTCAGATTGTGCAGAAGAATCATCATAGGAGTTGGTGTCCATCATGTCCATCTGCAGGTGGATCCATCTATCCTTTTTCCAAACAGCCTTTCAAATGTGGGTACGGTGTAATATCATACAGGTGTGTGTATAGATAGATAGATCTGTTTCCTGTGGTCTTGTCCTGGTGGTCCTCTGAGACAAGGTATTTACAGGGGATCTATATCTGGGTCTCTAGTTGTCCTGGTCTCCGCTGTCTTTCAGGGATGTAGAGGTCCTTTCTAGGTGCTGATCCACCATCTGGTCTGGATACGTACTGGATCCGGGTGACTGCAGTGACCCTCTGATCTGGATACAGACTGGATCTGGTGGCTACGGTGACCTCGGAATAAGAGAGAAACAGACAAATATTAGCGTAGATGCCATTCTTCTAATGATGTAGCAAGTACATAGGGTGTTATGAGAAGTGTTTCCGGTTCCGGTTTACCTAATTAATGCAGCCTAAAAATCCTTTAACGGATTTGGATATTAAAAGCATATTAGTATGTTATGTGTAAGCCAGGTTAAAGAGATGGGTCTTTAAACTGCAAGAGTGTGTCTGCCTCCCGAACAATGTTAGGTAGGTTATTCCAGAGTTTAGGCGCCAAATAGGAAAAGGATCTGCCACCCGCAGTTGATTTTGATATTCTAGGTATTATCAAATTGCCTTAAGTTTTGAGAACGTAGCAGAAGTAGAGGATTATAATGTAAAAGGAGCTCATTCAAATACTGAGGTGCTAAACCATTCAGGGCTTTATAAGTATTAAGCAATATTTTAAAATCTATACGATGTTTGATAGGGAGCCAGTGCAGTGTTGACAGGACCGGGCTAATATGGTCATACTTCCTGGTTCTAGTAAGAACTCGTGCTGCTGCATTTTGGACTAGCTGTAGTTTGTTTACTAAGCGTGCAGAACAACCACCCAATAAAGCATTACAATAATCTAACCTTGAGGTCATAAATGCATGGATTAACAATTCTGCATTTGACATTGAGAGCATAGGCCGTAATTTAGATATATTTTTGAGATGAAAAAATGCAGTTTTACAAATGCTAGAAACGTGGCTTTCTAAGGAAAGATTGCGATCAAATAGCACACCTAGGTTCCTAACTGATGACGAAGAATTGACAGAGCAACCATCAAGTCTTAGACAGTGTTCTAGGTTATTACAAGGGGAGTTTTTAGGTCCTATAATTAACACCTCTGTTTTTTTCAGAATTTAGCAGTAAGAAATTACTTGTCATCCAGTTTTTTATATCGACTATGCATTCCATTAGTTTTTCAAATTGGTGTGTTTCACCGGGCCGCGAAGAAATATAGAGCTGAGTATCATCAGCATGACAGTGAAAGCTAACACCATGTTTCCTGATGATATCTCCCAAGGGTAACATATAAAGCGTGAAGAGTAGCGGCCCTAGTACTGAGCCTTGAGGTACTCCATACTGCACTTGTGATCGATATGATACATCTTCATTCACTGCTACGAACTGATGGCGGTCATATAAGTACGATTTAAACCATGCTAATCCACTTCCACTGATGCCAACAAAGTGTTCAAGTCTATGCAAAAGAATGTTGTGGTCAATTGTGTCAAACGCAGCACTAAGATCCAATAAAACTAATAGAGAGATACACCCACGATCAGATGATAAGAGCAGATCATTTGTAACTCTAAGGAGAGCAGTCTCAGTACTATGATACGGTCTAAATCCTGACTGGAAATCCTCACATATACCATTTTTCTCTAAGAAGGAATATAATTGTGAGGATACCACCTTTTCTAGTATCTTGGACAGAAAAGGGAGATTCGAGATTGGTCTATAATTAACTAGTTCTTTGGGGTCAAGTTGTGGTTTTTTGATGAGAGGCTTAATAACAGCCAGTTTGAAGGTTTTGGGGACATATCCTAATGACAATGATGAATTAATAATAGTCAGAAGAGGATCTATGACTTCTGGAAGCACCTCTTTTAGGAGCTTAGATGGTATAGGGTCTAACATACATGTTGTTGGTTTAGATGATTTAACAAGTTTATACAATTCTTCCTCTCCTATAGTAGAGAATGAGTGGAACTGTTCCTCAGGGGGTCTATAGTGCACTGTCTGATGTGATACTGTAGCTGACGGCTGAATGGTTGCAATTTATAGTAGGATAGGTTACTTTCCCGCCAAGCAATACGAAATACATCTAGTTTGGTTTTCCTCCAGCTGCGCTCCATTTTTCGGGCTGCTCTCTTTAAGGTGCGAGTATGCTCATTATACCATGGTGTCAAACTGTTTTCCTTAACCTTCCTTAAGTGTAAAGGAGCAACTTTATTTAAAGTGCTAAAAAAAGAGAGAGTCCATAGTTTCTGTTACATCATCAAGTTGTTCTGAGGTTTTGGATATGCTAAGGAATTTGGATACATCAGGAAGATAACTTAAAAAGCAGTCTTTTGTGGTAGAAGTGATGGTTCTTCCATACTTGTAACAAGAAGTAGAATTTACAATTTTGGCTATATGAAGTTTGCACAGAAGTAAATAATGATCTGAGATATCATCACTTGGCTGAATAATTTCAACACTATCAACATCAATTCCATGTGACAGTATTAAATCTAGAGTATGATTTCGACAATAAGTAGGTCCTGAAACGTGTTGTCTAACACCAATAGAGTTCAGAATGTCTATAAATGCTGATCCCAATGCATCTTTTTCATTATCAACATGGATATTAAAATCACCAACTATTAAAACTTTATCTGCAGCCAGAACTAACTCGGATGTAAAATCACTCTTTAATAAAGTCTGCATGGTGCCCTGGTGGCCTGTATACAGTAGCCAGTACAAACATAACAGGGGATTTATCATTAACATTTGTTTCTCTGGATAATGTTATATGAAGCACCATTACTTCAAACGAGTTATACTTGAAGCCTGCCCTCTGAGAAATCCTGAAAAAAACGTTGTTATAAATTGAAGCAACACCTCCACCTTTGCCTTTTAGACGCGGCTCATGTTTATAACAGTAATCTTGGGGGTGGACTCATTTAAAATAATGTAATCATCAGGTTTTAGCCAGGTTTCTGGCAAACAGAGTACATCTATATTATGATCAGTGATCATATTATTTACAAAAAGTGTTTTCGTAGAAAGGGATCTGATATTCAATAAGCCAAGCTTTATCATTTGTTTATCCATATTGCTTCTGTTTTTTATTTGTTTAACCTCAATTCAATTGTTAATCTTAACTTGGTTTGGACGTTTTTTGTCTTTTCTAGTTCGGGGAACAGACACAGTCTCTATAGTGTGATATCTAGGTGAAAGAGTCTCTATGTGCTGAGAATTAACTGACCTCTGGGACGGGAGGCAGCTAGCAGACGGTCGGTTTAGCCAGTCTGTCTGCTTCCTGACCTGGGCCCCAGTTAGTCAAGTATAAACACTAAGACTATTTGCCATATTTCTAGAGAGAAGAGTGGCGCCACCCCAGGAGGGATGAAGACCATCTCTTTTCAACAGGTCAGGTCTGCCCCCAAAAGCTCGTCCAATTGTCTATGAAACCTATGTTATTCTGTGGGCACCACTTAGACATCCAGCCATTGAGTGATGACAATCTGCTATGCATCTCGTCACCACTGTAAGCAGGGAGGGGACCAGAGCATATTACAGTGTCTGACATCGTGCTTGCAAGTTCACACACCTCTTTAATGTTATTTTTAGTGATCTCCGACTGGCGAAGTCGAACATCATTAGCACCGGCATGAATAACAATCTTACTGTATTTACGTTTAGCATCAGCCAGCACTTTTAAATTTGCCAAGATGTCAGACGTTCTGGCTTCCGGTAAACATTTGACTATGGTGGCTGGTGTCTCTATATTCATGTTCCGTACAATAGAATCACCAATAACTAGAGCACTTTCATCAGGTTTCTCAGTGGGTGCATCACTGAGTGGGGAGAACCTGTTTAATGTTTTGATTAGAACAGAAGAGCGGTGTTTTGACCCCCGACTACGCTGCCTCACCGTCACCCAGTTGCCCTGCTGCAGGGGTTCTGTTTCCGGAACCGAACAATGTACAGGAATCCCTGAGCTAGACGCATCCAAAGCCGTATCTAGAGCCCTAACATTCTTACTGTCCTCAATTGAAATTTGGATGCGTGTCTCTAATTCTGAAATCTTCTCTGTCAGCCTAACTATTTCCCTGCATTTATCACATGTGAATCCCTCATCAGCGACAGAGATAGATAAACTGTACATGGGGCAAGAGGTACAAATAACAATAGCAGGAGAAGCCATTACTTACCGTGCTTGATTAAATATTCTTACTGCGATTGTTTGATGAACTTGTGAAAAACTGGAGCGAGAGAGAGGAGAGGAGAAAAGAAACCCTAAAAAAGAAAAAAAAAGTCATTTATAAATAAATAATAAAAAAAGCATCGTTAGCCAACTATGGTCGCGAGTTCCGTCATTGCCAACGTAGTTCAACGATTCTGTGTTTCCCGAAACCATAGTTCAAACGAACATTCGCAAACTGCATAGCAAACTTGTGTCATTGGAACGACAACTCTCCACCTGTGGTTAGAATCATAGTTCGTTGTTAGTTTGCTGTGTCGACATCGTTGATTGCGCCACACCTGGGCTGTGTTCTATTCAGAGTTATCGATGCCCTAATTCCTTTAGAAGATTTCACCATCCACTTTGAATGATTTAAAAGACTTAAAGTTGTGGTTAAAGTTTATTACCTAATTCGCCGCCTTTATTTTTTATTACAAATGCAGTTTGAAACTATATAGCAATGTGGCCCTGGCAATTTTTTTCCCTTCGAAGTGCCCTCTGAAAGCATTAATCATGCCAATTGCAACGCAGCCATTGTTTCATTTGTGCGAAGAAACGGTGAGTTTGTCGAGTGAGTTATCTTTGTGAAAACATTGCAAAATACATATTTGTCATATAACAATATTGGTAAAACAGTGTCTTAGAGGTTTTCACTTACATTAAATGTTAACACTCAGATCACAGTATTTTTTTATAGTAAATTAATGTACCAAAATAAAGTAACAAATATGTATAAATTGTTTTTACAGAATTATAAAATAGAATACTCTCTACAAATGTGTTTGTGTGTGAATGTACATATATATATATATATATATATATATATATATATATATATATATATATATATATATATATATATATATGAGAGAGAGAGAGAGAGAGAGAGAGACACACACACACACACACACACACACACACACACACACACACACACACACACACACACACAGTATATACACTGTTTGCAAAATTATTTTTTTGTGTGTGTTTTTAAGTGTTCATTTAATGCATATCAGCAAATAAACCAAATATTTAACAGATGTTATGTCAGATTAAAGAAATGGTTTAAACTGCAATGGTGGCTGGATGCTGCACAGGTGAGAGGAGGTATGGTTGAAGAAGATATCCTCTGTCTCCCAAGCTATCAC
This sequence comes from Carassius carassius, assembly GCF_963082965.1. Taxonomy (NCBI): domain Eukaryota; kingdom Metazoa; phylum Chordata; class Actinopteri; order Cypriniformes; family Cyprinidae; genus Carassius; species Carassius carassius. The sequence continues at coordinate 25,579,273 of NC_081787.1, read as the reverse complement.
CAAAGCCATGCACCCTCTTCAGCCACCTGCAAACTGCAGAAGTGGCCCACACAAAAGAGTCATCAGGCCATCAGGCCATCACCCACCACCTCCATAAATTTCCAACAGCACAATAATGCAGTGTAGCTTACAACTGAATTTAAAGCGTTGTTTCTTCTTATTGCCCTCTGAAGATATGAAGCCTGATGTTAGAGGACCAGGCCGGAGGGGGCCTGATGTTGGAGGGCCAGACTGGAGAGGGCCTGATGTTGAAGGGCCAGACTGGAGAGGATCTGATGTTGAAGGGCTAGACTGGAGAGGGCCTGATGTTGAAGGGTCAGACTGGAGAGGACCTGATGTTGGAGGCCTGAACTTTGAAGGCAAAGGCCTGGTTGATTCATATGTATACCTCGAAGGATCCTTCCATTGCAACAGGCCCCACGATGGCCAAAACTGTATCTTCCTCTTTAGGGAGAGCAGGAACTGAATTGATACCCCATCAGTCTTGTTTGCTTCCCTCTTACGTGCCACAGCCCTCCGTTTTGTCACAATTGCAAAGTCCCTCCACTTATTCCTGACTTCTTCTGGGCTTTGTTCATATCCATAGCCAAGCATCATTTATTTTTTTGAGTGATTTCTTCCCAGATTTGATTTTTGTCAGCATTTGTAATGCTATTTTTCAGCTATGAGAATAGATGGACTTTATTTTATTTTTTTTACACCGCCTCCAAATGCTTTGAAAATGTGGGTTTTCATGTAATTTTCATTAACACATGGCAGAATGGCAAGGAGAATTAAATAGGAAAAAATGAGCAAAATAAGCATCAGGTGTCCACAACAGTACATCACAGTTTTTCAAAATCCATCTTTTTCAATTGTGGTTAAGTAGCCTACCAATATTAAATAAGAAATAGTATTTATATGAAATTGTAAAATTATTGACATTGGGATCAGAAAAGAGCACATTTTTAACTCCGTGTGTGTATATAATGTATTGCAAAACAAATAAATGATTCGTTATTACCCAACTCCTATGTAACGTCCTTTCAAAAGCGTAATTCGCGTCGAAGAAAAGAGAAAATAGAACTAAATTAAAGCTGCAAGCAGTGATGAACGGGCCCTCGCACCCGGGCTCAACGCAAGCAAATGGCTTTAGTAAAAAAGTGAACGGTGAGAAATATGCATTTGAAGTTGTAAATATAAGTGAAATATGTCAAAGTGATTTATATCTGCCAATCTTCTAGCATGGTGTGTCCTATTGCCAACAGGTGGCGCTATGATTATAACTGAATGCTGGCCTTTACATGTCTTCAGGCTATGACTCTTTCCAAATATCTGAAGTTTGGAGAAGATCGGACATTTTATGCCTAAGTTACAACAACTTCTATTCCCATGGCATCAAAATTTTGTCACAGCGCCATGGACACGCCCTTTAATAAAAACTCAAGATCTCCACAATTTAACACTAAAAAGACTTTAGATTAGACTGACCAAAATAAAATGTTGATGTCTTTAAATTTCTAGGAGTAGTTCGTTATAACGTAAAACATGTCACTTACTGTTGCCAGCAGGTGGCGCTATGGCTATAATTGAATATTGGCATTTAGATCTGTTCAGGTCAGGAGTCTTATCCAACATGTGAAGTTTTAATTTAAAAGTAATCCTATAGCTCCATCTGGTGGTCGCCATGATTGGTATTACACTGCACATTTGATGTAGCTCTCTGAACCAGTCCGAATGGAGCGCGAGAACAGGACGGACTTGTGCATATGCCTATGCAAGGCCAGGTTCACAAGCTCTATCTGTAATGCGTATTTTTTTCAGAGCCCATGTTAATGGATCAGAGCATTCACAATGCACACGGTAAAAGATGTGAACAGAAACGGTTAGAAGTAGAAAGGTGTGAAAATAATGAATATCTAGCGCATGAGCATAGAGAGAGTTGTGAGTGCACAGGACACAGTTTGAGCAAAGGAAACGCGTTTTAAGTGCGCGCGCGCTCTCCGAGCGAAAACAGCATGTATCAGAGCTCGCGTGTCTGGTTTTGTGACAAAGCGAAAGGAAATGTGCATGCAAGCGGAGAGATTCATGCTCGCGCATTATTTTAATGTGTTTTTGCGTTACAATAACGCGCTCTCGCTGCGGCGTCTGCACCACATACACATACTGTATACACTCTGCAAACAGTGAACCTGTATAATGTATAACAAATCTATTTCAACACCTGAAGCATCGCTACAATGAGCTCTATGACCAGTGGATGACAAGAAGACATGCCTAATAATTCAGCACTCTTGAATATGAGTTTTTCACTTCCAGCCTTCGAGGACAATTATATATATCACTCATAAATCATGAAATACCAAATCTATAGTATTTATTAAGATTGATGTGATTTTAAATTGGTAAAATCTGCTTGGAAAAAAATGTCATCAGAATATCAACGTGCCTTATTATTATGCACTCACATGATTTTATTGATCTATAAGCATTCGTAAAATAGTCATGTCACAGAATGTCTGTAATAGGTCAGTATCAAATAAGTTTCAAATTATTATCAGAATAAAAAAATACATACAAGTCAATATGTATGTATTTTTAAAATCATTTTTTATGTTGCAATTAACATAATTCTTAACCTAATTATTTAAAATCATGTTGTCTGAGCCCTTCAAATTGTACTAGGTTTTTTTTTTTTCGTCCCTAAAACTGACAGAAAAGGATAAGACCTAAGAGATTTCTTAAGCTGTAGTGATAAAAAAAAAAAATCATTTTTTTTCTGGTGATTAAAGAGATGTTAATTCTCTCTCTCTCTCTCTCTCTCTCTCTCTCTCTGTGTGTGTGTCAGGCAGGCCCTCAAGCACCCCACCCCCTCCCCCTCCCTTCCCTCACACAGAGAGAATGCCTCAGAGTGAGATCAGATGACTGACAGTTTTTTAATTTTCTTTTAATCATACAGTGTTGTAAAGTCCTGAAACTATGCATATTTCCTCAGAATCACATGTTCTCTGAATGAAAAATGGTTTTGAAACGTTTGGAAGCTGCAATTTAAAAATACAAAACAATTAATGTTTCCCTTTTTAATGTTATTTAAAAAAATCACCACGGCAAAACCATTCAAGCTATCCAAAATCCCTTCACAATTTAAGTTCCTCAATGTTTTTGCATCATGTAGACATAGTTTGGTGTGTATAGTGTACTTCCCCTGTGAGGAGTATGCATTAATTCACAGCTGAATTGTCCCAAAAATACATATTCAAATCAAAATAACTGACTTCCTGTTGGTCGTAGCTTATGACTGTAAATTAGAAAGTTGTCTGTCTTGATAAGAACAATTTACATACAGAGTTTGGTGTTTGTAGCTTAAACTAAACCCCCCACTTTTGACAAAAGGTGGCGCTATAGAGTGCCTCTTCCACGCCCTTAAATAAGCTTTTGACATTGTCTATATATCATTAGAACCAGAACAGAATTTTCAAGTTTGACAAGTTGCCATGGCAACACTGTATTAGATATCAATATCCCCACAACAGATTTACATCGGCTGTGTTTTGTCATTATTCTGATGAAGTTTGAAGCAAATTGATTAAAAATAGGATGCTGAATTCAAAACATTTTGAAAATGACACACTTCCTGCTGCCAGTTGGTGGCACTATAACTTTGACTCCTAATAGTTACATATATGCGAGCAGCATCATACAGTGAATGATCCGATGAAGTTTGATGAAAGTCAGGAAATGTATGTGGATGTTATTAGACATTTCCTGTTTCTCATTTTTTTCCGTAATTTCAATGCCTCGCCACGGGCAAACCGTTCGAGATATCAAAAATCCTTAGGGGAACAAGAGGGCCCTGCGCCCATTGGCTTGGGCCCTAATAATAAGAATAATCCTTAGGGGAACAAGAGGGCCCTGCGCCCATTGGCTCGGGCCCTAAAAAATAAAAAATAAAAAAATAATCCCAAGGAAAACAATAGGGCTCTCGCCCTCCAGGCTTGAGCCCTAATAAGAATAATCCTTAGAAAATCAATAGGGCTCTGCGCCCCTTCGGGCTTGAGCCCTAATAAATGGAGCAGAAACAAGAGGGTCCTCACACCATCGGTGCTCGGGCCCTAATAATAATAATAAACAAAGCAGATACAAGAGGGTCCTCGCACCTCGGTGCTCGGGCTCTAATAATAATAAACGGAACAGATACAATAGGGTCCTCACACCTTCGGTGCTCGGGCCCTAACAATAAACAAAGCAGATACAAGAGGGTCCTCGCACCTCGGTGCTCGGGCCCTAATAAACAAAGCAGATACAAGAGGTTCCTCGCACCTCGGTGCTCGGGCCCTAATTACTGTAGGTGTCGGTGTGTGCTCATGGCACCAGTCAGCCATTAGATCAAAGAAGAAGAACGACGGTTCAAACCAACGTAGTTTGAACGATGGATCTGCGACACAGGTACCATGGTTTCGGGAAACAGTCGTCACTAGCTAGTTCGTTTCCATAACGATGCTTCGTATGGTGGTTAATCAGTGAGTTACGTCGTTGTACAGGAAACGCACCCCTGGTGGGATGCATTTGCTGAATAGCTATGCAGCATGATTATTGTTCACGGTGCACAATTTCACATTAAATCAAGCTTCTCATAAATGACAGGTAAATGTTGAGTAATTAAGTAAGTACTTTGAGTAAGGTTGAGTAACCTTTGTATTTAATTAAATATATAGTAATGTAACTATAACAACAATAAAATATATACAAAATATATCTTCCCAAACTTTTTTTGCTAATTCTAAGAATTGTGAGTCTGACTTTTTAAAACAATGAATTATATTTACAATTACAGATACGATCACTTGCATTTTTTGAGAATAGGCCAAAACCCACCTTATATCTGACGTGAACGGTATAAGCTGTGTACCCGGGATGGCAAATCCCTCATCCTTTTCTTATGGCAACTCAGCTCACGGCCTTCCCAAGGGACCACGATGATGTCTGACCTTCAAAGGAGCAGATTAGCATAGAAATCTTATTCTGCAGGGACAGTATTAGCAAACATATTAATATCTAACGCGGCTCTAGCCCCGCCGAGATCCTGTGCTCGGAATCAATTACGAAATTACTTCAACCTGTAAGTCGACATTAACGGGTGAAGAAATGCCATCGACCGGACCTGAATAAGATTTTGAAAAGATGTGATTATTTAATCTCTTGCCAGTGTTTAAGAATTTGATTCATAAAAATTGTCTAAAATAAGATGGAATTAAATTCTTATCAGAGTCCCCCTGTCATTGTTTCATCCCATGCTGTGTAACACTGGTTTAACAGTGACTCTCATTAGATTGCACCAAATCTAGCACTGTCCAGTGGAAAGGAAGGTCTACATTGACTCTCAAAATGCTCTTCTTATAAAAATATGGTCTTGGGCATAGTGCGGTCGTTATTGATGCAATTTTTTGTCATGGATGTAGCATTTGGTGTTTCACATTCTAATTATGCTGAAAGTTGAATAAGAAATGATATCCACTTTTAACAGACTTTATTACTTGTTTGTAACGCGTTGTGTCAGGAGGGGGAAAAAAATATGGATAGCTCACAAAGTTATTAGGCCAGACAGACTCACGGAGGCGAGTTTAACAACATTTAACAATGACTCGTGTTTTAGTTCTCCAATCGAACTCGGGCAATTGTCCGTCCCATGTTCCACCGTCCACAGCGTTATCAAAACAAACAAACAAGATTAAAACAAAATGATTTCCAAACAGAAATTACCCACATACATGGGGAATTCGAGTCACGGTTGTATATATTATCGTACAGAGTGCAGACCGTTTTACAGGGAGCGCGCAGCTCTTAAAGGGGCCACACTTATTTCCACTTGTTACAGATTTCCCCCGGCCAAAAAAAAAAGGCTGCCCTCAGCCATACACAGCAAAGGAAAACTTCTACTTAACAACCACTCATACATGACTGAGTTGAAAAGTTAACAAGACAGAGGGGTATATAATGCACAGACAGTACAAGCATACATGTTAGCACAGCGTACATTAGCTCCGTAAAACTTGAGAAAAGTATGACCTCAACACAAAAGTGAAACACTGAATTTTTCCTAGATAAGAACCATGAACATGCAAGAACAACAACAGTTATAACTGTTGAATAACACTCTTACTTAGTCTGACGTCCTTAATACAAGTCAAATCTTTGAGTATGGTAGGGGTTAGTCCACTTATTCACCAACCAGTCAGAAGTAATTCTAGGGACTCTTCTCTGTCTCAGTCCATAACGACTCAGACCCTGATTTGCCGGTTCGACAGTAACTGCGTCAGATGTCAAGTCATGAGAGTCAGAAACAGTACCTCCGTCAACACTGTCAGGAGCAAAGTCAAGTGAGTGTCCAGCACAATGTTCCAGCGAACTTTCATCTGAGTGTCGATTCAAAGGTTTGTTTGAGTAGACAGTACCAACCTCCTGGTTAACATTAACAGATTCTTCTCTGTCTGTTTGAGAATCAAAGTCCTCATCCAAAGGTAGTGACATCTCAACATCACCATAGGAACTGATTGTGGGCATGGCCGTTTCCCATGAATGAAAAGGCAGTAGATTCACTACATGAAACACGCCAGCATCTTCTCCAGTGTCTATCACGCAACCCACTGCCTCATTGCTGGGGATTGACCTGTGCTCTCATGGCAAGCAGTTCGAAGAGCAAAACAGATTTCTGGAAGATATTTATCCCACGAAGTGTGCTTGTCCTCCACGTATGCACGTATGGCAGTCTTAAGTGTGTGGTTTACCCTCTCAGTGGCGTTCGTTTGCGGGTGGTATGCCATTGTCAGCTGATGTTCAGTGCCAAGGGCAGCAATCACATGCTCAAAAAGATTGCTCACAAACGGGGTCCCACGATCTGATATGAGGTAGGTTGGCGCACCATGTCGAGCAAATATCTCACTCAGAAACTTACTCGCTGCCACTTGAGCAGTCGCTGACCGCACTGCACTCACTTCCACCCATTTTGAAAAGTAGTCAATGAAGACGATTAGATGTTCATTGCCACTCTGAGTACGAGGAAGCGGACCCACAAAATCCACTCCTGTGTATTCCTGGGGTTTCATAGGTTTAATCGGAACCATCAGCCCTGCTGGTTTTCTTTGGCTCGGCTTCGTCAACTGGCACACAGGACACGATATAACGTATCTTTTCACATCTGTCACTATCTTGGGCCAAAAGAACCTCTGTTTCAGCCTGGCCAACGTTTTTGTCACACCCAGGTGGCCAGCTGTAGGATGGTCATGATAATATCGGAGTACAGTTGGTCGAATTACTGTTGGGACATATAACTTAAGCTGTTTCATTGGATGGAGACTGCAGGTTATCTTAGGGTCCTTGAAATAAAGCAGACCATCATGAATGACGTGTTCTTCGTCTGTACCGCCCTCTTCAAGGTTTCGAAGAAGACCGCCAACCACTGGGTCACCCCTTTGTAACTGCATCAACTGCGCTCTGTCAGTTATCAGGACTGAGGAGAGACTGCGCAGATCCATCCCAGCTATGACCACATGTGGAGGAAGAATGTTAATAGGGCCCTCACAATGAGGCAGTGGGTTGCGTTATAGAGCATCTGGAACTTTATTCTGAACCCCCGGCCTGTGGACGATGTTAAAATCAAAATCCTGTAGGCGCAAGGACCATCTCGCCAGTCATCCAGAGGGGTTGGGTCGGTTCATCAGCCACCTCAGGCTGTTGTGATCAGTATAAATGGTTACATGAAGGCCCTCGATGTAAGGTCTGAAATGTTCCAGAGCCCAAATCACTCCCAAGCACTCTTTCTCAGGTGTTGAGTACGGTCTTTCCACTTTGTGCAACGTCCTGCTCGCGAAAGCTACCACCACATCTCGCCCCATGTCATCCTTGTGCATCAAGGCCGCACCAAGGCCCAAGTCACAAGCGTCAGTGTGGATGAACAATGGACGTGAAAAATCCGGGAGGCACAGAATGGGTTCAGACATAAGGCAGTTTTACTAAGCCCAAAAGGAAGGACTTTGAATTGGAAAAGGCCACAGTGTGATGCGAATGCTGTCTTTGGCCTTGACTTTTCCTCTACCGACACCTGCCAGTACCCCCGAGCCAAAGTAATAAGAAATTTTCCACAAGCCAGGAAATCCAATGATTCGTAGACTCTGGGAAGTGGGTACGACTCCTTAAGTGTCAGGTGATTAAGGCCTCTGTAGTCAACACAAAACCTGTGGTCTCCACATGGCTTCTTGACAATTACCACGGGTGCAGCCCATGGACTGGAAGATGGTTCGATGATGTCTTCTTCCAGCATCATCTGAATCTGATCTTCAATTATTTTTTTCTTGGCTGGTGAGCTCCGGTATGGCGGAAGGTGAACTGGTTTTGCTTCACCAGTGTTGATTACGTGCTCCCCCAATGAAGTGTGCCCCAGGTGTCCATCAAACAGGCTCCAAAAGTCTTTTAGAAGGTTCAACAATTTCCCTTTTTCTTCCCTTTTCAGACAAGCTCTCTCAATTTTCTCATTCAAGGCAGACTGGCAGACATTTAAAAACATTAAGCTTCCAAGCTCAGGTGCCTCCAACCACTCACTCAAAACCTCTTGGGGTGTAGATTCACCCAGGGTCACCGTCCTTGATGGGATGTGAATGCTGACTGACGCTCGCAGCATAAAATCCATCCCTAAGATGAGCGGAGAGGAAAGATCAGGGATAATGACAAATCGATGGTAGAAATTGTTTCCCTGGAGGCCAATGTTTAACCAGACAACACCAGTTGGAGTGCAAGCAGCACTGTTGGCAAGCTGAATTGGGGGAAAAATCCAAGGTTGAACCTTCTGAGAATGTCGCAAGACATCCGAAATCATATTTGTACGAACTGCTGAAAGTGAGGCACCGGTGTCCTGCGCTGCGTTGATGGCCTTATGACAGAAATTGACCTTAACAATAAATGGTGTATTCCAAAATGAAGGAGAAGCACAGTCCTCCACATGTCCAAGGACAAGCGGCTCAGGCGAGGACTTAAGACTAGGGTGAGGCGCATTTATCTTCTGGAGGGAGGATTGCCTCGCTGGAACATCCTCCCCCCTCTGAAGTTTACCTTCTGCCGAACAGAATTGTGCTTTTGCTCCTCCCTGTCTTCGTATGACATGGCTTTAGTATCCTCCTCAGGGTCCCGTGGCTCATTCGAAACTGGACTTGTCTGTTTGTCAGCGGCTGGAAAAGGCACAGTCTGTTGGGCAAAGTTACAGTTCGGACAGTTTCTCGAGGTAAAACCAGGCGCAGAACATTTGAAACAATAAGTCTCTCGTCTGGGTTTGCTTTACTGCAATAATGGTTCATCACGGCTGTCAGGGCCGAGAGCGGAGTGCAGCTCGTGGGCACACATCAAGAGGTCGATGACTGAAGTAATTTGTGCGCCATACAACGCAACGCTGTAGCGCTCAAGCGCATGCTTGCAGATAAGATCAATCTGCTCTTGTTCTGGTGGTGGAGACTTTAGTTTCTTGAATTCAGATAACAAGTGTGCTACAAACGTTGGAAATGGTTCTCCTTGAGCTTGTACACGGTCAAGAATACCTCTCCAGACACGCTCTTGGTTATCCGCTGGAAGAAACACAGTCTTGAACAGGGTGCAGAACTGTGTCCAGGATGTGACATGTGAACTCAGTACCCTAAACCACTTCCTGGGCTCTTTAGCTAAGAAACGTGGTAATTCAAGCAAAATCTGAGCATCGCTGACACCCAAAGAAGTTCTATAGGCATCCACAAGAATAAGCCAGTCATCAGGTTGAATTTTTCCATCATTTCCAAACACTGGGGGTTCCAGTCTCGATTGATGCAAGACGGAGGCCAAAGTTCTGGTTGCATTACTCAAATCAAGTGAACTTTGAACCAGTCCAAGTGCATTTTCGGTTCTGGCATTCATTTCCACTCCAAAGGACCGAGCCCCCTTTATTTGATCAGTTGGTGCTTGAGCATGTGGAGTGGACGAAGCAACAGGCCTGACCTGAGAAGGCAATTGGTATGAAGCAGGTACTTGCAAGTTTTCTGTGCAATGGTCAATAATACCTCTTTGTAGATCAAGAGACTCTCTCAGGCACCTCCGCAGCATTTCCACTTCCTCTTTCAATGACTCAACCTGTTTCTCCAGGCGCTCACCCGACTCCGGCACTCTCCGTCTGGGAGGAAACTCAAAGCATGCAGATTGGTCAAATAAATCATTCTCGTCATCAACACGTCTGGCCATTGTATCGAAATCAGTTTGTCAATATGAAATTCAAAACAATGAATTGGCACAATATCATTTAACAAACAATTCCACTTGCACTAATTTACTGTATAATCAAGCAAAACAAATGTAATAAACAATTGGATAACCTTTGAAAAGAAAAAAAAGTTAACCATATAACAATAAATTCGGCATTTGTACAATAATTTTTTCTTTCTTTTTTACAATACCAGTGACAAGTTCAATATCACCAAACCACAATCACAGAGTCCATTAATTATTTTCTTATGTCGTTTGTTTTTTTTTTTTTTTTTTTTTCTCGATGAGCAACACAGTGTGAGCGTCGAGTAGTTATTACCCAACGACAAATCAAAATATAGCCTAGTAGAAGTTCAGGAAAAATCCAGGGCAAAAAAAAAAAAAGTTCCTCAAGTTCAATTCAACCAGTTCAACATTCAGTTCCACCAAATGAACACAAATGAATGTAGCAATCAGGCCTGAATCCCTGAAACAGTCAAAGTTCACTAACAGTTTAATTTCCGATTACCTCAACGAACCACAATCCTACGTGCACACATCAGATTCAAAGCCCAGAAGTCAGGAATAAGTGGAGGGACTTTGCAAGTGTGACAAAACGGAAGGCTCTGGCACGTAAGGGAAGCAAACAAGACTGATGGGGTATCAATTCAGTTCCTCCTGTCCCAGAGGAAGACAAAGTTTTGGCCATCCTGGGGCCTGTTGCAATGGAAGGATCCTTGGAGGTATACATGTGCATCAACCAGGCCTTTGCCTTCAAAGTTCAGGCCTCCAACAGGCCTCCAACAGGCCTCGTCCTGCCTGGCCTTTCAACATCAGGCCCTTTCCAGCCTGGGTCTCCAACATCAGACCCTATCCAGTCTGGCCCTTCAACATCAGGCCCTTTCCACCCTGGGCCTCCAACATCAGACCCTCTCCAGTCTGGGCCTCTAACATCAGGCTTCATATTTTCAGAGAGCAATAAGAAGAAACAACGCTTTAAATTCAGTTGTTAGCTACACTGCATTATTATTATGATGTTGGAAATTTATGGAGGTGGTGGGTGATGGCCTGATGGGTGGGTGATGGAAGCACACATGACTCTTTTGTGTGGGCCACTTTTGCAGTTTGCCAGGTGGCTGAAGACGGTGCATGGCTCTGGTGATAACTGGCTGCTGGGAGACAGAGGAAAATCCTCTTCGCCCATACCTCCTGACACCTGGGCAGCATCCAGCCACCATTGCAGTTTAAACCATTTGTTTAATCTGACATAACATCTGTTAAATATTTGGGTTATTTGCCGATATGCATTAAATGAACACTTATACTATACTTTTGCAAACAGTGTATATACTCTCTCTCTCTCTCTCTCTCTATATATATATATATATGTATGTATGTATGTACATTTACATTTATTCATTCATTTAGCAGACGCTTTTATCCAAAGTGACTTACAGATGAGGACAGTGGAAGCAATCAAAAACAACAAAAAGCGCAATGATATATAAGTGCTATAACAAGTCTCAGTTAGGTTAACACAGTACACGTAGCATGGGATTTTAAATAATATAATAAAAAAAATAAAAAGAATAGAAGCAAGCTAGTGTTAGAGATCTTTTCACATACACACACACACAAACACACACATACAATTGCATAATAAATGAAAAGAAAATAGAATACAAAAAGATTAGAAAGGTAGTTAGATTTTTTTAAAGAATAGAATTAGAATAGTGAGTGTTAAAGTTAGAGTCAAATAAAGATGGAAGAGATGTGTTTTAAGCCGATTCTTGAAGATGGCTAAGGACTCAGCTGCTCGGATTGAGTTGGGGAGGTCATTCCACCAGGAGGGAACATTTAATTTAAAAGTCCGTAAAAAGTGACTTTGTGCTTCTTTGGGATGGCACAATCAAGCGACGTTCACTTGCAGAACGCAAGCTTCTAGAGGGCACATAAGTCTGAAGTAACAAATTTAGGTAAATGGGTGCAGAGCCAGTGGTAGTTTTGTAGGCAAACATTAATGCCTTGAATTTTATGCTATTGGAAGCCAGTGCAAATTGATAAACAGAGGTGTGACGTGTATTCTTTTTGGCTCATTAAAAATTAATCTTGCTGCCGCGTTCTGAATAAATTGTAAAGGTTTGATAGAATTGGCTGGAAGACCTGCCAAGAAGGCATTGCAATAGTCCAGCCTGGACAGAACAAGAGCTTGAACAAGGAGTTGTGCAGCATGTTTCGAAAGAAACGGCTTGATCTTCTTGATGTTGAATAAAGCAAATCTGCAGGATTGGACAGTTTTAGCAATGTGGTCTGAGAAAGTCAGTTGATCATCAATCATAACTCCAAGGCTTCTAGCTGTTCTAGGAGTTATGGTTGATGTGCCTAACTTGATGGTGAAATTGTGATGAAACGATGGGTTTGCTGGAATCACAAGCAGTTCTGTCTTAGCAAGGTTGAGTTGAAGGTGATGGTCCATCATCCAGGAAGAAATGTCTGTTAGACAAGCTGAGATGCGAATAGCAACCGTCGGATCATCAGGATGGAATGAGAGGTAGAGTTGAGTGTCATCAGCATAGTAGTGGTATGAAAAGCCATGTTTCTGAATGACAGAACCTAATGATGCCATGTAGACAGAGAAGAGAAGTGGTCCAAGAACTGAGCCCTGAGGCACCCCAGTAGTTAGATGTTGTGACTTGGACACCTCACTTCTCCAAGATACTTTGAAGGACCTATCTGATAGGTAATACTCAAACCATTGAAGTGTGGTTCCTGAGATGCCTTTTGCCAGTAGGGTTGATAGGAGGATCTGGTGGTTAACTGTGTCAAAAGCAGCAGACAGATCAAGCAGGATAAGCACTGAAGATTTGGATTCTGCTCTTGCCAGTCTTAGAGCTTCAACAACTGAGAGCAAGGCCGTCTCAGTTGAATGTCCACTTCTGAAGCCAGATTGGTTGCTGTCAAGGAGGTTGTTGTTTGTGAGAAATGTAGAGACTTGGTTGAACACAGCTCGTTCAAGTGTTTTTGCAATGAAAGGGAGAAGGGAAACTGGTCTGTAGTTCTCTAAAAGAGATGGGTTGAGGTTGGGTTTCTTAAGTAGTGGAGTTATATGTGCCTGTCTAAATGATGAGGGAAAAACACCTGTGTGGAGGGATGTGTTGATGATGTGAGTGAGTGCAGGTACAACTGCAGAAGAAATGGCTTGAAGGAGATGAGATGGAATAGGATCAAGCGGGCAAGTAGTAGGGTGATTAGAAAGGATGAGTTTTGAGACTTCTGCCTCAGAGAGTGAAGAGAAGGATGTAAATGAGTGTATGTTTGCTGGTGATATGAGCTTGACTGATTGTGGTGTGGAGAATTGTGCACTAATGTGTTTAATTTTATTAATGAAAAACTTTGCAAAGTCGTCAGCTATTAGAGATGAAGCAGGATGTGGAGGAGGAGGACAAAGAAGTGAGGAAAATGTTTAAAAAAGCATGCCAGAGTTAGACGAATTGTTAATTTTGTTATGGTAGTATGTCATTTTAGCAGTGGAGACATTAGCAGAGAAGGAAGATAGGAGTGACTGATACACATTAAGGTCAGTAGTATTTTTGGATTTGCGCCACACCCTTTCAGCAGCTCTAAGCTTAGAACGGTGTTTGCGTAGATCATCAGATAACCAAGGGGCAGAAGGGGTGTTACGGGCTGGCCTGGAAGATAAGGGACAAACAGTGTCTAAATAAGATGTAAGAGTGGAGCAGTAAGTATCAGTAGCACCGTTAGCATCCAAAGATGCAAACAGTTTAGGGGAAGGAAGTGAAGATGAAACCATTGCAGATAGCCGGGAGGGTGAAAGTGTGCGTAGGTTACGTCGAAAGATGACATGTGGAGGGGTAAGTGATGTGGCAGGGACCATGTTGAGGTTAAGAGTGAGGAGGAAGTGATCCGACGTGTGCAGTGGAGTAACCAGAACATGATCAGTAGAGCAGTGTCGTGTATAAATAAGGTCCAGTTGGTTGCCTGATTTGTGAGTAGCAGTAGTTGACACTCGGTTGAGATCAAAAGAGGCAAGCAGAGTGTGGAAATCAGCAAACAGAGGTTTATCTAGATGGATGTTGAAATCTCCAAACATAACTAGAGGAGTACCATCCTCAGAAAAGTTTGAGAGCAACAGATCTAATTCATCCAAAAAGTTACCCAGTGGTCCTGGGGGTCGATAGACAACTACAAAATCTATTTTAAAAGGGTAGGTAACAGTAACTGAATGAGATTCAAAGGAGCTGTTGATACCCAAATATGGCAAAGAATGAAATTTCCAATCATTAGAGATGAGCAGACCAGTACCTCCACCTCTTCCACTCAAACGGGGGGAGTGGGAAAATGAGAAATTATTGGAGAGTGCTGCAGGTGTAGCAGTGTCCTCTGGTTTGATCCAGGTCTCTGTTAGGGCCATGAGATTAAGCTTTGAATGACTAATAATAGAAGTAATGAAATCATCTTTAAATGTAAATGTGTAAATGGTCTTTACACTCTTCGGTCTTCACACGAGGAGGGCTTAACTGGAGGGCTCCCGCGACCGCGGTATACTAATCTTTTTTAAACCCGACAAAACGGAAATTGAATTCAGCTGAACGCACTTTACTGTTTATCACAACAAAGGTCTAAGCAAGCGCACAACACTGACAATGTATGCGATAGAGTACGAGACCAAACGCAGCACGTCTCAACCATAGACTGTATAAAAACATGGGCAAAATTAGCTATTAAATTAGCAAAATCATTTTTTGCACCAGGCTGTAAACATGTTTTTTCCTGCTGTAAAGTTGGGCATTTTAACATGGGGAGTCTATGGGACTGACTCCCTTTTGCAGCCAGCCTCAAGCGGCCAGTCGATGAATTGCAGTTTTAGTCACTTCCTTATTGGCCTCACGAGAGAGAGCGGGAGGTTGGCGCTCGGTCTCAACAGTCAACACAGTAAACAAACAAATGTCTCCTATCAACGACAACTGCGCTAAATACTAATGAGACAAGAAATAAATACACTTACGATCTGCTTTTAACTCCCGCTGATTTAACTGCTTCTCAAAAAGGGTATATCTTTACACTCTCTTGGCTGGCGCTTGAACACACTTTACTGTTTATCACAAGGTCTAAGCAAGCGCACAACACTGACAACGTATGCGATAGAGTACGAGACCAAACGCAGCACGTCTCAACACACACAAACACATTTGTAGAGAGTATTCTATATTCTAATTCTGTAAAAACAACAAAATCACTCACTTATCTATACGTTTTGTGTTACTTTATTTAGGTAAATTCATTTAAAATAAAAAAATAATTCACTATAAAAATACTGTGATTTGAGAGTTAACATTTAATATAAGTGACAACCTCTAACACAGTTCTAGCAATATTGTTATATGAGAAATATGTCTTTTGGACTGTTTTTACAAATATAACTCACTTGACAAAGTTACCGTTTTATTGCGCACAAACGAAACGATGGCTGCGTTCCAATCGGCATGATTAATGCTTTCAGAGGGCACTTCGAAGGGAGAATAATTACGAGGGCCACGCTGCTATAGTTTCAAACTGAATTTGTAATAATAATAAAAAAGGCGAATTATGTAATAAACTTAAAACACAACTTTAAGTCTTTTAAATCACTCAAAGTGGATGGTGAAATCTTCTAAATGAATAGGTCATAGGGTCGATAACTCTTAATAGAGAACACACCCCAGGTGCGGCGCAATCAACGACGTCGACACATCAAACTAACACTGAACTATGCTTCTAACCACAGGTGGAGAGCTGTCGTTCCAACGACACAAGTTTGCGATGCAGTTTGCGAATGTTCGTTTGAACTATGGTTTCGGGAAACACCAAATCGTTGAACTACGTTGGTAACGACGGAACTTGCGACTATAGTTGGCTAACGATGCTTTTGGGAAACGCACCCCAGGATGGTCGGCCCCCCAAAGGCATTTGGGTCTCTGTAGGACCTGCTGGCTTAATATCGCCCGTGTGTTGAAGACAGCGGGCTATTGTATGGAACGAAGGTTTACTGGAATTAAGCGATTAATGACCAGCTACGTAAAAGGGGACACAGCAACACATCAAGAATGATTAAGTGTTTTTTAATGTTTGTAATGTTGTTCCCCCCTTCTGGTCTCTCAGGGTCTCCTTGTTGGCCTTCAAGTTTAATCTCAATCACTGTATGCCAAACAACCAATCTATTATCAAATGCTACATTTGCCTTTTCTCTCTCCCTAGCCTTTTTTGTGTTATTGAAGATCTTTCTAGGCAAAAAAATTAATTATCAATACAACATAATGCTATGTACATTTCTTCTGCTGTGTATAAAAATAAATCAATATCCAATGCAAAAATAAAATTTTCTTGATGTACTTGATGATCTTCTTGGTATCTTAAAATTCTAATAAAAATACTATATATATATATATATATATATATATATATATATATAGTGCTAGATATTAGTATCTGCATGGACAAGCACTGGCTCTACAGTATGTTCCCTCAGCACAGTCACTGATGAACATTGTCTCTCATTGGGAAAACAAGGACCGGCATTCTTTATAGCCTATGTGACAATAGCTAGGTCATGTGATCCGTGTCATATTTTTTTTTTTAGTTTTGCATTTTTCTTGCAATGTAAGAAATGTTTTCGATGGATGAAAATTACGGATATTAGGTGTTACAGAAATAGCGATCATGAACATTTAAACTCACGGTCTGGTAGGCGTGGAGAACCTTCCTCTTTTTTTCGCTCTCTTGTTGCTCTTTTATAAAAATCGTTATTGGATCACGCCACAATCTCCATACATTACTGATGCAAGAGTCCACAAGTGAATACTTGAAAATAAGTTAACGATATCCTCTCTTAGCTGTTGATTTTTTTTTCCTTCAAATTTTCTGAGGTGCCCTGCTTTTAAAATCATTGTGTCTCATCAGCATCACTTTAAATTATGATGAACCCGAGCTGGTGGTGATGATAAATCGCGTGATCAGCGTCTTCTTTTTTTGACCTGGGAGATTTATAAATTAGAATGAATAGTGTGAGGTGAGAAAATGCTCTGGGAGTTGATACCCAATACCCAAACGTATTTAATGTAGTTTAATGGAATGGTTCTGCCTGGAGAGCTGATGAATTACTATTGTATTCCCCAAACCTGCAGTTGCACCGTGTGATTTTATTCTCCTCATCAATAGCTTTATTATTATTATTATTTAAATTTTTTAAGACATATAATGTACACACCTTTAAACAACAACAAAAACTATCACACTAACCAGGAGATAAAGCTATTAATGGTAGGCTAATGTCCTAAATAATTCTGTGCAACTATTTGTATGACATATATATGACATGACTATATATGACATGGCATGAGGTGTACCAGTTGTCAAATGTTTTACTTGTTGACCTAGCTCTATATCCTAAAGAAAAGGAACTTAATTTTTATTTGAAAGTGGGCTGGGATTATTATTTACTAAATGTTATCTTTAGTTTCCTATTGATATTAAAGCTTTATTAAAATGTTTTATTAGTTGTTATGCTGAATTATTTATTTGTATTTGATTGTGAAATAACATGGATGTTATTAATACTTGTCATTATATAAAAAAATTAAATAATAATAATAATAAACTTAAAATAATATATTTTTGAAAGATATCATAATGTTATTGGAACATATGGATGCATAGGCCTAGAATGTTGTAACATGATAATTCCTTCTTCCATAAGACAACTGTTAAGAGCTAAAAAATAAAAAATAAAATAAAATAAAAAAATCATTGAGTGCATATTTAAATCTAGTATAATTTTTAATACTAAATAACAGTTTTCAGGCCAGACTCATATCATGGAAACAGAAATTAGAGGCCTGAGGTAAGATATTGAGCTGCAGAGTCAGAACAACACCTGAAAGTGTCAATAACGCTAATGCAATAAAAGAAAATGGTTGTCTGAATATAGGTGGGTTTGAAGCAATAGCCAGAAATATCAATTTTCAAACCTTAGTTATGTTATGGAAAGTGAAACCCGTGCCAGACTCATTCCTCTTAGTTTCTCTCTAGTGAGATGGAGAAACTTTATTCTGACTTTGGATTTCATGTTTTAAATGTTAAATGTGTTTTGATTAAGGCCTGTTTGCCAAAAAACATGGATGTCTGTTAATAGATTACGTCAGTGAATGGAATATGAAAAACAGAAAGGAAAAAATAAATAAATAAAAAAATAAATAAATTGCTGTCCTACAGAAATGTATTTTTGCATTTGACACGCCTGTCATTAATCAAGTAATGGGTTTGTTTCTAGTTGTAAAAAAAAAAAACCCATTAATAAAACAAATGACTTCATTATTATTATTATTATTATTATTTAATTGGGTGGAAAAAAAGGGAAGAGAGTTTTTCTTAACCACGTGCAGGGCCGATTTATGTCATTGTCCCGGCACACTGACCTTTGCGTTAGTACCCACAGCAGACATCACAAACTCTCACATCAATTTAGTCCAATTGGATGTGGCATGTCTTGGGTAACTCAATTTGTGCAGAAATGCACCTGTCTCTCTGCCTTCTCTCCCTATAGATTTGCTCTGGGGGAGGAGGGGTTGCTTCTCTCACTCTCTCTCTCTCTCTCTCTCTCTCTCTCTGCAGATACAGCCTCTTTGCAGAAGAAGGCCTGGTGTGCCTTCCAAGGTCTGGGCAGAATGTCTCCAAGCACCAGAAGGAGAGGCCATTAGCTGCACACTAATCATATTACTGCACGTTAAAGGGGGAAGTGAAGGCAAGCAGGGGAGGAGGGAGAGGAAGGGAGAAAAGTTTAAGGTGTTATTGAGGTTGTTCATCTCTCATACAGCTTGTGCAATTTTGAATTGTCTGGGAGTGAGTCCTTGTGTGTGCGTGACTGTTTGTCTTGTATGTTTGTAATGTGGTTTAGTATATAGCTTATGGTATTTTGTGATTGTGTGTCTGCCTAAGTTTTTTACTGTATATTGTACATCTGTATATTACAGATTTTATTGTATATGTATGTGGGTGCATTTGTATAAGCTAGTTGTGTTAACTGTGTGTGCATATTGCATTTGTTAATGTGTGTTTGTTGAACACATGATAGTTTAGTTTATGTGTAAGTGTGTGTTTGAGTGCAAAGGATTTGTTTAGGTTATGCAGAGCAGGCTGGCTGTCAGAGATTAATAATATGAGTGGCTTTATGAGCATTAGGTAATGAGAGGCATGCTGGGAATTGGGGGATCAGCAGCAGCTCTCTGCACAGAGTCTTTCATCTGTGCTGACCCAGTGATTACACCATACACACACATTCACACGCACATGCACATACACAGATCCATGCTACCTATGTTCTCAAATACTAGACTAGTCAAGCAGAAATATCTGAAAATTCAAGAATACATACTCATACAGACAGTTTAAATGTATATATGTATACTTCTTAAATTCACAAATTTAAAAGAAATAAACAATTAAAAATTTATAATTAAATAATTCAATTCAGTTGATAGTGTTTGTGAACAAATATTTACACACACACACACACACACACACACACACACACACACACACACACACACACACACACACACACACACATATATATATATATTTTTTTTTCATCCTTTGTTTTTATAAATAAAAATAAGCCAAAATGATATTTCCAGTGAGGCACAAAGGAAGTGAAAGTGGCCATTCTTGGATCAGAAATGTAATGTATATTTTATAAAAGCACTTACATTAATTATTTTCAAAGATTTTCTATTTACAATAAACAATTTTTGCTGATGTTTTAGTGTTTATGGCATTTCACTGTCATGGCACAAAATATTAAAATTATAAAATATTTATATTATAAATTTTAGTAAAATTATAATTTTACAGCTTTGTTGTATAAGCTTTGTTGTATAAAATAATAATGTGAAATCATGTTAAAATGCACAGTTTACACCATGTTACATGCTATTGAAATACTTAGTATTTTAATGTTTGTAACGTTAACTTTAACTTTCAGTTTAAGTGCCTTTTTTAAAGAATATGAGGGATAAATTATTATTATTATTATTATTTTTTTTTTTGTGATAATCAACATTATGCCACATGTTGAGCTGAATATATTGAACCTGAAATATTCCTTTACGATTGAAACTTTTACCTGCTGACACTGATGAATGAATTGATCAATATATATTGAGACATAATATATACATAGTTAGATGATGGTTTGATTCAAATAAACGTAGACAGACAGACAGACAGACAGACAGACAGACAGACAGACAGACAGACAGATAGATAGATAGATAGATAGATAGATAGATAGATAGATAGATAGATAGATAGATAGATAGATAGATAGATAGATAGATAGATGCTAGTGCTGAGGCATCACAACACACACACACACACACACACAATGACCAGCACCCCCTTCCCCATCTGATACTGACCCCAAATTGCCTCCCCATTACAAAGGCTTCAGAAAGCTTTTAGGGGTCCGGTAACGCTAAGAGATTGATGGGTGTAAAACGCATGGTGGTGGGGGAAGAGCAGGTGGTTAAGAAGAAAATGTCCCTCTTTTAATGGGAGCCACAGAGCATAATTTAATAATTATGAAAAGTGAGAGAGTGGGGAGAGGAAAGCATGGCGGATAGGATGGACAACTCTGAGTCTGGAGTGTCAACAGACCAGAAGGAGACAGACACTATCTTTTGAACAGGTGAGGGAACAGAAGAGTGCCCTCCCTGATGTTCATAACAGAAAAAGTCTGAGATCACTAATAAAAATACATCAGTTTTGCATTTTTCTCTTTTATTACACCCATTAGCATTACAAGATATAATAATTAGTTAATTTCCATGAAATTAAACTTTCCAGGTTTTGAATAATATTTTAAATCCAGTGTATGTAAGTATAAGTATAGGTGTCACATAATTGTTTTTATTAAATAATAACAGTAGCATCTTCTACTAAGTACAAAAAAAGCTTGTCAGTCATTTTCTTTTGCGTTCAGAGGAACATGTCACTGTCATCACAACATTAGTGTGACTCAAAGTTATGCTTAATATTTTCAAAGGCATGCAATGGTAATCACAGTTGCTATTTTTTTTTACATTTTGGCGGTAAAGAAACTGGCCACTCATGACAGTTTTCATACCTCTATTTGTTTCTATTTTATTTTATTTTTTTAATCTTAAAATATCAGCTGCTCCTGTTCTGCAAACATATCTACTGAAACCATTTCCTCAGACACCAGCCATTCCCATGCTTCCCTTCAACCTCTGTCCCTTTCGATCACCTCATGATCATCTTGATAATTTCCTGCTAAATTTTTTATTTCAGTTTATTCTACAGATAAAAATCCAATAGTGCAGCCTCCAATTGGATTGGGCTTTCAGTGGAGTAGAAACACAACAATAGAAAGAAAGAAGAGAATCGGCCTCTTCTCATTCTACATGAGATTATTGTTAAACAGAGACCTGATAGAATTACAGGGTACAATAGATGATAATTGCATCACAACATGATTTCTCTTTGTCGTACAACAGCGCATATTCATCTACCTTATCCATCCACTCTGGGCACCAGTGTGCCATGAGGGAAGCAATGCTGGGCCAAAAGGAAGGTGTAGACAGCGAGGCCATGAGATGAAGTTATAAACAGGCGAGCACGTAGAGAGAGCAGAAGAATATAGCTCAGTCATACTAGAACAGAGGTATACTGTCATATTTTAAACATTTTGTTATATAAAATATGTATGATCCACTGCAGAATATATATATGAGGTTCAGAATTATAGACCAATTGCTATAAATCAAAAATCCTTTTAAGTTGGTAGCAGAACAACTTATCAACTATCATCTAAAAATTTTCTACTTCACCCTAATCAGTTTGGATTTAGACCCAAGTATCCAACAAAAATGGCAAACTGTTATTTCACAGAATTTATTAAGGGAACTTTAGTGGTAATGTGGTAGGCGCAGTATTTTTGGACCTCAAAAAAGCATTTGACGCTGTAAATAATGAAATACTTATACATAAAATTAATACGTTTAGTTTTCCCCACCAGGCAATTAACTGGTTTAGAACATATTTGGAATCTTGAGATCAGCGTGTTAACATAAATAACTGAATATCATCTTTACAAAATACTGATATGGGTCTCCCTCAATGGTCAATTGTAGGTCCTCTGTTTTTTCCTCATACATTAATGACTTACCAAATTGTTGTAAACTAAATGTTAGGAAACTAAATGTCAGTTTTACAATTATCAGTGAACAGAAGGCAATAGAAACAGTTGGTGATTTTACATTTATGGGTGTTATCTTAGAATCTTAGATAAAATGTGATGTGCATGTAAAGAGGCTTTGTAAAATCATCAGAACAAACCTGAATTGCTTTTATATGATTAGACCATATTTATCACTTAAAGCAGCTATATGTATTCTATGGTCTTCTCAGATATGTATTATTGTGTGATTGTTTGGAATCAGGTTTCTCAATTGACTATCAAATCCAATCCCTACATAAACAAACCTTAAAATGTTTAGACAAGAAATCAATCAGATGGCCTCATTGTAACATTTTACAAAAATACAGTTTGCTTAGTTTTGACAATTTTATAAATCTGTTTCTTTTTAAAATGGTATTTAAATGTTGCAATAAGCTTGCTCCAGATATCATATGCCAATTAATAGTAAAACAGAGTTGTAGAGGCCTCACTACAAGAGGTGCAACTACACAGAACTACATAGTGCCTAAAATAAAACTAACTAAAACTAAATTTGCTCAATCCACATTTTCAGTTAAAGGGACAGTGCTTTGGAACAGTTTTCCAGTTGAACTGATAATGCAAATATCTTTCTGAGAAATATCTAAAAATGGCTCAATCAAAAGCAGGTTTGTGAACACTGATAGTTGTACACAGTCTTAGATTTTTGTTATGTTTTCTGGTACTTGTATTTTACAGTCTATATGTAATATTTAATTGTATTTTAAAAGCCTAACCAGGGACTGGGGCTGCAAATAGCCATTGGCTAGAAGTCTGTATGTAGAGCATCTTTAAGGTTTATTTATTAGAGTGGCGCTGAGTGGCGCCGATACAGGATGGCTGCCTCCGTGACGTGCTCTGCAGTTGTTTTTGTGTTTTTGTTAGTTTGTCCTGTCTTTAGTTATATTCCTGCAATCAGTTTCACCAGGGACGAATTGCTGGATATTCGGCAACACACATCTCCCGATATTTCACCGGTTTTCGACTATTCTGATGTTTTGCTGGACATTCTTGTCGGCGGAGCGGCTGCCCTGATCACACGCTTCAAGAGGACGCGCAGGCGGGGAAAGCGAGCGGGAGCGCTCGTGAGACTCAGAAAACGCGGATTTCGAACGCCGTTGCCTAGCATCCATCTGGCAAATCTCCGCTCTCTACCCAACAAAACGGACGAACTGCTTCTGCTCTCTAGGACAAATAAAGATTTCTCCCACTCTGCTGCTCTGTGTTTCACGGAAACTTGGCTGAATGACACCATACCGGACAGTGCGCTCCATCTGCCGGACTTTCAGCTGTTTAGAGCGGATCGCGACGCAGAATCAACGGGGAAATCGCGCGGCGGCGGGACATGCTTTTACATCAATGAACGGTGGTGTACAGATGTAACTGTGTTAAAGAAGACGTGCTGCTCAAATCTCGAAACGCTCTTCATTAACTGCAAGCCGTTCTATTCGCCGCGGGAGTTTCATTCGTTCATTCTGGTTAGTGTTTACATCCCTCCTCAAGCGCACGTGAGCTCAGCTTTACAGAAACTCGCTGAGCAGATCACAGAGACAGAACAACAACACCCAGACTCTGTTTTAATCATTCTTGGGGACTTTAATAAAGCCAATCTCTCCCGTGAACTGCCAAAATACAGACAGCATGTTACTTGTCCCACAAGAGACAGTAATATATTGGATCACTGTTACACAACAATAAAGGATGCATTTCACTCTGTTCCACGAGCAGCTTTGGGACATTCTGATCACCTTCTGGTTCATCTTATACCGACCTACAGGCAGAAACTAAAATCAGCTAAACCTGTATTAAGGACTGTAAAAAGATGGACTAATGAAGCAGAGCAGGATTTACAATCTTGTTTTGACCTCACTGATTGGAGTGTTTTTGAAGCTGCTGCCACCGATCTGGACGAACTCACAGAGACCGTAACATCATATATCAGTTTCTGTGAGGATATGTGTATTCCTACCAAGACTCAACTAAATTACAACAATGACAAACCGTGGTTCACTGCAAAACTCAGACAGCTCCGTCAGGCCAAAGAAGATGCTTACGTGAAGGGGGACAATGTCTTGTATAAACAGGCTAAATACACACTGGAAAAGGAGATCAAAGTGGCAAAGAGGAATTATTCTGAAAAAATAAGGACTCAGTTCACTTCGAACGACTCCGCATCAGTGTGGAAAAGCCTAAAGAAGATCACCAATTACAAGACACCACCCCCCAGCACTGTGGAAAATCAACGACTGGCAGACGATCTGAACGAGTTTTACTGCAGGTTTGAAAGAACACCCATCACCTGCCCTGAACACCTCTCCACACAACCGTTCACACCAATAACATCTCCTGAAACCAACCCTGAATGCCTCTCCAAACAAACGTTCACACCATTCACAGCTCCTGCAACCAACCCTGAATGCCTCTCCACACAACCGTTCACACCATTAACAGCTCCTGCAACCCATCCTGATCACCTCTCCAATCAACCGCTCTCACCATTCACAACTCCTGCAACCAACCCTGAATGCCTCTCCAAACAACTGTTCACACCACTCACAACTCCTGCAACCCACCCTGAACACCTCTCCAATCAAGCGCTCTCACCATTCACACCTCCTGCATCTCCCCTCTCCCCCACACCTGCAATACAGATCAGCGAGGATGCGGTGCGCCAGGTCTTCAGGAAGCAGAAAAGGAAAAAAGCACCAGGCCCAGATTGTGTTACACCAGCCTGTCTGAAATCCTGTGCTGACCAGCTGGCCCCCATCTTCACAAAGATCTTCAACAGATCGCTGGAGCTGTGCGAAGTCCCTTCATGCTTCAAACGCTCCACCATCATCCCCATCCCAAAGAAATCCAAAATTACAGGACTAAATGACTACAGGCCTGTGGCTCTAACGTCTGTAGTCATGAAGTCATTTGAAAAACTGGTGCTGGCCCACCTGAAGGACATCACTGGACCCTTGCTGGATCCTCTTCAGTTTGCCTACAGAGCAAACAGGTCTGTGGACGATGCAGTAAACATCGGACTGCATTATGTTCTGCAACACCTAGACAGACCGGGGACCTATGTGAGGATCCTGTTTGTGGACTTCAGCTCTGCCTTCAACACGATCATCCCAAACCTCCTCCTGCCCAAACTAACTCAGCTCTCCGTGCCCACCTCCGTCTGTCAGTGGATCAACAGCTTCCTGACAGACAGGCAGCAGCTAGTGAGGCTGGGAAAATACACATCCAGCACCCGTACAATCAGCACCGGAGCTCCCCAGGGCTGTGTTCTCTCCCCACTGCTCTTCTCCCTGTACACTAATGACTGCACATCTAAGGACCCCTCTGTCAAGCTCCTGAAGTTTGCAGATGACACCACACTCATCGGCCTCATTCAGGACGGTGACGAGTCTGCTTACAGACAGGAGGTTAAAGAGCTGGCTGTCTGGTGCAGTCTCAACAACCTGGAGCTTAACACGCTCAAAACAGTGGAGATGATCGTGGACTTCAGGAGAAACCCCCCTGCACTCCCCCCACTCACCATCATGAACAGCACTGTGACTGCAGTGGAGTCATTCAGGTTCCTGGGCACCACTATCTCTCAGGACCTGAAGTGGGACATTCACATTGACTCCATTGTGAAAAAGGCCCAGCAGAGGTTGTACTTCCTTCGCCAGCTGAGGAAGTTTAACCTGCCACAGAATCTGCTGAAACAGTTCTACTCCACCATCATCGAATCCATCCTCTGCACTTCAGTAACTGTCTGGCTCAGCTCAGCTTCTAAATCGGACCTCAGAAGACTACAGAGGGTAGTCCGGACTGCTGAGCGAATTATCGGTACAACCCTCCCATCTATTCAAGAACTGTACTTATCCAGAGTGAGCAAAAGGGCTGTTAAAATCACTCTGGACCCCTCACATCCAGCACACTCCCTCTTTGAACTGTTGCCATCTGGTCGACGCTACAGAGCACTGAGCACCAGAACGACCAGACACAGGAACAGTTTCTTCCCTCAGGCAATCCATCTTATGAACAGCTGATAATAACTGTGGGACACACTAAACTATTTATATTTATATACACTACACTTTTTATCCAACACACATACTTAGCGTACACGTAAATCTTTTGCACATAATATACATGTACATACATGGAACACACTATACTACTTATATTTATATTTATATACACATACACTTATTTATCCAAACACACATACTTAGCGTACAGTTAAAAATTTTCCACATAATATACATGTACATACATAAATGCTCTTTTTAATATACCTGCCATACATTGTCAATTTGTATATTGTCAATCCTTACCCACCTATTTGTATTTTTTTGTATTTTTTATTCCTTATTGTGTTTTTTGTTCTGTCGCTGTTATGTTGCACTGCGGAGCTCTGTCACGAAAACAAATTCCTCGTATGTGTGAACATACCTGGCAATAAAGCTCATTCTGATGTTATTCTCCACTGTCCCTGTTAAATAAACACACACAAACACAGTCATTATATATATATATATACATATGTTTGTATATACACATATATGGTTCTAGTAGTAGGACCTTGGCGGTGAAAGATTGCCTCTTTTACAAGGAACGACAAAGAGAAAGAAAAATCACGAAAGAGCCCAACTAAAAGTATAGGGAGCACTTTGCCTGGCTGGCTGCTTTGCAGCATGCGTGTCGGCCACTGTGGATGTATGTATAGTGGGGCAGGCCAGAGGGGTTAAGTAGGATGGAAGGCACCCATACTTCAGCCTGGCAGCAAGCTGCCGCAAGGCTAATCTAATCAAGGGCCTTGCAATTCAATTAGAGCCATCTCAGGGGCCCCACAGCCAGCTTGCCAAAAGTTTAGCTCTCCTCTCTGATGCCCTGACCCCCCCCCCCCCCCCCCCTCCATCAGCCCTGCCCAGTGCCACCCAGCTGTGCTAGATGAATGTAGACGAAATATGAAATATGAATATCTCCAATAATTTATGTGAGCTGTGAGGTGATGGGAAGGGGGAAGCGTTGGCTGGTGGTAGGTAATTCTCCCCTCAGGAAAGGAAAAGTCATCTCACTGGCAGAGAGACAGCTGAGTGAGTGCAGCTGCTTATGTTGCAGAAATATATACGGTTGAGGAGCCCATACACACACATACACCCACATGCTGACTGTATCATCATTCCCGCCAGCAGCGCAACTCATACTTCACCAGACAACTCCATTTATTGCTCTCTGTTGCAACATCCACTTGAAATGGATGAGGCTCAGTTCAAAACACACACACACAGAAAGAACTTGTACATACTTTGAGGCAAGTGTAACTCATTGGCGGGGAGACAGACTAGGAGAGAGTGAATGATGGGCAGTCCATGACATACAGTGGCTGGGAGAAAGCAAGTGGGGGGAGAATGCTCTTAGACAAATTACACCTCATTATATCCTGGCTCTCACCGGCACATCATGTCAGGAGGAATCTTTTTTTATTTGCACAAATTTGCCTGGAATTCCTTTTCGTTTTCCTGCCTTCCATTATCAAACAGGGCAATTTGATTACATTGTGATTATTCTCTTGCTTGCGGACACTGCCACATGAGGCTGAGGGCTCTCTCTCTTTCCCGTCTGTCTTGTATTTCATATCCCAGAAGTGGTATATCTAGCAAAGACAGTATATCGATATATATAGCTTATGAATTCTTTCTGTATTTATTCTAGAAGGGAAAACAGAATTTTAGCATTTTTCTCATTGAAATCAGGGCACTGCACAAGATCCCCGGCCCTATGCATAGGCAATCCTAATGGGCCCCCTCCCCTTGAAAATATATATTCCAGACTTTTCAAGGGCCCTCTCTTCCTTTGGGGCCCTGGTAATCAGTATTGGTTTTACCCCCAGTCCGACGCCCCTGATTGAAATACACAGTTGCTGGATATTTTTTTAAGAGTACTAATTACAGTATTTCAGCTTGAGTACTTCACAATATAGTTCACACATTCATGAAAATAAAGGCTCTTTATTGGCTTTGATGGTTCACTAAAGAACCTTTAACAGTCATGGAAACTTTCCATTCCATAAATGGTTCTTTAATGGTAAAAGGTTCTTTACACTTTTTAAATGTTTCTCATACTAGCCTGGTCAAATAATTTATTTTTGTGTCTCTTTTTAATATATATGTGCGTGTAGGTCTGTATGATTTTAAGTAGAGGCTAAAAAACAGTAGTGTTTTAAAAAAATCTTTATAATGTTGGGTACCATAGCAACAGTGTTTTTTTTAGCAGCATCAGCCTAATTGAGCTCTATATGAAATGAATGGATAGCTTTAGAAACTCTAACCATGGTAGAATCAAATCTTGGAGAGCAGGTGAAAGGGATTCCTATGGCTAAATTATGACTTCAATTGAGCAATTAAAACCCAAGTTGGAATTGAATTAACAAGATCCTGTGGCTCAAAATATGGCTTCCCACCCTTGCTCTAATCACAAATACAAGGAGACATACTGAACCAGCCTTCAACCTGTTAACCACCCCAGCTTTAATGATTTTGACAGTATTGAGGCAAAAGCAAAAGTCTTCACGAAGTGAAATGTGGAAAATTGCCCTTTATTGTAAAATAATTTAATAAAGATATAACATATATATATATATATATATATATATATATATATATATATATATATATATATATATATATATATATATATATATATATATATATATATATATATATAAATACCAGCAATATATATAGCTCTGTTCTACCAATTAATTAATGAATTAATGAATTTATTTTTTGTCTTAGGTACAAGCATAAGCACTTCATTCCTCTCGTTCTTTATCACTCTCTCTTTCTCTCTGGCCTCCAGGAACAAGGCAGTTCTGCAGGATACCTTGTCTGTGGCCTTGGCTGGATGAAAGGCAATCTTGGCAGGGGATTAGGGTATGCTAATTGTGTTTTTGACTAATGCTGTGTTTGTGAATGATGAGGTGGAGAAGAGCAGTGAACATGATGTGCAGGCCATGTATGGAGTTCTTACAATGGATCCTGTTGGCACCTATTCATGTTCACATTTGTGCTGCTGGGATATATTTCTTGCATTTTAAATTGCATTGGAAAGTGAAAATATTATATCCAATTATGGACTATTATGGAAGACTTGTTTTCTTAAAATAAACCTTTATATGTACATTAAATGAGAATCCATGTCTATTGTATATTTTTGTTAGTATACAGGAATGAATCTACTTTAATTCAACCTTCACTTTTGCTGTTTGTTCCAGTGTGGCTGCTTGATGTGGGTCTGCAATGTGCTCACTTTATTTATCTATTTTTTTCTTTCACTTTGTTGTGCACTGTCTTTCTTAACAGTTGGTGCGAGCTGTGCTTCTTTACTGAACCCCCCTCTGGGCTGTCCGACCTTTCTGTCCTCTGCTCTCCTCTGCCATCTTTTTTTACTACTCTCTATCATGCTGCAGACGGCTGGTGGCTCAATGGCTAACTGGATTATGGGACAACAGAGCACCTTCCTCTCACTGCCGTTGGCCTCAATCTACTCGCACCAACATCTATTGAGCGCACCCAGTCCCCGCTCAGGCCCGGCTTTATTGAGTCGTGTATGGGTCTTTATGCTGTGCTTGCTCGGCCTTGCCCCCATCCCTCATCAATCATGCGCCTGTGAGGGTGAGCTCAGAGCACAGACAGGCTTCAAGCATCTCTATAGGAGAAAATAGAGACAGAGAGAATGTTTACTAAAAGACTGATCACTCAAATCAATCGCACATTTGTTCTGAAATGTTTCAGTGAAGTCTCGAAATACAAACAGTTAGACAAGAAAGTTCAATGTGAGCATGACAATTTTTCTGTTTTAAGATGTGAATAAAAACATATACGATTTTCTGCAGGACCAGAGTTCCCAGCAGGTTATTTATATAAATAACCAAAATCAAAATAGAAAATGTTATAGAAAACATATAGGCTCTGTGGTGTCAAGTCAAGTCAAGTCACCTTTATTTATATAGCACTTTAAACAAAATACATTGCGTCAAAGCAACTGAACAACATTCATTAGGAAAACAGTGTGTCAATAATGCAAAATGATAGTTAAAGGCAGTTCATCATTGAATTCATTGATGTCATCTCAGTTCAGTTAATAGTGTCTGTGCATTTATTTGCAATCAAGTCAACGATATCGCTGTAGATGAAGTGACCCCAACTAAGCAAGCCAGAGGCGACAGCGGAACCGAAACTCCATCGGTGACAGAATGGAGAAAAAAACCTTGGGAGAAACCAGGCTCAGTTGGGGGGCCAGTTCTCCTCTGACCAGACGAAACCAGTAGTTCAATTCCAGGCTGCAGCAAAGTCAGATTGTGCAGAAGAATCATCTGTTTCCTGTGGTCTTGTCCTGGTGGTCCTCAGAGACAAGGTCTTTACAGGGGATCTGTATCTGGGGCTCTAGTTGTCCTGGTCTCGGCTGTCTTTCAGGGCAGTAGAGGTCCTTTCTAGGTGTTGATCCACCATCTGGTCTGGATACGTACTGGATCAGGGTGACTGCAGTGACCCTCTGATCTGGATACAGATTGGATCTGGTGGCTACGGTGACCTCGGAATAAGAGACAGACAAATATTAGTGTAGATGCCATTCTTCTAATGATGTAGCAAGTTCATAGGGTGTTATGGGAATTGTTTCCGGTTCCGGTTTACCTAATTAATGCAGCCTAAAAATCATTTTAACGGATTTGGATATTAAAATTATATTAGTATGTTATGTGTAAACCAGGTTAAAGAGATGGGTCTTTAATCTAGATTTAAAATGCAAGAGTGTGTCTGCCTCCCAAACAATGTTAGGTAGGTTATTCCAGAGTTTAGGCGCCAAATAGGAAAAGGATCTGCCGCAGTTGATTTTGATATTCTAGGTATTATCAAATTGCCTGAGTTCTGAGAACGTAGCGGACATAGACGATTATAATGTAAAAGGAGCTCATTCAAATACTGAGGTGCAAAACCATTCAGGGCTTTATAAGTAATAAGCAATATTTTAAAATCTATACGATGTTTGATAGGGAGCCAGTGCAGTGTTGACAGGACCGGGCTAATATGGTCATACTTCCTGGTTCTAGTAAGAACTCTTGCTGCTGTTTTTTGGACTAGCTGTAGTTTGTTTACTAAACGTGCAGAACAACCACCCAATAAAGCATTACAATAATCTAACTTTGAGGTCATAAATGCATGGATTAACATTTCTGCATTTGACATTGAGAGCATAGGCAGTAATTTAGATATATTTTTGAGATGGAAAAATGCAGTTTTACAAAGGCTAGAAACGTGGCTTTCTAAGGAAAGATTACGATCAAATAGCACACCTAGGTTCCTAACTGATGACGAAGAATTGACAGAGCAACCATCAAGTCTTAGACAGTGTTCTAGGTTATTACAAGCAGAGTTTTTAGGTCCTATAATTAACACCTCTTTTTTTTCAGAATTTAGCTACAAGAAATTACTCGTCATCCAGTTATTTATATCGATGTGATGAGTGGGGCGGGAGCGAGGGACGTGGTAAAGAGGAGCGAGACCGGTGGAGTGATTGGAGATGAACTACACCTGTTCGAACCACCGGTCTCAAGTCCCACGGAGGAGATGGAAGGATATAAAACTTGAGCGACGACAGTGAAGGACGAGAGAGGACCATGCCTGGGCTTTAGTTTATGTTTGCTTTTTATTTGTGCACATCAGTCGTCCGTGAGGGGCTGATGCGCTGTTTTGTGTTTATTTTTGTAATTTAAGTCTTTGTTTGATTGTCCGCCGTTTCCCGCCTCCTTCTTCCAGATGAATATGAAGGTTTTATTATTACAATTGACTATGCATTCCATTAGTTTTTCAAATTGGTGTGTTTCACCGGGCCGTGAAGAAATACAGAGCTGAGTATCATCAGCATAACAGTGAAGCTAACACCATGTTTCCTGATGATATCTCCCAAGGGTAACATATAAAGAGTGAAGAGTAGCGGCCCTAGTACGGAGCCTTGAGGTACTCCATACTGCACTTGTGATCGATATGATACATCTTCATTCACTGCTACGAACTGATGGCGGTCATATAAGTATGATTTAAACCATGCTAATGCACTTCCATTAATGCCAACAAAGTGTTCAAGTCTATGCAAAAGAATATTGTGGTCAATTGTGTCAAACGCAGCACTAAGATCAAATAAAACTAATAGAGAGATACACCCACGATCAGATGATAAGAGCAGATCATTTGTAACTCTAAGGAGAGCAGTCTCAGTACTATGATACGGTCTAAATCCTGACTGGAAATCCTCACATATACCATTTTTCTCTAAGAAGGAATATAATTGTGAGGATACCACCTTTTCTAGTATCTTGGACAGAAAAGGTAGATTCGAGATTGGTCTATAATTAACTAGTTCTTTGGGGTCAAATTGTGGTTTTTTGATGAGAGGCTTAATAACAGACAGTTTGAAGGTTTTGGGGACATATCCTAATGACAATGAGGAATTAATAATAGTCAGAAGAGGATCTATGACTTCTGGAAGCACCTCTTTTAGGAGCTTAGATGGTATAGGGTCTAACATACATGTTGTTGGTTTAGATGATTTAACAAGTTTATACAATTCTTCCTCTCCTATAGTAGAGAATGATTGGAACTGTTCCTCAGGGGGTCTATAGTGCACTGTCTGATGCGATACTGTAGCTGAAGGCTGAATGGTTGCAATTTTATCTCTAATAGTATCGATTTTAGAAGTAAAGTAGTTCATAAAGTCATTACTGCTGTGGTGTTGGGAAATGTCAACACTTGTTGAGGCTTTATTTTTCGTTAATTTAGCCACTGTATTGAATAAATACCTGGGGTTATGTTTGTTTTCTTCTAAAAGAGAAGAAAAGTAATCGCATCTAGCAGTTTTTAATGCTTTTCTGTAGGATAGATTACTTTCCCGCCAAGCAATACGAAATACCTCTAGTTTTGTTTTCCTCCAGCTGCACTCCATTTTTCGGGCTGCTCTCTTTAGGGTGCGAGTATGCTCAATATACCATGGTGTCAAACTGTTTTCCTTTTAACATTCCTTAAGTGTAAAGGAGCAACTGTATTTAAAGTGCTAGAAAAGAGAGAGTCCATAGTTTCTGTTACATCATCAAGTTGTTCTGAGGTTTTGGATATGCTAAGGAATTTGGATACATCAGGAAGATAACTTAAAAAGCAGTCTTTTGTGGTAGAAGTGATGGTTCTTCCATACTTGTAACAAGAAGTAGAATTTACAATTTTGGCTATATGAAGTTTGCACAGAACTAAATAATGATCTGAGATATCATCACTTGGCTGAATAATTTCAACACTATCAACATCAATTCCATGTGACAGTATTAAATCTAGAGTATTATTTCGACAATGAGTAGGTCCTGAAACGTGTTGTCTAACCCCAATAGAGTTCAGAATGTCTATAAATGCTGATCCCAATGCATCTTTTTCATTTTCAACATGGATATTAAAACTAACTCTGATGTAAAATCACCAAACTTTTTAATAAAGTCTGTATGGTGCCCTGGTGGCCTGTATACAGTAGCCAGTACAAACATAACAGGGGATTTATCATTAAGTAAGCTGGTAAGCTTATATTCTTTTGCTGAAAGCTTTAAAATTTTACCCTTTAAAAAGCAACTTGTTTAAACCCATTTTTACATATTATAACATTTTTGTTCAAGTTAAAGTTAAAACCTGGCAGCTGTGGTTGCTAGGACTATAATTTATTAATAATTTACAAGAATTAGCAGAAGGCATAATTACTGTATATTACAGTTCCTAACTGCTATTCCATTATAAAATGTTTAGTAGCCTATACACTGTTTTATATTTTACCTTATTATATATTGTATACCTTATATTTTATATTTACCTATTTAGGCTAAATCGGATCGCTACTGTAAAATATGGTTATACAATGGAATACCACATGACGCAGAGTTCACTATAACTATGGTTAACAATAACAAAGGCAGAGCACTTTGCAACAAAATTTCTAAATAATAAACATTATCACGGTAACACACTAGTCACGACACTAAAACAATGCAATAAACAAAATATAAAAAACTACAACACCAAAACAAGAAGAAAGTATTTAAAAATCTAAACATCTCATAGTTGCCCATTTTCCCATAATTTATAAGGCTAATTAAATTTAACACTCATGTTTTTTACATATCATTTTAATAGCTTAATTTTTCTCTGTTAAAATAATAATAATAATAATGATAATAAAACATTTTAACATTTACACCTTGTCTGGAGCAATGGTAAAACTGGCTATGGATGGAGAATGATATCTCGTCAGCTCTGTCGATGATATCACTTTCTCCCCCCTTTTTCATCAGGCCTCAACAGTATGTCGAACTTCTCTCTCTGCGCCTAACTTTTTTAATAACAATTTTTTTTCCCTGGCCATAGGCTCACACTCGTCTCCTTGAGGAATTCTTCAATCCGATTATGGCTCTATTTTACAGCAGACGCCAGGGCGCAATAAGAGCAGAAACGCCACTTCACCCATCAATGAGATCTCTATTAACATCCAATGCCCACCGTACTCCAACCAAGAACCAAAATTAGATGCCTTTCTTTCAGAACTAATTATTTCACTTAATGGTTTATTTCTTAGCAAGTATTAATGATCTATACAATAAGTAGAACTGGATTACATTATTCATTGTATGCAAATGTCGCAATCTAACAATAAACGCAATAAACGCAAATTTTTAAAATACTGTAGGCTGCATTGCTTCCCCCCTGAATAATATAGACAGAGTATGCTACACTAGTGTTTTTTTAAACCTTTTTTATTCTCTCTCTCTATCTATATATATACTATACTATAATGTTGCATTCTTAAAACACAGTAATACAACCCAAATGAGCTCCTATCTCACTGTCAACTCTTTGTATTCATAATAAATAAAACCTGCAGGACTGAGTCAAAAGATGGCCATTTATCATCGATCGAGACAGAGTCTCATTTTCTACCTAACTCTCCTAGACCTTGTCCTAAATTCAGCATTTTTATGGAAAACTGCAGTCATTTTGATTGATGCAATCTAAAGATGTTTTAAGCAATCCCAGAGATCCCCAACTGTGGAGCTCCTACGGGGTGCTTCACTCCATGCTTTGTTGTTGTGACATAGGGGGGAGCATGTGAGAATACACAAAATTTCAATGTAAAAACAAACAGAAAAGACAGGCAGTGGGAAAGTTTAAGAAACTATCCATTTTATAAGCAAACAATACCAGCTCATTGAGAATACACGATACCAATACCCTGTACACTAATGACTGCACATCTAAGGACCCCTCTGTCAAGCTCCTGAAGTTTGCAGACGACACCACACTCATCGGCCTCATTCAGGACTGTGACGAGTCTGCTTACAGGCAGGAGGTTAAAGAGCTGGCTGTCTGGTGCACTCTCAATAACCTGGAGCTTAACACGCTCAAAACAGTGGAGATGACTGTGGACTTCAGGAGAAACCCCCCTGCACTCCCCCCACTCACCATCATGAACAGCACTGTGACTGCAGTGGAGTCATTCAGGTTCCTGGGCACCACTATCTCTCAGGACCTGAAGTGGGACATTCACATTGACTCCATTGTGAAAAAGGCCCAGCAGAGGTTGTACTTCCTTCACCAGCTGAGGAAGTTTAACCTGCCACAGGATCTGCTGAAACAGTTCTACTCCACCATCATCGAATCCATCCTCTGCACTTCAGTAACTGTCTGGTTCAGCTCAGCTTCTAAATCTGACCTCAGAAGACTACAGAGGGTAGTCCGGACTGCTGAGCGAATCATCGGTTCAACCCTCCCATCTATTCAAGAACTGTACTTATCCAGAGTGAGCAAAAGGGCTGTTAAAATCACTCTGGATCCCTCACATCCAGCACACTCCCTCTTTGAACTGTTGCCATCTGGTCGACGCTACAGAGCACTGAGCACCAGAACGACCAGACACAGGAACAGTTTCTTCCCTCAGGCAATCCATCTTATGAACAGCTGATACACACTAAACACACTGAACACACTACACTTTATATTTATATACACATACACTTAATTTATCTAACACACATACTTAGTATACACTTAAATTTTGCACATAATATACATGTACATACATAACTGCATTTTTGGAATATACCTGCCTACAATTGTCAATTTGTATATTGTCATTTCTTATCTACTTATTTGTATTTTTTGTATTTTTATATTCTTTTATTATGTGTTTTATGTTCTGTCGCTGTCATTCTGTTGTACTGCGGAGCTTCTGTCACGAAAACAAATTCCTCGTATGTGTAAACA
Source organism: Carassius carassius (assembly GCF_963082965.1). Classification (NCBI taxonomy): domain Eukaryota; kingdom Metazoa; phylum Chordata; class Actinopteri; order Cypriniformes; family Cyprinidae; genus Carassius; species Carassius carassius. Next base: position 25,542,421 of record NC_081787.1, on the reverse strand, counting down.
TACCTGGCAATAAAGCTCATTCTGATTCTGATTCATTGTCTGTTGACTCCTTCAAAACGTAGCCCTGCTCAAAACTCAAGAAAGGCCTTTATATTAACATGGTGGACTTCAGAGTGTTCCTTTTAAAGTACACGCTTAAAATTCAAGTTACTCTAGAGTAGGTTTATGGCGCCTTAATACATTAATTTAGATTATATAGTTAGATTTTAATGTGTATTATGTTTGCTTTATTGTGGAAGATTAATTTCCTGATGTAGAACACACTACAATCAATACGGCCTCGTCAAAATAAAGGTGATTGCGCTAAATGGGTCAGAGAATTTGAGCACTAGGCTATTTTTTTGGTCTGGTTTACCATTTTCGTGCTTATTTGCCCAACATTCAAAACAGCAGAAATGTCACCTGCTAAATTAGCTACTGCCCTCCATTATTAATAAGGATAAAAAGGCAAGGGCAAAATATCTTACTTCGCGAAACCCAAAGGGAGTTTTAATAAATCCCCTGTATTTAAAAGGATCCCCCTTAAATCCCCTGTTTATTCCTCAGACTCCTCCAGGCGAATTGAGGCCGTGTCAAGATTGCGTTTGTGTGCCAGACCAGCTGCTCTCAAAAACAGACAAGGCCTTGTCAATTAACTGCTGACGAGCAGGTCTGGAGATCGCCTGAGGCATACCCGCTATTAGTATCCATTTCTGTCCAAACCTCCTCGGAACTCACAGATAGCTACAGCACGATCAAATAGCAAAACAATGAAAAAATCAAACAAAGGTTTTTTTTTTTCAGCATTAAGGCGATTAGAGATTGTGGCTATTAGGAAACACTGCCGATGAAAAAAAAAAAAAAAAGAAGATGAAAAAAGCTCCATGTGTACTCCAAACAAAATGTAGCCTAAATTTGACATAGCTATTTAAAAAGAAGAAGATAACTACAAAATAAGTACCGCTTTGTCAAGGTTGTCAACGTTAACAGCTGGTGGGCATTCCGAGTCCGTCTAGGCCCTGTGACCTTTGGCCTGGCGGGGGATGGATCTTCGGACAGGGCCGCCCAGCAGCTTTAACAATCCACCGTTAGTTTGGGTCAGAAAGGCCAAGTCTCTAACAGGACAAGCAAAGACCCTCGCCAGCGGAAGCTGAGCCGAACAAAACGAATCCAGCCCAGCCGGCCCAGGGAATCATTGGGATGTATGTGTTTAACTAATTAGCAAGCTGGTCAGCCACTGGAGACTTGTAGGACAAGACTTTTACTACGGGGAAAATCTAGAGTTCAAAGCACAGGAATAGGAAATGTCATGTATGGGACACCTAAGTTTAAGAACAGAGCAAACAGCACTTGCCAAAAATGGGCGACGTGTTCAACACGGTAGCTAAATGAGGCGAATGACCCAAAAGAAGAAGACAAGGGGTCCCGCGTTAAATATGGGAAAGTTTGGGGAACAGGTCGATGGTTCAAGAAAAGTCAACAAGAGAAAAGTGTTATTGACAGACGGAATTTAATATAAAAAATACATAAATCTTCCTCTGAGGTCAGCACTTCTCGGTACTATATGTGACCGCAGATTATGACAGTTTAACCATTAATTAAGGTGGACCCGAAATGTATTATTTAAAATATCAGCTGAATATCACACAATTGCCACTTAAAGCAATGATGTCTACTAGCCTATACATCTGTCTCAAACGAGAGAGAACACTCAATCCTCTTCCTAGATATACTGACTTCAAAGGAGAATTTGCTAAACCAAACACACCTGAGCATGGGTAGGCCTATTACACTGAGAGGTTGTTTAGAACAGAGTTAGTTCTATTCTGTGCAGGAATAAACTACGTGCAATTTCGCTGACCACACAGAAAGGTTGAAGCATAATCATTGATAAAAACTCTGAGTGACCTTGGGCATTGTCCCTCCCCTCCCTAAACCCTTGTTAGTCCTCACGTCCTTCCCCAGAAACGCCACATTCCATAACTCTTCATAAAAACCATTATATTAGGGGAATACTTTCTTTTGACAATTTAATAGTGCAAACCAATCATGTGGGAGACACCAGCCATTCATCTACCATCAGAGACAAAGAGCAGGCCTCTGCGCCATGCCGACGCGGGAGTCTGCGCTATTTTCAGAACTAATCCACAATGCAAGCATTGTATCTCCATAACCGTTATGTTTAGGAAACCAATCAGAAATTTCAGAGATTTCTTTTATTTCAAATTTTTGGATTGCAACGCAGACCAGTAAACAGTTATGTCCCGATTATATTATTTTAAGGCCATGAACAAAAGCAATACCGAAAGTAGCCCAGTTTTTAAGAACCACAAAATGCACTTGTCAGCTCATTAAAAAAGGTGAGGTTTTTGTTCTTCACACAGGTTATGAGTTATTATTTTTTAAATCAATTTAGCAGATTCAAGGTAATTTTGCAACATTTAGTGGGACTAACAAGACAGAAAAAAATGCTTCCTCAGAGGAGAGGATTCACCTTTAGGAGCGTCTCAATAAAAGAGATTTGAGCTCCACGCATCTGCATATAATTTTTAATATATATGCAATAAATGTTCAATTTGTTTTCTGCAATGACGGGAAATTATTTCGTCATATTTTAAAGCCATTATAACATCCGTACTCCCACTCGAGCTGCTTGTGTTTGATTAAGTCATTCTGAGATTGTAGTTGATGGTTAATAACGATACTGTTATGGACCTCTTGACATTAAATTCTCCACGGGGCAGTTACAAAGGTGCTTCTTTGTCTGCAGACCTCCGCCTTGGCTTATTCCCCTCAACCTGCCAATAAGTCGTTTTTAATTTGATGTCTCTATTTAAGCTGGGGAAATGAATCATGAAACATACTTTTTCAGGAAAAAAATAATAAAAAAATAATAATAATTTTAGGCTTCTTGTGAAATTTTCATGTTTGTCATGCTTTAATTTCTGGTCAAGGTGTTGTTTATGTTTAGGCTATCCTTGTGTTGAATAGTTTGCCTCTTTTGCGTATTAATTCCTGACAATTAGCCTAATAATTTTAGGAAAGTGATGTTGTGTGTATTTGCACCATCGCGTTAGTCTGCAGTAGGTGCTTGTTTTTCCTAATATTGGATTTATTTCAGAACTTGTATTCAGTAGCTATAATTTTTAATGTTTAACCACTGGAGTGTTATTTATTTTCGTGCTGTTATTTAGAATAGATGTGGTTTAGTTAATCTTCTAATGATTTTTTTAATCTGATATTTGCCACTGTATATAAGAGGTTTATCATCCAAAATCATCCAATTTACATGTTTCTGATGTTATCATTGAGATGAGATGATTAAAACTAAAAATGACATTTTCACTTTATTAAGGTAATTGATTTTTATGTCTTAATAGGCTACAAAATAAATCTAATAAATAAATAATAAAAAATAATGTATTGATTATTATTTTCATCAAAATACATATCCGAATAAAAATCAGTCATTATTTCAATAATAATAAAATGCTTACATTTTTCATTTTTATTATGCATCCCATTATTCCACATTAGTTTGAATGCAACCTAAACATCAATGCAGTGACAATAGTTCATGTCATCCTCAAATTTTTCAAAACTCCTCAGCAATTTGGGGTGACAGTCATTATCCAATCCATTTAGCGGGAGCGGGTCCACTAACTAAAGCAATAATAATACAGAATACTCTTCCAGTGAGTCTGATTTAATGTTTAAAAACCTGTGTTAAGACCCGGTAAATGTTGGGAAGAAAAAAAACCCGCCCAAATGGCCTTTATAAATGCCAAAACAGCCGTTTAATAAATTACAGTTTTAAATTGTAATTTGTACAAGAATTAAAAATAAAGTATTGAAATATGTTCTAATGTTGCACGGCCATAAAATCGTAAAATATATTTATGCGATGTTTCCTTTGTCTATAATTTGAGATTGATTGTCTTTTAAAAGTCGATTTTCTGCATCCCTTTTATTCTTTTGTTCCTTCTCGTTCCTCCAGAATTACGTTTGTTTCGCTCTATTTCTGATCCTGTTTGTTTTATTCTGGGTTTGATACACAGCTGCGGAGAGAATACAGTCTTCTTTTTCGGTAACAAGCACACTCCTTTTGACTGCAGTCTTTGATTTCTCTGGCTTTAAACCGTCATTGACTCTGAGATGTCAATCCGTCTCTTTTGTTTAGCTTTGGCTTCTATGCAGATTGAACGGAAAGCCCATCGTCTGATGTGATGGATCCGTTTCGAAATAGGGAAAGGTTAAGGGTGGACAAGTGAAAGGGTTTCCCTGGTAATTGCTTAGGTTTTACGAAAATGCTTTACTTCGTCGCTGTTTTCTTTTTCCAAGACATGAACATTAATTCATTTTAGTCACTACATCTGCTTTGACTTGAAATTAAATTGTAATAAATTTTCCAAGTTCATATGTTCTCGAAATTTGTCACTTCATAATTATATCCTACACAGTTTATATGAAATAAACAGTTTATCTCAAAATGCATTAACGTGACACATTGCAGAATAAACCAATATACTATTACTATTACTATTACACTATAGTATGACCCTTATTTGTTTTTTGTTTGCTACGTTTTGTACCACTCACTGCAATATATCTATACAAATTTGCTCTTTATCAATATGAGCTTCAGTTAAACACTGTGATTCCTCTGAGAATATCAACTGCTCTGCCACGTAGGTTGATCAGTGTTCGAGCAGTGCAGTGATCTCAGAGGAAAAAACACGGCACAGCACTTTCAACGTTCGCTAAAACCGATTAACATTCAGCATTCGACAAAATATCCAACATAATTAAGTTCATTTAAAACAGATTTTAAGAATATGAGAGATTCAAAAGTATAAACATAAAACATTAAAATGTACTGGCTACTTACAGTGCCATGATGCACCTTTCCATTTGGTATCCTGTCATATCCCAACAGAGGGCTAATGTAGAGTTTGTCTTTTTCTGGGAGATTCACTTTAACAAGTGGAAAGTTTGTGTCCTTCTGCGCCATTTTATACATGATGAGTCGTCAGTAATGGGATTATTAAACAAAAACGGATTCAGGCGCTGGCGTTAACCTTTTTTAATGCCTAATTAGGTTTTGCAAAGAAATAATTAGATTTTGCATCGCTTACATTGCCTATTTTCTACTGACATAGAAACAATTCGATCTTTATTCCACCCTCTTGTCGATCAAGCTTAACAATATACATTCAGCGTGACTGTATACAAGATGATTTAAAAGATGATGTGATCAAATATTGTATATAAATTATGTTGCACATTTGCCCGCATCACTGCTACATCACTATGCAATGAAGAGAGCGCCCTCTGTGTGCCAAGACCACTTATCGCACATTTTTCTTTATTCTTATCCTCAACACTGAAAAGTACACAATGAAACATAGGTTATATCCTACGTTAGACGACACAACTGCTTGTGGCAGTTTACCTGCTTTTTTATTTAAAATTCATGACTGTCATGAAAACTTTACTATATACAAATTAACAACATATTAAAGACAAATTAAATGCTCGGTTTACTGGTAAAGATCATACAAACCGTTAGTTAAACGTAAGTGACATCACGAATTGTTTATCGACCGAACCTCTACAGTTTCCAAAATCACCCCGTAGAATGTTCACTACAAAATGCACGGGAGATGCAAATAATAAAGTGTAGGCTATGTTAAGACAAACATTTTTACATACTTTTTTTAGGGGCGGGGGATTAATAGGTTTAATAATTATGGTTATAAAAAATACGTTAATTGATTGTGCTCCCAGTGATTCTGTATTAATCCCAATCTATGTAAAGCACTATGTGATTCATTATAGTGGTGCTGATTTGGTGGACGTTTGCTTGAAATAAGTTATTAATCCACACAACGCATCGCTCTACTGTGTAAATTTGTAAGTAGTCATTGTGTGTGTAGATGTCATTTATTTATTTATTTTTCCTGCCAGTGAAGGCTAAGTTGCGCTGCGCAGTGTGCACCATCTTCCCATCATTCACATGTATAAGGCACAAGAGCACGCTTGGGCGGATCGGAAAAAACGAAAGGGCGAGGAGGAGGACAAGAAACAGAATGCTCACCGAAATACATCCTACATTCCTTATTCTTTCTTGATGTTCAGATGTATCTAGGCTATATATTTGTAGGATGACTACTATTTTACACTATATAAACATACTTTTAGGGGGGGAAATATGGGGAATTGCATCTAACTGCATGTCACATAGCATGCACACAATGGGTGAGTATCGCTTAATTAAAATGTATCGCTATTTGATTTATGCAGCGCAATGCTGCATAAGGCAAAACGTCTTCTGAGGTAGTCGGCTAATTTATCTTTATTGCATGTTTCTAAACTTGCGTAGCACGTATCACGTTAAACGTTCGTGTAATTTTCTTTAGTCCACTATAGGCTACATACATTTTTATCCAGAGCGACTGTGCATTCAGGCGAACGCTTTTTAATATAACATAACATATAAGTATATAAAGTATATTATATATTATTATTATGTAAAGTATAATATTGTGCACTATAATATAATATAATATAATATTGTGTTGTATTGTAGTTATTATATCCAAGTTGTCTGTCTGGAACACAGCATTAGGTTAAAGTCAATAAACGATAGTGTACTACAATTAAGAGCCATTGTGACATTTCAGCACTTGACAAAAGGAAAGCGACTCCTAAGTACAGAGGTGGGTAGAGTACTCAAAAACTGTACTCAAGTAAAAGTAAAAGTACTTCTAGAAATATTTACTCAAGTAAAAGTAAAAGTACTAGTCTGAATAGTTACTTGAGTAAGAGTAAAAGAGTATCGGATAAAAAAATCTACTCAAGTAGTTAGTTACTAGTTACTTTGGGTCATATATACTGAGCCTATTTTTATTTAGATATATAGATAAAATGTATGTAATGTATGTGTTAGTGTATAAATGTATATATTTCATCAGCCTTTACTCCAATTTATGTAATTTATTATAAAACCCTGTCTGTTTACTTAAGTAACAGATATAGGTGTCATGCCATAATATTTTTAATACGACTGACTTTATATTAAATGTGAATTTAACATTGAAATTTAATGTGATATCAAAATTGCTACTAATCTTTCATTGTTCAGAAAGAGAGCAAATAACATTTACATTATTAAAGATCATTTTCACTGACAGTCTAGAGTTCAATCACTCTCAGAAACTCCCATTAAAATCACTGAAACTGTTAACACTGTGATATCAATATCTTAATTATAGATTCGTACACACATCTGCACTTTGTTGTTTTCTGACGAGAGAATTCGCCAGAAAGAGGTCTCCAGTCAGCGAGCGAGTGAAGGAAGCACCGGCATTTTAGAGGTAACTCATCTGAATGCCTCTGATTGGCCATTGCATTAAAAAGCGCAACAGAATCGTGTGTGATTGGTTAAAAATTAGCAGTGCTGTAAAAACGCATCTATCTCTGGCTCAGTGCCAGCAAGCGATCACAGATCTGAATTTAGCAGCTGATGATATGACTTGCTGAACGTACTCGCACCGGTGTGATTGTATTAAAATTAATAAAATCTTAATCGGCTATATTTTGTCTTTTGGAAGCTGCATTCAACTTGACTTCCCTCTGTTATAAGCCACGAAAGAATGAATCATTCGCGAATGAGCATCGCTCATTGTCCAGAGAAAAGTAGACGGCGCGTTTGGAATAAACTGAAGCATTTATAACATTTATTGCATTAAGATAAAGTAACAAGAGGAGCGTCGCCCACAGTAACGAAGTAAAAGTACATATTTTTCCCAAAAAATTTACTCAAGTAAGAGTAAAAGTACCCATCTTTAAATATACTACAAAAAGTATTAGTTACCCCAAAAAATTACTCAAGTAAATGTAACGAAGTAAATGTAACTCGTTACTACCCACCTCTGCCTAAGTAGCACTTAAAGCAAAGCTACGTGCGATTGATGTATGTGCATTGCTGGGAAACGCACGTGAAACAATAACGAACGATCGTAAAATTACTCGTAAACGTTCTTAAGCGCTAAGATCAATCGTTATCGGGAAACCCGGCCAAGTGCTGTACTGCACTTAATTATAACTGTATTACATTTTATATTATTATTTTTGGTATAAATAATCTTAGAATCTTTACAAGAAGAGAGAGAAAGACTTTTAACCATTATCACGTAATTGTATTTGGTTTACCATGGGGCACACACTGATTTATAATAGAGAGTGGGGACACATCTTTTTTAAAAGTATGCTGTCATGCACAAGCATTAAATAAAATGATCATGAAAGTATATTTTTATTTTATTTTTATCCATGTGATGCTTGGTGTAAGGAACAGATCCAAATTCAAACCATTTCTCAACGGTGACACCTAGTGGTCACTTGCAGGTGTTGGTCTGAAACAACTTTGACAACGAGCCATTAAAAAAAAAGTGTTTTCGTTTTTTTATTATTGTATTTTTCTAATATGTGAAGCTTGTAACCTGTAGGCTTCTCACTGTGCATAATGTTATTTTGGTCATGAAAAATGAATATTAATAAATGAAATCAAGCCACAATGTCTCACTTTTTTTAGAGATTTTTATTCAAAAATATTAATTTCTCTGCTGTGGAAGGACTTAGCCTACTTAATTATTATTTTTTTTTACAGATAGTTTCTCCAGCCTTTGAAAAAATCCTCTCACAAGGGACACTTGTTGCTGCCATGCAATTATGTTTTTTAGCAAGGACATACAAATGAGGAAAGATTACTGCTCTCTCCTTCCAGTAAATTAGGGGATCATGAGTTTTGGGCAAAACGCATCATGGAGGTATTTTTTTTCACTTCCACTGTGGCATCAGCTGTAACATTGTGTATCATCTGGGTTTCATGGATACGATTATCAAAGTTCCCAAAAACTGTCCTGTGTTTCTACTGGTGTTGATGTTGATGGTGATGATGATGATGGGCCTGATGTTGACATTTGTGGCTCTGAATAAAAATGAAAACAGCAATTAGTAACAAATTCTAAACTGATGGCATATATGAAGTATATATTATATGAATCAGATTACATAACATAACATATACTGAAACTTCTCACCAGGAGTTGTGTTTAAACGCATCAGCAAAGCACACTCCAGTGTGATGTGCTTTTCAGCGTCCTGGGCTTTGGCAGGATTTCCAAATGCCACATTTTTTAACCTTGGGTCCAGCAGTGTAGCCAGTGCCAAGGCTCTAAAACTCTCATAACCTCCACATCTGGAGTGCAGACCTTCTTGCATAATCATCAGTAAAGTGTATTCTGAGATCTGAGCTCTTATATCACAGTATTAATTGATTGAGGACCGTTACTCGTCATTGGGGAATCCTAGAGTGTGACGTGAGGGGATCCCTAGTATTACAGCACAGCGTTCGTAATGTTAGTTCTGTACTTTAGCGTTGGGTAAAACATCATTATAATCTCCTTTGTGGTAACAGCGAAGATGTTGAATTAAACATACAAACAATAAACTTTTCCACATGCCCCCGAAAATCAAAACTTCTACTTAGAGCTTGCTTCATTTCTGCAGATCATTTTTTGTATTGAATTACTTAAACCACCTGTTGCTTTGGTCTTAATCAACAGCCGCGTGCATCACCTGCTGGTGAGCGAATGACAGCAAATGGAGATCATGCATCGGTGCTCTACTGCTATTCCTGCAGCCCCCGGATATGAAAGGGCGAATTATCTGCCGAATTTTAACCACTGAATTTGTGGAAGCGAATTTGGAAAGTGAAATAAAATGGACCGAAATTTGCCTGTTGAAAATTATACGTCATATTTTTAAACCGATCGAATATTTTGGAAGTGAATTCTGGAACGTGAATATGAATTACTGATTTTTTTTATTATGAAAAGGTGTGTGAAATATTTTGAATTGAAATATTCACAGCAACCAACAACTATCTTAAATTTCAGGAGCTAAAATTGCAAACCCTGGAAATACAAGGCATTAAAATGCAAGTACTGTTAATGCAATGCATTATTTTTTCAGTTAGTGCTATTAAGCATGTTTTTTTGTTTCAAAGACATATGTCATTATTTTACTTCCATAATTATGTTTCTCCTGTTGAGTTTTTATTAAGTAGGTCATCCAATAACAGGAATTAGTGATTTACACCAATATTATGTGGCTGCTGGGAAGTCAACCCTGGTTGTGGAGTAGGCTAAATGAAGACGCTATAGAAAATCTGTTATGAGAATATAAAAGACCCTATCAAAGGCCAGCGAAGACATGCTGTCCATAATACTGACCTATTAGGCTTGCCTCGCCTGAAATGTAGGTGAGAGTAGGCGGCTGCAGTGAGGGGATGAGTGAAATAAGCGCAGTCAAGACGGGCAGTTCTGAGCTCTCGAAGTGGGACAGATTACCAAGATCAGAAGCAGATGTCGCGTTATTCTCATCCACATGCTTTTTCTGGTAATATGAGTTCATTACTGTTGCATTTATACGAAAATAAATATGATGAACAAGAATTGCTATTTAATTCCATACGAAAGCCATATTAATAATTAATTTTTACTTTAATTCAAATATGTATTTTAGATGTTTATAGAAATATGACAACAATCACATCTCACACAGATATTGCACTGTAATAGGCCTAGTGTTTGGGAACATTCATGCATAATTTAAATACATAATCATGTGAAATCAGATAAAAAAATAAATTTTTTAGAAGAGAAAGCTGTCTGAACCAATGAGCATTAAGCTGTGTCGCCAGTCAGTCATTTCCCATTATGCATTTGATATGCACAGTTGGTGTAGAGCACCCGACTGCTCAATCCAACACAGCCGCCTCACCGTAGCAAAAGTTTTTTTTTTGGCATGTCACCATGTCATCAGAGCAAGTCAGATGTAACTTGGACCCTTTTCTAACTGCCGTGCATTTCGCGGTGATCACTGGTGTTACGTCCAGTGACGTATTCAATTGTGTTATCTGTATTGTTGCATGGTTCTCTTGTTGTTTTCCTCTTGCTCCGTGTCTCCTGCTTCTATGGCTCCTCCCACTCTTTCCACTCGGGCAGGTAGCTGATTGCCTTTTCCAGCTGCATCTACTTACAAAACCGAAGGAGAAGCAGTATAAAAGCTGAGCAGGAACTACAGAAGATGAGAACTTTTCTCCAGAGCATGCCTTTTGTCCAGCCTGGCCTAGTGCAGTTTGTTGTAGCCCTTTGGGATTCTGTGTAGTTATCTTCATTAATCTGTAGTACTGTTGACTAACTCTGTTGTCCTGGTCCTGGTTTGAGGATTAGATAGGGAGTGAGTGTATAACTTTGTTGTTGATTTTATTTTCATTTGACAGGTTTAGAAAGAATCTAATTTCCAGAATAGACACCCTTTTGTTTGTTATTTTGGCATCCTGAAGTGTTGCTTCCCTCTTAATTTTATTTCTTTCAGAATTGTTAACTCCCAGCATTCACTGAGCTGTTAATAAACCTTTTTAACAGCGACCTTGTTGTTGTTGCTATGCTGTGGCAGGGGCTCGGGTAAATGCTCTTCCCAAATCCTTAATATTCTTATGTTACCTTTAATCCCCTAGACCTATAAGATGTAACATATTTTGGGGGCTCGTCCGGGATTGTTAGGTAGTAACTTTATTTATTGTGCTTTTTGAAAAGCAGAATCTAACAGAAATGGAGTGTGTATCATCAAGGCTATACTGTTGAAAGTGAGCTTTGGTTCTCTCTTTTGTTGGTGAGGGCAGAGTAGTGTGTAGTAATGGAATTTGACTTAATAGAGTTTACGCTTGCACCTTCCACAGATGTTTATAATCGATGCAAAAAAAGGATTTGTAATTGATTGCTGATTTCTTTAATGTTACTGTGCCTGGAGGTGCTACTAAGCAGGTGATTAAGGATGTGCTGTACACGGAGTTAGTGACTAGAGGTATTTTGCCTGATGATTCACCGCCTGATGTGTCAAGGGAGGATGTAGCAGCAGGAGAGGTATATCTCCCTACTGAATACCATATCTCCCTACTGAATACCGACTAGATCCGATGATTGAGGTTAAGTTAAAAGAGCTTGACTGGGGGTTAAAAAACAAGAACATGACATTTAAATTAGTGCAACTCCGTACTGTCGAAGTCGAGGCAGATCGGGATATTAGGCTTAAAACACTTGAGATTGAAGCTGAGAGTTTGCGGAGGAAGTCTGTTCAGCCTGTTGCCCTTCCGCGTACGAGAACTCCCTCTTCACCAGCGTTTGGTGTTGCCCAGTTACAATCTAGCACTGTTAACTATGATTCAGTGGGTGATACCCAGTCAAACTTTGATGTTGCAAAGTATATAAAACTCATACCGCCTTTTAGAGAAGCTGAAGTAGACTCCTACTTCATCACTTTTGAACGCATCGCCATAAAGTTAGGGTGGCCGAAGGAGATGTGGGGTCTCCTCCTGCAATGTAAGTTTGTAGGTAAGGCACAGGAGGTCGGTTCTTCACTTCTGATTGAACAGTCTCTTGATTATGAGATGGTCAAAGCAGCAGTATTAAGAGCATATGAGTTGGTTCCTGAAGCCTACCTCATTTTTGAAAAGTGGTGCCTCGCTAGTAAGGTGACGAGTTTTGAACAGTTGCAGGAACTTATTCTATTGGAAGAATTAAAGTATTGTGCTCGTGAAGCTCTAGTTGTTCATTTAAATGAACAAAAAGTAGGCACACTCTCTGAGGCGGCTGTGGTTGCAGATGAATTTGTGCTTACACATAAGGCAGTGTTCCCAGTTTCACGGCAGTCCAAACATCAGTATTTGAATGTTGATCAATCGTGGAAGGAAACTTCCAATGTTCAAAGGGAAGGGGCAGACAAGGGTCGTAAGGGTCGTAAGGCTGATGTAAGGCGCTTCGGTAGTAAACGTGTATGTTTTTATTGTTTGGATTCAGGGCACCTGATTTCTGATTATAAAGCGTGGAAGCAGAAGTATGCTGCTGGGAAATCTAAAAGTGTGGCTTTTGCTCAGACTGTTTCAACTCCTGAAAGCTGTTCCATGCCAGTTAAGAGTACTGGGTATGAACCCTTTCTCCTTACTGGTTCTGTTTCCCTTTGTGCTGACTCTTTGGGTAAGCCTATCTCCATTCTAAGGGACATGGGTGCAACCCAGTCATTCATTCTAGCTGATGCATTGCCATTCTCACTAGAAACTTACTCCGGTACAGATGTGTTGGTCCGGGGAATTGAATTGGGATGTGTAAGGGTGCCATTGCATAGGGTTTATCTAAAGTCTTGGTTACAGGTACAGTTCCTCTTGGTGTGCGAACTGAGCTGCCTGTGGATGGTGTGAGCCTTATTTTGGGGAATGACTTGGTGGGTGGTAAGGTCTTTCCATCTCCGGAGCATGATATTGCAACTCATTTCCCTTCGGTTTTTCCTTCTTGTGCTGTAACTCGTGCACAGGCTCAAAAGTGGGAAGAGACCGTGAACCTTGCTGACTCGTTCTTGAGTCCTGCAAAAGATTCTGTTGAGTGTACCATATATATATTAAACCTCCAGCCTCCTCTATTGATCCTGAAAACTCTAATTTAGAAGCAGTAGATCTGAAATTTGACAAAGATCACCTAATTGCTGCCCAAAGATCTGACCCATCTCTAGAACCCTGTGTTGAGGCAGCTGTTCCGTTGGATGGTTCGTGCAGTGCTAGAATAGCTTTCTTCTGGGAAGATGGTGTTTTAATGCGTCGTTGGAGGCCACGCAAAGTTGATTATGCTTTAGCTGTCTATCAAATAGTCTTACCCTCTGATAATCATCCTCAAGTATTGCAGCTTGCCCATGAGCATCCCCCTTCTGGCCACCTTGGGGTTAATAAAAACCTATAAACGCATTTCCCGGTATTTCTTCTGGCCTGGGTTGAAATCTAGTGTGTTCAGATTCGGCAAATGCTGCCATGTTTGCCAACTGGTGGGTAAGCCGAATCAGACCATTCCATCTGCCCCACTACATCCGATTCCAGTGGTGGGAGAGCCCTTTGAGCGTTTGATTTTAGATTGCATTGGGCCACTTCCAAAATCCAAATCGGGACACCAATATGTTTTAACCCTGATGTGTGCTGCAACTCGGTTCCCAGAAGCCGTGCCACTCCGTACTCTTAAAGCCCAGGCCATTGTGAAGGAAATAGTTAAGTTCTGTTTGACATTTGGATTGCCTAAAGTTATCCAAACAGATCGTGGTACTAACTTCACTTCCAAGGTGTTCTCTCACGTTTTAAAAGAGTTAGGAGTTGATCATCAGCTCTCCAGTGCATACCATACCATTCAGAGTCCCAGGGGGCACTAGAGCGCTTTCACCAAACCCTCAAAACAATGCTATGTGTGTATTGTATAAGTACTAATAGAGACTGGGCTGAAGGTCTGCCATTATTAACGTTTGCAATAAGGGAAAATGTACAGGAGTCATTGGGTTTTAGTCCTGCAGAGCTGGTGTTCGGGCACACTGTCCGGGGGCCCTTAAAACTGCTGAGAGAGCAGTTGTTGTCCAAACATCCTGTGTTTAGCAACATTTTGGACTACGTGAGTGCTTTCCGGGAACGTCTCCATGAAGCCTGTGAGGTGGCAAAAGCTCATTTGGTGACCGCACAGTCCAAGATGAAGTTGTGTTATGACAAAACCAGTGTAAAACGTATTTTCCAACCTGGTGATTTAGTTTTAGTTTTGCTTCCTGTTCCAGGCTCAGCGCTGCATGCTAAGTTTGCAGGCCCTTATGCTGTTGATAAGACTCTCTGACACAGATTATGTGATCTCGACTCCAAATCGTAGGAGAAAAAGTCAAGTGTGTCATCTGAACATGTTAAAGGCTTATATCACAAAAGAAACCTCCAAAGCTTGTGTTGACAATGTTACATCTGCAGTTGCTTCTACTGTGCTGTCTGCAGCATATTCTCCTGTGGAGGATAACCTGGTTGTACATGAAGACCGAATGTCCTGTACACGTCTAGACAATTCAGCGGTCCTGAATGACTTGGATGCATATCTTGCTCATTTGCCAAATGACCAGCGAACAGATATCATTGAGTTAATGAGTAGATACCCTACCCTGTTCTCCGATATCCCCAGCCAGACTACTGTCCTCATGCATGATATTGATGTAGGTAGCTCTGCTCCTATAAAACAACACCCCTACCGTGTAAACCCTCATAAACGTGAGATAATGAAGTCAGAAGTTGAATACCTGCTGCAACATGGTTTTGCTAAGCCTAGCCAGAGCCCCTGGAGTTCCCCGTGCCGTTCCAAAGTCTAACTTAACCCATCGTTTTTTTCCCCGAATAGAGGATTGTGTTGATCGAGTCGGTTCGATCAACACACGTACAAAGTTAGATCTCCTAAAAGGTTACTGGCAGGTGCCCCTCACACCACAGGCCTCAGAAATATCTGCTTTCGTTACCCCTGACAACTTTCTGCAGTACTCTGTTATGGCTTTCAGGATGCGAAATGCACCTGTGACCTTCCAGCACTTAATGCAACAGGTAGTGTCAGGAGTAACCAACTGCGAGGCCTACTTGGATGATGTGGTGGTCTATTCTGCTAGTTGGGGGGACCATTTGAATAGTCTAAATCAAGTTTTCTGTGGGTTATCTGGCGCATCATTGACCTTGAACTTGACTAAGTGCGAGTTTGGTAAGGCCATAGTTACTTACCTTGGTAGGAAGGTTGGCCAAGGGCAGGTGAGGCAAATTGAAGAAAAGGTTGCTGCCATAATTAATTTCCCCACTCCTACTAACAAAAGAGAATTGAGAAGATTTTTAGGTATGGCTGGTAACTACAGGGGGTTTTGTAAAAACTTTGCTTCTGTGGGTGCTCCGTTGACAGATCTACTTAGTACATCTAGGAAATTTGTGTGGAGTCCAACATGTAACTGTGCATTCAGTGATGCTAAAGATTTGTTGTGCCATGCCCCCGTTCTTTGTGCTCCAAATTTTGGGTTGCCCTTCAAATTGCAGGTGGATGCTAGTTCCTCTGGGGCAGGGGCTGTACTACTGCAAGAAGATCTAACTGGTGTAGAACATCCTGTGAGTTATTTCCCCAAGAAATTTACCAAGTGTCAACAACAGTACAGTACAATTGAGAAAGAGGCCTTGGCCTTACTGTCAGCGTTGCAGCACTTTGAGGTCTACCTAGGGGGTAATTGTACTCCAGTGGTAGTCTACACTGATCATAATCCCCTAGTATTCCTGGGGAGAATGTGTAACTCGAATCAGCGACTGATGCGGTGGTCCTTGATCATTCAGGAATATAACCTCGAGATTCAACATCGAAAAGGTACAAAGAATGTTGTAGCTGATGCACTGTCTAGGGTGTATCATTTAGATAATTAAATTGTTGATAGTATGTTGTTAAACCTTAATTCATGAGTTTACAAATGTTTATGGTGTACTATTTGTAAGTTATGGGTGGGGGTGTTACGTCCAGTGACGTATTAAATTGTGTTATCTGTATTGTTGCATGGTTCTCTTGTTGTTTTCCTCTTGCTATGTGTCTCCTGCTTCTCTGGCTGCTCCCACTCTTTCCACTCGGGCAGGTAGCTGATTGCCTTATCCAGCTGCATCTACTTACCAACCAAAGGAGAAGCAGTATAAAAGCTGAGCAGGAACTACAGAAGATGAGAACTTTTCTCCAGAGCATGCCTTTTGTCCAGCCTGGCCTAGTGCAGTTTGTTGTAGCCTTTTGGGGCTCTGTGTAGTTATCTTCATTAATCTGAAGTACTGTTGACTAACTCTGTTGTTTGATTGTAACCCTTTTTGGAAGTTGTAGGGAGGTGGGTGCCTTTTTCTTTTGTCCTGTACATGTTTTTCCCCTGGTTTGAGGATTAGATAGGGAGTGAGTGTATAACTTTGTTGATTTTATTTTCATTTGACAGGTTTAGAAAGAATCTAATTTCCAGAATAGACACCCTTTTGTTTGTTATTTTGGCATTGTTCCCCCTCCTGAAGTGTTGCTTCCCTCTTAATTTTATTTCTTTGAGAATTTTTGACTCCCAGCAATCACTGAGCTGTTAATAAACCTTTTTAACAGCGCCCTTGTTGTTGTTGTTGCTATGCTGTGGCAGGGGCTCGGGTAAATGCTCTTCCCAAATCCTTAATATTGTTACGTTACCGTTAAACCCCTAGATCCATAAGACGTAACACTGGTGATCGGTTCTGCACAGATTCTGCTCATCTTAAACAGGCCTAACATGCCTAATTTATAATGAATGACTGACTACAAGTATCACTTGCATTGAAGTAGACATTTTGTTTGTAATTTTTTTGTAATTTAACTAAAATCTCTAGTAAAGGAATGTGCATGTGCCTATGGTACCATGCACCAGTCAGGAATATTACATACTGACCCCTTTTAACATGCCGTACTCCGAGCCGGATTAAGACCTTACTAGGCCCTGAGGCTATGACTTACTGCAGGGCCCCCCATATATATATATATATATATATATTTATACACAGGTGCTTCTCAATAAATTAGAATGTCATGGAAAAGTTCATTTATTTCAGTAATTATAATAAGTAATATAATAAATTCAATGCACACAGACTGAAGTAGTTTAAGTCTTTGGTTCTTTTAATTATGATTTGGCTCACATTTAACTAAAACCCACCAATTCAATCTCAACAAATTAGAATACTTAATAAGACCAATATAAAAATATTTTTAGTGAACTGTTGGCCTTTTGGAAAGTATGTTAATTTACTGTACATGTGCTCAATACTTGGTAGGGGCTCCATCTGCTTTAATTACTGCCTTAATTTGGCATGGCATGGAGGTGATCAGTTTGTGGCACTGGTATGGATTCTGGTGTGGCTCATCTGCATTGTTTGTTCTCTTGTTTCTCATTTTCCTCTTGACAATAGTTCAGGTCTGGTGAGTTTGCTGGCCAGTCAAGCACACCAACAACATGGTCATTTAACCAACTTTTGGTGCTTTTGGCAGTGTGGGCAGGTGCAAAATCTGGCTGGAAAATGAAATCAGCTTCTTCAAAGCTGGTCAGCAGAAGGAAGCATGAAGTGGTAAATTCCAGCATTTCTTGGTAAACGGGTGCAGTGGTTTTCAAAAAACACAACGGACAAACACTAGCAGATGAAATTGCACCCCAAATGATCACAGACTGTGGAAACTTAACACTTGAATTCAAGCAACTTGGACAATGAGCTTCTCCACCCTTCCTCCAGACTGTAGGACCTTGGTTTCCAAATGAAATACAAAACTTGCTCTCATCTGAAAAGAGGACTTTGGACCACTGGGCAACAGTCCAGTACTTCTTCTTCTTAACCCAGGTAAGACGCCTCAGGAGTGGCTTAACAAGACGAATAGGAATATGACAACTGTAGCCAAATTCCTTAACACATCTGTGTGTGGTGGCTCTTGATGCCTTGACCCCAGCCTCAGTCCATTCCCTGTTAAGTTCACTTAAATTCTTGAAACGATTTTGCTTGTCAATCCTCATAATGCGGCAGTTCTCTCGGTTGGTTGTGCATCTTTTTCTTCCACACTTTTTCCTTCCCCTCAACTTTGTTAACATGCTTGTATACAGCACTATGTGAATAGCCAGCTTCTTTGGTAATGAATGTTTGTGCCTTACCATCCTTGTGAAGGGTGTCTTCCCCATGATCTTGTAGCCTAGTGCAGTGGTTTTCAAACCCTGGGTCTTGAATAAAAAAATGGGTCGCCAGTGATTTTTTAATTTTTTTACTAAAATAATTAATTCTGTTTTCTAATCATAATAATATTAAAAATAATAACTTTGAATAGAAATACACTGAAAAACCATTCAAATACATGCAAAATAAATAAATAAAAAAAATAAAAAAATCTTGCGTGCAGTGTTGTTGATACAGCCATTTTCTTTTTCTCACTGAGATGATGCAACATCTTAGGTTGCGTGACATTAGTAGCCCGTATTTAATTTATTTTATGCTGAACATGAGCAGGCCAAAGTCAAAAAGCATTTATGATTTTTTCACAAGAAAAAGAGGGCCAGAGACAAAGACCCCTTTAAATGAAGCAGCAGAAAACGCAGCCAGTCGTCAAACCCTGCCGCAAACAGCGGAGATCAGCAGGGAAGATAACGAAGGTGATGCATGTGAACAGAGTAGCAGTACTTGCCCAGCAAAGAAAAAGCAGAAATCTGGAGTAAGGCCATATAAAGATGATTTTTTTGAAGTTTGGGTTTGTAAACCCAACGGACGTAGTCCGTGCTGCAATACCAATGTGCGTAATATGCGGTGAAAAGTTGGCAAATAAAAGTTTAAAACCAGCGAAGTTGGAAAGACATTTAAGGACACGCCATGCAGATCTTGCGGACAAACCATTATCTTTTTTTCAGAGGAAGTCTCAAGAAATTAAGTCATCAGCTCAGTTACTCAGCAGAAGTGTGACATACAATGACAAATTGCACTTGGCATCTTATAAAGTTTCATATCGTGTTGCCAAAGAAAAAGCGCCACACACAATTGCAGGGTGATTAATATTGCCTGCTGCACTAGACATAGTTAATACAGTTCTGGATGAAAAGGCATCTGAAAAGCTAAAACTAATTCCTCTTAGTGACAATACGGTGTCACGTCGAATTGTGGATATACAGCTCATAGCGAGACTGAAGTCAGCGAGGGATTTTGCTATTCAGCTGGACGAGAGCACTGACGTTGGATCAATCGCTACGTTACTTGTTTATGTTCGGTACATTTGGCAAGGTGAATTTCTCGAAGATCTTCTGTGCTGCCTAACTTTACCTTCTAGCACGTCAGGAGCACATATTTTTGAACAATTAAATGCATTCATAACAAAAATCGGTCTGGATTGGGCCAATTGCAAAGGCATCACCAGCGACGGGGCGGCCAACCTCACTGGCAAAAATAGTGGAGTTGTCAGAAGGATTAACGATGCAGCAGGACAAAACATTGTTTGGTACCATTGTTTAATTCATCGTGAAGCGTTGGCATTAAAAGGAATCCCACCTGAGCTTGAAATAGTGATGACAGACACTGTCAAAGTTGTGAACTACATTAAAGGCAGTGCCCTTAATAGCTGATTTTTTTTGAGGCCCTGTGTGTTGAAATGGGAGCCGAGCACAAACATTTACTCTTTCATACAGACGTGAGATGGCTGTCGAAGGGTAGGGTGCTCAGCCGAGTGTACGAATTGAGGGATGAAATACATGCTTTTCTTACTGATAAACTGTCACCTCTCGCAAGCCAATTCAGTGATGAGAAATGGCTTTTAACCCTTTCTTATCTGGCTGACATATTTTCTGTTCTAAACGAACTGAATCTAAAACTACAAGGACGGGAAGACAACATTTTCAGACATTGCGAACAAATTCAGGCTTTCCAGAAATCACTCGAACTCTGGCAGCTGGGACTCAAAACCGCGAGCTACTATATGTTCCCGACAATGATGAAACGCATTGAAGAAAACGATGTGCCCAACGAATCGGTCGCTGGCCTGATGCCTCTCATTCAGTCACATCTGGATGCACTGATGGGGAAATTTTCTCGCTACTTTCCCCAGGCGAAGTTCGATGAATTAAAAGACAAGCGGTGGGTGAAAAATCCCATTGACTTTGAAACTCCAGATTCAATTGCGTAACTGAATTTAACTCCTTCTGAAGAATCAGAAATGATCCAACTAACCACACTCGTCCAAACACACACACTCGTTCACTCCATCGGCAGCAACACACACACACACACACACACACACACACACACACACACACATACACACACACAAACATACACACACACTCACTCGTTTGCCCCATCGGCAGCAACACACACACACACACACATTAAAGAGTTCAGTGAACATGAGCCTTGTCTTCTGTCACACACACACACACATACACAAACATACACACACACTCACTCGTTCGCTCCATCGGCAGCAACCCACACACACTCGTTCTCTCCATCGGCAGCAACACACACACAATCACTCGTTCGCTCCATCGGCAGCAACCCACACACACTTGTTGGCTCCATCGGCAGCAACACTCACACACACTCGTTCGCTCCATCGGCAGCAACACACTCACACACACACTCGTTCGCTCCATCGGCAGCCACACACACACTCGTTCGCTCCATCGGCAGCAACAAACACACACATGGAAGAGTTCAGTGAACATGAGCCTTGTCTTCTGTCACACACACACACACACACACACACTTATTTCAGATTAATAGGATAATTGTTTTCCTTCTGTTTCCTTATTTTTTGCTTTTAAACAGTTTGTGTGAGTGTGTGTGATTTTGGTTGGGTGACAGTTGTTTGTTACTTGTTCTGTTCTGAATATCACATTTAAAGGATTTGTTGTGGAATATGTTCCCTATCAAAAGCTACTCTCGATGCTGCGCTCAATAGCGCTAATGAGAACATTCTTTGTTCGACCGGTTGTGAAGCATGTGTGTCAAACACGCCAAGAATTGGCTTAAATAACCTCGGCAGGTGACGTCACTGATAACGTGCACCTGCAGGTTATAAATAGACGTGAAACGGAAACATCCTCAAAAAAAGGAAAAAGAAAGTTCTAACTATTCTTGCTGATTCTATAAGAGATGTGTGCCTCGCTCTCCATGGCCGATCTCTGAAGAGAAATTGCATGTTTATTGTTTAAAGAAAAAAAAAAGGGCTGCTTTCGCGTTCTAGAGTGGCAGTTGTAAGAACAGCGGTTCACTTCCTAACCGCGCTAGGCTCTTTGCTCTCACGAGGAATGAGCTGCTTCCCGCTCATTAAGATCGCGCTCCGATCTGGAAGATCGGACGGTTCTCGCGCCCACCTCCGAATCGTGCCCAGGCACTTCTTCGGATTGGGCAGAGGCTGCTGTAGCTCTAGCTTCTGTTGAAATGGACATTGAGAGTGCTCTCTCCTAGCGCTCCTCTCTCGATTATAAGCACATGAGGAGTTACTAGGTGGTGACTCGTGCAGTGACCAGATTAAAGCCTTAAAATTAGATTTTGTACATTACGATTTCATAGGTGAGAGAGACGCTAGCTGCTATCTCTCCCCTATTGGAGCAACATCATTTAAATAAAAATATAAATAAATGATGATGATTATGATGATGAATAAAATATATATATAATATATATATATATATATATATATATATATATATATATATATATATATATAAAACATATATACGAAAAGACAGCAGTTGTTCCCTGCCAAACGTAATCTGAGTGCCAGGAGGAGACTTTTAATATGTTTCTCACTCACTGTGCTCAAGTGTCGGGGCTGTCAAAAAATAAATAAATAAATAAATAAACAGTCCCGACCTGATCCAGCTCCTGGGAGTAGGAGGTCCAAAGAGAGAGTGTGGCGAGTTGTGCGCCACCTCATAAGACTGGGTTGCAGCTTGTAACACTTGGCAGCCGCAGATGGAACTGGACTAAAGTACGGTCATCACGACCAAATCAAGGGCATTAAGCTGTGCCCAGGACAAAGGGTGTGTCCCCTCAGGGAGGGCCCTGGAAAATTCCATCAGAAGTGTAAGGCTCCTTCCTGGCACCCTTAGGGGATCACTGAACAACCTCAGCCACCACCGGTGTTTCGGGGGGCAGTGGTCTCCAGTGAAAGGATACATGCTCTGTTGCTTCCTGCCACGTTTCAGGACACCAGACATCTAACCCCCCCCCCCCCCCCCAACAAACAAAGTGTCACAATTAGTGCCCCTTTTGGAGAATCTGGCAGCGTGGAAGCTACTGCCAAATATCTCCCCATGATTCAAAAGAACTGTAGTGAAGGGCTACAGGATTCAGTTTGCACATCGTCTTCTGCATTTCAACAGCGTGGTCTCCACCTCTGTGAAACCGGCACGTGCATATCTGTTGACACAGGAATCACAGACTCTGCTGGTCAAAGGGGCCATAGAATGTGTTCCCCTGCCAGACAGAGAGTCAGGCTATTACAGTCGGTATTTCTTGATTCCCAAGAAAGACGGGGGGCTGCGTCCAATCATAGATCTAATGGACGTGTATTTTCTTTTTGAAATATTGCCACAACTCAGGAGGTTCCTGAGGTTCGCTTTCGGGGGCGAAGCTTACCAGTATCAGGTTCTTCCATTCGGCCTAGCTTTGTCATCCCGCACTTAAACGAAATTCATGGATGCAGCTCTGGCTCCTCTATGACTCCAGGGCATCCACATTTAAAATGTATATAAACGACTGGCTGAATCTGACCCAGTCTCAAGATCTTGCGCTTCGACATCAGCATGTCGTCCTAGCTCATCTCGAATCTCTGGGGTTGAGACTCAACGCCAAGATAAGCGTTCTCTCTCCGGCTCAGAGGACAACGAATTTGGGTGTGGTATGGGATTTGATCACAATGCAGGCACAACTGTCTCCTGCATGCGTCAAATCCATTCTAAATACCCTAAAGAACATCAAGCTAGGCCAGAAAGTCACTGTTCAGGTCTCATAGCAGCTGCATCCACGGTGATACCTTTGGGCCTCCTGCACATGAGATCGTTTCAGTTGTGGCTCAGAGCCAGGGGATTAAATCCAAGGGCCAATCCCCAGTGGCAAATAAGGGTTACTCGCCAGGGGCTTCGTACCCTATCTATGTGGTTCAGACCCCGGTTTCTGACTTTGGGTCCCACTCTAGGTCCGTGTTGTCATCGCAAGATGCTAATGACAGACGCTTCCCTCATGGGCTGGGGAGCGGCCTTAGTTGGCTGTCCAGCCCAAGGGATCTGGAGAGGTCATCTTCTCGAATTGGCACATCAATTACCTCGAAATGAAGACTGTATTTCTGGCCCTGAAATACTTCCTCCAGCAGTTGAGAGGCTACCATGTACATAAATCGCCAGGGCAGACTGCAGTCGCGCCGCTCGAACGAGTTAGCGCACCAGGTTCTGCTTTGGGCACAGGACAAGTTCCTGTCCCTCAGGGCGATTTACATTCCTGGGCATATGAATGTGGGAGCAGACTTGCTGTCCAGACAAGTTGTGAAATGCGGGAAATGGAAACTCCACCCCTAAGTAGTCAAATCTGGGAAAGATTTCAAGTAGCAGAAGTGGACCTCTGTGCTTCACAGGAGATGGCACAATGTCCCCTCTACATCTCTGACAGACCCAGCTCACAGCTCAGGCACATGCCCTAGTACTCTCAGAACTAACATGGCCGCTAGTTTGGCTTGCCATGTTTTGATTGACTGGGTTTCTGTGGGGAAGCACCCTCTGGTTGCCCGCTTCATTCATGGGGCTCAGAGGTTGAGGCACCCACTAGAGCTTCGGCCCTTTCAGGGGATTTAGCCGTAGTGCTCGATGGTCTGGCTGGCACCCCTTTCGAACCATTAGAATCAGCGCCTGCCAGGCTTCTGACTCTAAAAATAGTTTTTCTTATGGCCATTACCTCTCTAAGGAGAATTCGGGATTTACAGGCTTTGTCAGTCCTACCATCCTGTTCCGATTTTGCCCCTAGGCGAGTCAAAGCTATTTTGCATCCTCACCCTAATTTTCTTCCGAATGTTCCTTACTGTATCCAGTACGTGCTCTTCAGACTTACCTCCACCGCACTAGACAGTGGCATAAGTCAGAGCTGCTTTTCATATGCCATGGGGGCCGCAACCGGGGGGTTGGGGCGTTTGTCTCCAGGCAAACAGTTTTACATTGGGTGAGGGATGCTCCTGCTCAAGTGTGATGCGGCAGGTTGGTCCTCTCCGCACACATTTGTCAGGTTCTATAGTTTGGATGTCCATCCTACTCATTTCCAAAGACTTCTGTCCTCCGCCATTTACAACACCGGAGCAGGAAAGACTTCACTTACTGTGTCCAGTATTTGCTCTTCAGATTTACTTCCACCACACTAGCCAGTGGCGTAAGTCAGAGTAGCTTTTCATATGCTGTGGGGGCCGCAGTCAGGGGTGCGGCTGCCACCAGGCAAACAGTTTCACATTGGGTGAGGGTTGCTATTGCCCTAGCCTACGAGGCCGTGGTCAAACTTCGCCTCTAGGAGTTAGTGCCCATTCAACCAGTTGGGTTGCATCTTCAATGGCTTGAGCAAGAGGTGCGCCCTTGCAGCAAGTGTGTGATGCGGCAGGTTGGTCCTTTCTGCACACATTTGTCAGATTCTATAGTTTTGATGTCGATGCTACTCCGGGCTCGCATGCCCTTGAGTCCACATCCCAGAGTCATGTCTGAGACCTCTTCGATGTTTGTGCGCACACACTACACAACCTTGGGGGTCCAGACACTTACAGTGTGGTGGCGTTGGTATTATCGTTCCCATTAGCGCTATTGAGCGCAGCATCGAGAGTAGCTTTTGATAAGGAACGTCTCGGGTTACTTGACTGTAACCCTGTTCCCTGAAAAAGCGGGAACGAGATGCTGCGCCTCAATGCCGCACTGTCGACGTGTCCAGACGTCTCTTCAGACAAAGGGGTAACCTGAGGATGTTTCTGTTTCACGTCTATTTATAACCTGCAGGTGCACGTTATCAGTGACGTCACCTGCCGAGGTTATTTAAGCCAATTCTTGGCGTGTTTGACACACATGCTTCACAACCTGTCGAACAAAGAATGTTCTCATTAGCGCTATTGAGCGCAGCATCTCGTTCCCGCTTTTTCAGGGAATGGGGTTACAGTCAAGTAACCCGAGACGTTTTGTGTATTTTTTAAGCATGCAGCAAACGATAGTAGGCTTTTAATTGGTTAAAAGTCTTATGATTGTTAATGGTTAACAGGTTGATGAGCATCCCATAGCTAGATCAAATTAGTGCAGAATCAACTATGCATTGCAATCGCGTCAATGATCATCCAGTGCACATGCATCATCAAAAGCGGTTGTTATTGTTATTCTTATGCTTGGTTTAAGAATAAGCCTATGGGTCGCGTAAAAAAAAAAAAAAAAAAAAAAGGGTCTCTCTTGAAAAAGTTTGAAAATCAGGTTTATTATAAACAAAAAGAACTAAAAAAGTTACAAACACCCAAACGGTGACTCTTATTCTGACACGTCAACACTACTTTCGTTTCACTCTTTCCGGTTTCCGTTTCCGGCTTGGGTCAGCAGTCCGTCTCTCTCTCGCTTGCTTCCGACTCTCCTGGCGTTTTATACTCTCTCCATGCCAATTACTAGAACAAGAAACAGGTGATGATAATTTTTGCCCAAACCACTCACTTACCGCTTATCTCCTGATTCTCTCTCCCGCTGCAGACTTCGCTAACCCCCCCCCCCCCCCCCCCTCAATTTCTGGAGAGGAAGTCGGCCACCGCCATCTGAACACCCGGCCTGTGGATCACCTTGAACTTAAAAGGCTGAAGAGCTAGATACCAACGAGTGATCCGCGCGTTGGTATTTTTCATGCGGTGGAGCCACTGCAGCGGAGCGTGGTCCGAACAGAGGGTGAACTCCCGTCCCAGGAGATAATAGCGGAGAGTGAGGACAGCCTATCTGATGGCAAGGCACTCTTTCTTGATGGTGCTGTACTTAGCCTCTCTCTTTGAGATATTCCGGCTAATGTACAGCACCGGCCGTTCCTCCCGCTCTATCTCCTGGGACAGGACTGCCCCCAGCCCCCTGTCCGACGCGTCTGTCTGTAACAGAAAAGGGAGAGAAAAATCAGGAGAGTGTAACAACGGCCCGCCACACAGAGCAGCCTTGACCTGAGTAAAGGCCCGCTGACACGGCTCCATCCACTGGACCGTATCTGGCCCCTCCTTTTTAGTAAGGTAAGTCAAAGGGCTGGTGAGGTCTGAATAATTAGGAATAAATCGTCTATAATATCCCGCCTGCCCCAAGAACTGCCTTACCTCCTTTTTGGTCTTGGGACGTGGGCAGGTCGCAATAGTGAAAAGTGAAAGTGAAAGTGACATTCAGCCAAGTATGGTGACCCATACTCAGAATTCGTGCTCTGCATTTAACCCATCCGAAGTGCACACACACAGAGCAGTGAACACACACACACACTGTGAACACACACCTGGAGCAGTGGGCAGCCATTTATGCCGCGGCACCCGGGGAGCAGTTGGGGGTTCGGGGGCCTTGCTCAAGGGCACCTCAGTCATGGTATTGAGGGTGGAGAGAGCACTGTATATGCACTCCCCCCACCCACAATTCCTGCCAGCCCGAGACTCGAACTCACAACCCTTCGATTGCGAGTCTGACTCTCTAACCATTAGGCCACGACTTCCCCAGCGGCTGTCTTATCAATTTGGGGACGCACCTGCCCATGCCCCAAGTGGAAGCCCAGATACCTTACTTCCACACGCCCCAATCGCACACTTCTTTGGGTTGGCTGTGAGCCCCGCTCCCCTCAGCGACCTCAGGACAGCCCCCAGATGCTGCATATGCCGCTGCCAATCATTACTAAAAATAATGATATCATCTAGGTAGGCAGCCGCATACGCAGCATGGGGCCGCAGAATCCTGTCCATGAGGCGCTGAAAGGTAGCTGGGGCCCCGAACAAGCCAAACGGAAGGGTAACAAATTGGTGTAATCCAAACGGCGTTGTGAAAGCTGTCTTTTCTCTGGACAATGGAGACAAGGGGATCTGCCAATAGCCCTTTGTTAACTCCAATGTCGAATAAAAGCGAGCCGTGCCTAGCCGATCAAGCAACTCGTAATTGGATACGCGTCGAATTTCGACACAGCATTCACCTTGCGGTAATCTACACAGAATCGGACTGAGCCGTCCGTTTTCGGAACTAAAACTATCGGGCTCGACCAGTTACTATTAGATTCTTCTAATACCCCCATGTCAAGAATAGCGCCTAATTCCGCCTGAACTACTTTTTTCTTGTGCTCAGGTAAACGATACGGCCGGCTGCGAACTACCACGCCCGGCTCGGTCTCGATATGGTGCTGAATCAGGTTAGTACGGCCCGGTAGGGGCGAGAAGACGCCGACAAAGTCTGCCTGCAATTTCGATAAATCAGTGAGTTGGGACGGCGAGAGGTGATCTCCACCTGGAGCCAGGGCGAGGGATTGTGGTTTGATATTCGCCTCTGGCCCGAGATCATCCTCTCCGCCAATCACCGTTGCCAACATCACTGATTCCGCCTCATTCCATTTTTTAAGGAGATTGAGGTGGTAGATCTGACGGGACCCGTTCCTATCGGACCGGATTACCTCATAATCGAGATCTCCGACCTGTCGTGCGACCTCAAACGGTTTCTGCCACTTAGCCATTAATTTGGAGCTCGACGTTGGGAGTAATACAAGTACTTTCTCTCCCGGTGCAAATTTGCTTAACCTAGTTCCCCTGTTGTACAGCTGGCTCTGGCAGTCCTGGGCTTGTAACAAATTCTCCATTGATAGCCACCCCAATGTGTGAAGTTTTGTTCTCAAGTCCAGCACATACTGAATTTCGTTTTTGCCCTGAGATGGTCCCTCCTCCCAAGTTTCTCTCAGTACGTCGAGCACCCCCCTGGGGCTGGCGTCCATAGAGAAGCTCGATGGGTGATAGACGCTAGTTCGAATCGACTTAATGCCCAACAATCCGTACAGTTCGCGTAACGTACGTGACATAAACGCCGTGCCCTGATCGGTGAGGATTTCTTTTGGAACCCCCATCCGGGAGATAAGACGAAACAGGGCATCCACAACACTTTTAGCGGAAATGTTGCAGAAGGCCACCGCTTCAGGATATCGTGTTGCATAATCAACTATGACTAATGCAAAGCGATGTCCTCGTGCCGATCTCTCTAATGGCCCGATGAGGTCCATACCAATTCTCTCGAAGGGGACCTGCATTAAGGGAAGAGGATGCAAAGGCGCTTTTGGGGCGGCCGGTGGGTTTACCAACTGACATTCCGGACAAGACGTGCACCACCTGCGCACGTTGTCATGAATGCCCGGCCAAAAGAAACGGGCCATGAGGCGATTTAGTGTTGCTGCCTGTCCCAAATGGCCCGCCATAGGATTAGAATGAGCAGAATGGAAAAGCATTTCCCTGCGGCCCTTTGGAATTAACAATTGGGTTGTATTCAATTTTGTCCGAGCGTCTTGGGTCACTCGATACAACCGGTCTTTAAAATGGCAAAATACGGATAGGAAAGCGGGAGGGCAGGTTGGAGAGACTGGACATCGATGGCGCGGACCTGTTGAAACGCATGTTTTAGGGTCTCATCCTGAGACTGCTCCAGAGGAAAGTCATCACACTCCGAGAGAATCAGTCTTCCGATTTCGTTCGGTTCCCCTGAAGCAGAACCCAGCGATCCTGGCTCAGTTTCCCCCACCTGTACCCGCGCGGTCTCCTTCCGCGCCTTATTTCCCCAAGAGGCATCCGCACATAACGACCCCAATAAAACCGTAAACGCGGGCCAATTCGTTCCCAAGATTATCGGATGCCGGAGGTGGGGACTAACCGCCACCTCCACACTATGCTTTTGTCCCCGGAATTGAATTATAATTGGGACAACCGGATACTCCACCACATCCCCGTGTACGCACCGCACCTTAACCACGCGGCTTGTATCCAATGCCCCCGGTTGAATCAGGCTTTGATGGATTGAGGTTTGGTTACATCCTGAATCCACCAAGGCCGGATATGTGCCCCCCTTGATACTCACTGGTATTTGGTGCTCGCCAGCCTGACCGGGGGTGACCTGTGGGACGTCCGGGACCCGGATCATCGTCCCCACCTACATCACTGGACACCTGTCCACGAAATGCTCCGGGTCCCCGCAACGCCACTCGGCCGTCTTTTTGGGAAGCCGAGCGAGTAGCCACTTGCGGCAGGAGTCCCGGAGCTGTTGGGCCATCGCGAAGGGCCGACCGGCTTCGCCCAAGTCCAGGGACCGGAACCGCTGGCGGTATTGTTCGGGCGACCGGCTGACCCGCTGAATGACGGACCTCTTTAGGTCGTCGAAGACAAGGAGGTTCACCACCGGAAGTTGTTGGGCGGCCACCTGGGCCTCTCCAGAGAGCAGGGGAATGAGGCGCACCGGCCACTGCTCTCGGGGCCACCCGCAGGCCTCCGCTGACTTTTCGAATAGCTCCAGGAAGGCCTCCGGATCGTCCTGGGGCCCCATCTTGTGCAGCGGTAGGTGCATGGGTGCGGCGGGCGGCCCGGTGGCCTCGGTGCGAACCTCCCGAGCGATCCAGCTCCGGAACCTCTCGCGATCCTCTTGCTGGGCCTGGACAATGGCCTGGAAACGCCTCTCCTGATCCGTCCTTAGGTCCAGCAGGGCCTGATGTTGTTCGCGGTGAAGGACCGCGAGGGAGGCGATGATATCCGCAAGCGGCGTGGCGGCCGGACTTTGCATGGCGGCGGCGACGGTCCTACTTCCTCCCGGGTTTCGGCACCAGTGTAGCAAAGTTCGTTGGATGAAAGGAAGAGGACAAAGGGGTCGGCTGGACTGCTGACAGGTTTATTATAAACAAAAAGAACTAAAAAGTTACAAACACCCAAACGGTGACTCTTATTCTGACACACACTGTTATTATGAATATTCATGAATAATACAACATATTACAATGATTTTTTATTATGCATTCATTATAATGCCTTAAAAATACACTTATAATGTATTATAAATACGGTCTTCATAGAAAGTGTTACCAAAATATTTTTTAAGTATTTCTCAGAGGGCGGGTTTCAGGTATAACTTGTTTGAAGTAATGGTGCTTCATAAAATTTATTAAAGAATTTGCTGATTTTATATCCGAGTTAGTGCTGGCTGCAAATAAAGTTTTAATTCTTGGTGATTTTAATATCCATGTTGATAATGAAAAATATGCATTGGGATCAGCATTCATAGAAATTTCGAACTCTATTGGGATTAGACAACACGTGTCAGTCCTACACATTGTCGAAATCATACTCTAGAATTAATACTAACACATGGAATTGATGTTGATGGTGTTGAAATTATGCAGCCAAGCGATGATATCACAGATCATTATCTAGTCTTGTGTAAACTTCATATAGCTAAAATTGTAAATTCTAATCCTTGTTACAAGTATGGTAGAACCATCACTTCTACCACAAAAGACTGCTTTGTAACTAATCTTCCTGATTTATCTAAATTCTTTAGCACATCCAAAAACTCAACTTGATGATGTAACAGAAACTATGGACTCTCTTTGCTAGCATTTTAGATACGGTTGCTCCTTTAGGAAGATTAAGGAAAACAGTCTGACACCGTGGTATAATGAGCACACTTGCACCCTAAGGAGAGAAGCCCGGAAAATGGAGCGCATCTGAAGGTAAACAAAACTAGGGTTATTTTGTATTGCTTGGCGGGAAAGTACACTATCATACAGAAAAACATTAAAAACTGCTAGATCTGATTATTTTTCGAAAATAAACATAACCTCGGGTTTTTATTCAATACAGTGGCTAAATTAATGAAAAATAAAGCATCAACAGGTGTTGACATTTCCCAACAGCAGTAATGACTTTATGAACTACTTTACTTCCAAATGCTTACTTCCATCGATACTATTGGAGGTAAAATTTTAATAATGCAGCCGTCAGCTATAGTATCGCATCAGACAGTGCACTAAAGATCCCCCGAGGAACAGTTCCACTCATTCTCTACTATAGAAGAGGAAAAACTGCATAAACTTGTTAAATCATCTAAACCAACAACATGTACTGTATGTTAGACCCTATTCCATCAAAGCTCCTAAAAGAGGTGCTTCCAGAAGTCATAGATCCTCTTCTGACTATTATTAATTGCTCATTGTCATTAGGATATGTCCCCAAAACCTTCAAACTGGCTGTTATTAAGCCTCTCATAAAAAAAACAACAAAAAAAACACAACTAGACCCCAAATAACTAGTTAATTACAGACCAATCTCGAATCTTCCTTTTCTGTCCAAGATACTACAAAATGTAGTATCCTCACAATTATATTCCTTCTTAGAGAAAAATGGTATCTGTGAGGATTTCCAGTCAGGATTTAGACCGTATCATAATACTGAGACTGCTCTCCTTAGAGTTACAAATGACCTGCTCTTATCATCTGATCGTGGTTGTATCTCTCTATTAGTGCTATTGGATCTTAGCGCTGTGTTCGACACTATTTACCACAACATTCTCTTGAATAGACTAGAGATTTTTTGAGGCCCTAGAAACGCTGTCTTAGACTTGATGGCTGCTCAGTCAATTCTTCGTCATCAGTTAGGAACCTATGTGTGTTATTTGATAGCAATCTTTCCTTTGAAAGCCACATTTCTAGCATTTGTAAAATTGCATTTTTTAATCTCATAAAATACATCAAAATTATGGCCTATGCTCTCAATGTCAAATGCAGAAATGTTAATCCATGCATTTATGACCTCAAGGTTAGATTATTGTAATGCTTTATTGGGTGGTTGTTCTGCACGCTTAGTAAACAAACTACAGCTAGTCCCAAATGCAGCAGCAAGAGTTCTTACTAGAACCAGGAAGTTCTAGTATTACCATATTAGCCCGGTCCTGTCAACACTGCACTGGCTCCCTATTAAACATTGTATAGATTTCAAAATCTTGCTTATTACTTATAAAGCCCTGAATGGTTTAGCACCTTAGTACTTGAATGAGCTCTTGTTACATTATAATCCCCCACGTCCTTAAAATATCAAAATCAATGGTAGGCGGCAGATCCTGTTCTTATTTGGCGCCTAAACTCTGGAATAAACTACCTAACATTGTTCGGGAGGCAGACACACTCTTGCAGTTTAAATCTAGATTAAAGACTCATCTCTTTAACCTGGCTTAAACATAACACACTAATATGCTACTAATATCCAAATCCATTACAGGATTTTTAGGCTGCATTAATTAGGTAAACTAGAACCGGGAACGCTTCCCATAACACCCGATGTACTTGCTACATCATTAGAAGAATGGCATCTACGCTAATATTAGTTTGTTTCTCTCTTATTCCGAGGTCACCATATCCAAGTCAGAGGGTCAGTGCAGCCACCCAGATCCAGTACGTATCCAGACCAGATGGTGGATCAGCACCTAGAAAGGACCTCTACAGACCTGAAAGACAGCAGAGACCAGGACAACTAGAGCCCCAGATACAGATCCCCTGTGAAGACCTTGTCTCAGACGACCACCGGGACAAGACCACAGGAAACAGATCTGCCAATCTGACTTTGCTGCAACCTGGAATTGAACTGCTGGTTTCGTCTGGTCAGAGGAGAACTGGCCCCCAACTGAGCCTGATTTCTCTCAAGGTTTTTTCACCATTCTGTCAGCGATGGAGTTTTGGTTCTTGCCGCTGTCACCTCTGGCTTGCTGAATTGGGATCACTTCATTTACAGCGATATCATTGACTTGACTGCAAATGATTGCACATGTAGCAAATTAGCTCAAAAAGGGAATATTTATGATTAATTATAAATGGTTCCAATTAATAATGAATATTTAGATTTGATTTTAGAATTAACTGTAGCAAAATTGATATTACAATTATTCGATCTATCTGTCCACCGAGCAGACAAAATAACCATTAATCAATTCTAGAAAAGATTATTTTCCTGACCAAAGAAGAATAACTGTTCTAATTATTCAGTACTAGCATATGTTTAGCATAAAGCAAGATAACAAACACTCAGTGACTTCGAATTGTAAGCAGCACACAGAGACAAATCAATTGTTAATATAAGAGATTTAATAAATGAACATATAGCTAGCATATAACTAAACCAAGCAAAACACATATATGTATATATACAGAATGAAGGAAAGAAAAGAAAAGAAAAGAAAAGAGAGAGAAGAGCAAAAGAATGGCAGTGTTTCACACCAATTAACCACAACCTGTGGGTTGAGAATCATCAAAGAATAAAAAATCACCTTAAAAGGGGCTCAGACTTAAACATGCATCTTAATAGTTGTAAACGGTTACTTGCATTGGCTTCGTTGCTGAACAGGAGTCCTGATGCGGTAGAAAATGGAGGTTCTTGAGTTCTTATTAGAAGGAAGCTGGAGATTTTCCTCTGGTTCTTCTGAAGATAGGAAAGTCCTTAGCGGTTCAACAAAGTTATTTTGAAGAGAAAAACTGCCGTTACGTAAAACTCAGGAGAGTTTTGAGGAGTCTTGGAGAGTGTTCGTTTTGAAAAGCAAGGGTTTCTGAGCCCAGATTATCCAAAGATAATGGTTTTTACCAGTTTTTATTCACACCCACCTTTTGGGTGGAATGCCCAATCAGAGGCATGAATTTTGAGCGGGAGAAAGTTCCTTTGTCTCCGGTTTATGGCCCATTGGAATGTTTATTGCTAGTCTAGAGAACTTATGCAGTTTTAGGATCACATAATGTACAAAATTGTCTGACGAATAAAAAGCAGATCATTTTAATACTAACAACGAAACAAGATCTTAGAGAAGATATACACTCTTATACCTGAATATAAGCACTGAGAGTCTAACTAATACAAATAAAGAATTTTAACTAGGCTACATACAATAGTGAAACATACAAACAATACATGCATATACCAGATACATTTGTAACTGATTAATTATAGTCTAAATGAATACATTTGTGTGTGTGTGTGTGTGTGTGTGTGTGTGTGTGTGTGTGTGTTTGTGTGTGTGTGTGTGTGTGTTGTGTATTGTGAGAATGTGATTTGGCTGGGCAGCCAGGACCATTCGGTGTCTGGCATCGAGGGCTATCTAATTATCTCGGAATGTGTTTGAAGTTGGATGGGGAGACCCAAAAGAAGGTCTGCTCAGTCTCTACCAGATAATGGGGGTAAACCTTGCCATTAAGCACTCATATAAATGTATACTATTGGGCCAGATTCTGTAATTTATATGCAAATGTCAAAATGCTAAAGGAATCCCTCCAACATAAAGCCCAAACTATCGTATATGATCCTAAGCAGATGCTACAGAATCCCGCAAACATCATCAGACAAGGGTTGTCATGATGGTCGGACAGCAGGTTGATCATGATGATTGGATGGCAGGTGTATCAGGAAGGCCAGATGGCAGGTGCATCCTGTTGGTCAGATTCTAGGTGGTTGCTAATTTTCCTCATCCTTCAGACCATCAGTTTGGTTGTTAACCTTGGTCAGGTTCAGTATTTGTCTCAGCCTGGGTCCCTCTTTTCTGGTGGCTCCGTTTGAAGGATCGAGGAAGGGCAGCTGTGCACCTGTTCATGGACCTTTGCACCCCGTTGACTCTGTTAAACAGGACAAAGGCAAAGCCGAGAGTTAGTGTGTATCCGATTGCTGTGGCGAAGCAAAGTGCCGTGTTGGCAGAGGTCAAGGATCGGGTGATGGGAAAGGTGGTCTGGACAGGCAGCCGAGACAGTGCTAGGAGGGCTGTGTCGATTGGGGTGATGTCAATCACCTGGTACCCCCATTTCTCAATGCTCAGTTACAATTCAGGTTCCAGAGTGAGATTGTGGTCCTTGAAAGAAGCTGGAATTTCTACCTCGGATTGCTACTCTTCACTTGAAAGGTGGTAGAGCCCCAGGTCCCAGAGGTGGAGGATGGCACCTTTGGGCACCTGAATCCACATACTCTGGTTGGACAGGCTGACACAGGTGGGTGTGTCATGCTGGTCATACGTTAGTGTGGCAGTACAGATGGGTGTGTTGACGAGCCACTGATTTTCCACAATCTCTGCTTGTGTTTCTGTGACTTGTGTGCGAGGCTTGGCCTCAGCTCGGCAGAGTGTCTCTCTCTGAATGGGTTGTAACATGCAGATTCCTTCAGTGTTATCTCGGAGGAAGGGCTTGCTGGGGCAGAGATAATGAATGTCTTTGGTCAGGTAACACATATGCAAATTTGGTGCCAGGTATAACTGTGGGTTACTGTCGTGGCAGGCTACCACAGCAGGTGTGTGTATCCTGATGTGAGTGTTTCCTTGTCAAAATCCAACACTGACAATATCTTTGAGTCTGTAAATGTTGTAGGATTCGATGATGGGTAGATTCAGGAGAAACACCATCTCGCTCTGCTCAGGATTGACATGTAGCAGGATGGACCCTCCCAGAGAGTAGGCAAGGTGGGCTTGAAGAGGGTCAGCTGGACGAGTAATGACAGAGGATAACACTGTTTGTACTAGGCTCAGGGGCACCAGATATGTAGGAATTCTACCCATGGTTAGGCTGTCGATGGAGGAGCTCACCTCACAGAGAATGTCAGACATCAGTGTGGTGACCATCTGGGTATGGGCAACATCATTCTGTATAACGGAGAATAACTGTTTCACAGAGTTTATAGTTTGGTTGAGCAGGACACTGTTCAGGACCACCAAAGTGCCCTTTAATGATTTGCCTATGGTCTGTAGGGTTTGGCCCTGTAGTGTGAGTTGTCCTCTCAGCTGGGGCATCTCAGTCAGGATCTCCCTTACATGTTGCCTCAGGGTAGATAGGCTCACGGAGTTCACACTGGTCACTCCCAGGTTGAATAGGGTTCCAATAGCAGCAGCAGCAGCGCCCAGCAAAGCCCCCAGGAATCGTTTGTCACGCCGGTTATGTCCGCTTAGCTCTGCCTGGGTAAGAGTCATTTTCTGCAACTGAGTGAGCATGTATTTGATATCGGCTTCTGCGTGAGCGAGGGTATTCTCGGTCCATCGGGCACCTGCCCAACTGTAGTGTGCAGCTGCCTGGGAATAATGTGTCCGGTAGACATTTCGGGGTTCGAGTCGGACATACACCTTTTGAGTGTGAGTTCTACAGTTGGTCACAAGAAGTCCTGGTTGGTCCCTCAGTGCAATGCCTCATGCTGGACCTGGTGATGTGATATCGGGTTGCGGCTGTCCTTTGTTTGGCTGGATGCACAGGATAGTGAGCCACAGCAACAACCTGATACAGAGAAGAAGAGAGACAGTGGATCAGATGCTTAGACTGGTAAGGTTTTTTGTTTTGAGAGCTACAGCAGGGCCTAGTTAGCACTAGCCCCCCGGAGTCTTTCCCTGCCAGCAGCCACATGTCTCTTGATCTGGTTATGATGGACCCATTTGAAAACTGTTTCTCTCTGTCACTGGCTCAGCTTGATCTGTTATGCAACAGGGGAGAGTTTGTCCACAATCTCATGCAGTCCTGTCCAGCATGGCAGAAACTTCTTTGATAGCTGATTAGAGGTTGTCTGAGTGGGCTGTGTGTAGCTGTAGTACCAGACTTTGTCGCCCACATCCAGTTCTTTGTGTGATGCTTTCCGGTTGTAGTATACTTTCTGGCCTTCTGCATTCTTTTGTAGTCATTGTTAGGCAAAAGCAAATGTGGTTCTCAAATGCCGGTGTAGTTCATCAAGGTATTGATGAGTGGTGTAGGCGGTGACAAGGTGGGAGACTTCCAGCTGGTACAGTAGGTGGAGGGGCAATGTCATTTGCCGGACTGTCATTAGTTCAAATGGAGGCACACCGTGTGTTGACTCGTGTGGAGTTGCTCTGATGGCCATAAGCACTAGGGGACATTTTTACATCCCAGTCCTTTTGGTTAGCAGACACATATTTTCTTAGCATGCTCACCACAGTCCGATTCGTCTGTTCCACTTGGCCCGAAGAGATTGGATGGTGACTGATGTGCAGTTGCGCTTGAACTCCTAGGAGTTTCCAAATCTGCTGCATGATCTCAGCTGTGAAGCTGGTGCCTCTGTCTGAGTTGACTCTCAGTGGTAGCCCAAACCTGGAGAAAATGTGATTCATAAGGAGGTATGCTGAAGTTTGGGCAGTGTCGTTGGGTGCTGGGAGGCATTCTACCCACTTTGTGAACTGGCACACTGTGAGGAAACACTTGTTTCCCCTCGTTGACCTGGGTAAGGGTCCGACCCAGTCTATTTGCAAGTCTGACCAAGGAAATGTGACTCCTCTGCGCTGCAGTGGGGCTCTGTGGTTTTGGGCTCACGGGTTGGAATTGACAGCAAATAAGGCATCCTTTTACATACTCCGCTACATCTTGCTGCATGTCGGGTCAGTACGCCGCTTGTTTCAGTGTCTCATAAGTGGCTCTCATGGCGTGGTGTCCCACACATGGTGCGTTGTGAACATACATCAGCACCACCCACCTTTGGCATTGTGGCACCACCAGCCTTGGTGCAGTGAGGTTATCAGGGGCATAAAACAGAATGTTGTCAATCACACGCAGCATGTGTATTATGTAGTATAGCCATTTGAGGCTTGGGGCAGCAGCAAGTTCATCTGGTGTGATAGGGTGGCTGGAGGGGTCAGAGAGGTGGTGAAGAATAGTTTTGATGGAGGAGTCAGAGGCTTGCATGCCAGCAATGTCATTAGTGGAGATTTGGGTTGGTGGGTGGGTTGGTGGAGACCATAACTCGCCGTGTAGTGCACCTGCTTTGGCTAGGGCATCTGTTTGGTCATTGAGGTTTTTGTCTGGACCAGGTTGCTTCGAGTGTCCTTTCACTTTCTTCCAGTAGACAATCATATCATGCTCACTTGTGATGTCGTTGCATGCCTGGAACAGGTGTTGGTGTTTAACTGGTTTGTTGTTTGTTGTCTTGAAACCATTTTGCTTCCAGCCTGGAAGATGGCATGAAAAGGCAAGTCTGGCATAGTTGGAGTCTGTGCAGATGAGGGTTATGAGAATGTTATGGGTCGATGCTATCTGCAGGGTTATGAGAATAGACACTATCTCAGCATATTGTGATGACTGTGGACCCAGCTTGAAGTGTTGTGGTGGGCAAGGTCGATCATTTAACCAGAGAACACCAGCACCTGCCTGTAGGATGTCCTTGTGGTTGTAGGAACATCCATCAACGTAGGCCGTGGGCATGCCTTGGCAGACATTCTCATCAAAATACCTGTGGCAGGTAGGTGGCAGCAGCTGGGGCTTTTCTGCTTCTATGATCTCAGTTGGTGTGTCATCGGAGCAGCTTTGGCAGGCTGCCTGGCCGTTACCCAGTGCTGACTTGTGATTTTGAGCATATCGTGCTTCCACATTGCACCTTTTTCAGAAGGGCAGTTAGAGGGCGTGCAATGTCTGAATAGTCTGTGAATAGTTGCATATGCCTAGAAAACTTCTGAGTTCTGAGACATTGGCAGTTGGATTTATGTTCTGAATGGCATGGATGCGGCTGGTTTGCGGCTCAATGCCCGGCGGTCCGATGATAAGGCGCACATCGTTGACCTTGGTTCTGCAACATTGTCTTTTGTGGAGGGCAATCTTGGCACCGGCAGTGGTCAATTGGTGCAGGACATGATCAACTTCTTTCAGATGATCATCCACCGTCGTGTGTTTCATCAGAAGGTCATCAACATAGATCAAGTTCCCTCTTACCCTGACATCCGGGCATGCTTTGTTGAGGAAAATGTTAAATTCGGCTGGTGAGTTGGCATAGCCGAATGGGCACCTGGTGAGGATGTACTGCCAATTGCAAAAGGTGAAAGCCAGCTTGTGTTAGTCATCTGGATGCACTGGTACAGTCCAAAATTCTGAGGCCACCACTTGCTGTTTGGTTTGATGACAGGCCAGATGGGGGCACAGTAGGTGCTGTTACATGGACGGATGACACCCTTTTCAAGCATAGAGTTGATGATGTCCTGTACGGGTTCGTACGATTCAAGGGGGATCTTGTATTGCTTGACAAACGTGGGTGGAGGTTTTGGATGTGTTGGGACACGCACAACATGGAGATTAGTGAGGCCACAGACTAAAGAGTCCTTGGCAAATGAATCTTTGTATTTGTACAGGACTTGATGGAGTCTGTGGCGGTCTGCATCCTCCTGTATGGCATCAGCATCTTTAAGAATTTGCTGGACTTGTGTCTCAAAACCAAACGGGCCTTTGGTTCGGGCTGTTCCATTTCTTCTGTTTCGGATAAGTCGCCACAAGGGAGTAGGAGATCCCTATGTAGGGTGCGACTGGGACCATCTCCGTTCAGGGGATATACTGCGTTCACAGGTAAGTCACCCATCTTTTTCAGAACTTTGTACATAGTGGGCTCCCACTTATCCGCAAGCTTGTGTTTGTTTCTCAACCGCAAGTTTCTTACTAACACTTGGTCAAGTCAAGTCACCTTTATTTATAGAGCGCTTTAA
The DNA here is from genome assembly GCF_963082965.1 of Carassius carassius. Classification (NCBI taxonomy): domain Eukaryota; kingdom Metazoa; phylum Chordata; class Actinopteri; order Cypriniformes; family Cyprinidae; genus Carassius; species Carassius carassius. The sequence continues at coordinate 25,502,527 of NC_081787.1, read as the reverse complement.
ACAAAATACATTGCGTCAAAGCAACTGAAAAACATTCATTGGCAAAACAGTGTCAATAATGAAAAATGACAGTTAAAGGGACAGTTCACTTTGAAATTAAATTTTGATATGTTTTAGCTTACCTCAAGGGCATCCAAGATGTAGGAGTATTTGTTTCCGCAGTAGTTTCAATTTTGATCATTTTGATCATCACATAGGTCAAACCGTTCTTGTCTGTGACTCACATAATGGAGGTCTATGGTCACCACCTCAAAGAGCATGCACATAGAAGTCCAAATTAAACAATCCCCATCGTAAGTACACATTGATTGGCCTAAGACATGAAACGAGCGGTTTGTGTGAGAAAACGAACAATTTTTATATAGTTTTTACCTCTTGTACATACCACGTCCAACTGATCTGAGGGCACGCGTGCGTGCTTCCTGTTGTGACGTTCACGCGTTCTGGCTTTAGTCTGCGCAAGCGCGGAAAGCGCCGGAAGTGATCTCTCGCGCGTGTACATCTCTCATTGTTTACACAAAACAGAGATTGTAGGTGAAACGGCTAATAGAAATGGTATTAATTTGCGCTTATCCTGGATGTTTAAACCGACGTAAAAGAAAACAATTACGTATGCTTGCGCGAACTCATCCGGGAGTGGTGAGTTTTCACAATTCCCAATTTATGAGCCTTCCCTCTTGGAGTTATGGTTGATTGCTTTTCGGCTGGATATCAACACTCCCATAAACTTACTAAACTTACTCATTTTTCCCCTGATGATTTTACAAAGCAAGGAGTGGATCGCATAGTACTGACATCATCAGCTGTGCCTATGGTGTTTTCGCATCCAACGGAGGTATGTGAACAACGTTTTTGTATGTGTTAGTTCTATTTGTAAAGCTGGCATTACATGAAATGAGCAATAAAATGTAGTTTTGATGTAAGTTAGTAAAACCATTTTTCGGGGGGTGTTACTTGCATTTCTATAACTACTACTTTTTTATATGGGCACCATATATTTGGTAAGAATGGTTTTACATGAGAGAGATATTTAGTCAAACCAATGTGAAACTATGTGTACTACTCATAAGGGTGTAGTCAATGATACTACTACTACTACTACTAATAATAATAATACACAGTGTGTATTCATGTTGTTTTAAGGAAAGCGTACAGGAAAACATACCAGCCAACAGAACACAAGTCAGATGAAGGTCAAGAAACAAGAGTGCCTTGGTGCATACATCGGACTAAAAGATGTTCCACAATCAACACCTCAGAAGGCAATGAAAAGTGGTGCTGAAATATGCACTGGACAAGAAGATACATCACACAAGCATTTGCTGTTACTACTAACAAATCCACAGTCGTCTGAAAAAAATACATATCCCTCCACATCTGTGACATATTATGCTATTCCAGCTGTAAGAAGCCAGCTTGTAAGTTTGTGACTGGTTCTTAATTTTACATTTCAGCTTAAAAATGGTTCCATATCCTGGTAACAATAACAACTGTAATACAGTTGATGTAATGTTAAATTTTATGAATTGTTTTTAAACGCACAGTATCTACACAAACTGTAAAAAATAATTCCTTTTGTCTTGTAGGATGAACCAGCTGCTGTTGACAGCGAGCCTGATGACCTAAATATCAGCATGCTTTCATTAGATCCACCAACTGAAAAGAAGGATGTTAGTTTTGTTCCACAGAGTTCCACATCTGCCTCTAGTACAACCACTACGACAGATGAAGAGGAGGAACAGACATGGCAAGAACGGAAATGGATTGTTAATGAATCAGCTTTGATGCAACAATTTAGAAGATGTCAAGACTGTGGTGCACTGATCTTTGGGAAAAATATCACATCTGTAGGGAGCCTAATCAGCATTATTTGGCAATGTGAACAAGGACATAAGGAACACTGGAAATCTTGTTTTGATGTGCGTGGAATGCCATCAAACAACCTTCTAGTTGCAGCAAGTACTGTGTTTACAGGGTCCACATATGCAGACATCTCTGAATGGACTGCTGTGCTTAACCTTCAGGTACCACAAAAAAAACAACTTTTAATGCAATACAGTCTTCATACCTCATACCTGCAATTGATGAGGTATTCAAAGAACAACAGTGTACTTTTAAATGTTAGTGATCATTTTTGTTATGTGATGTTATGCAGTCTTTTAGTTACAATTAACTTAGAAAGTGGATTTTTTTTTATATCTCAATACAGTCCTGGATATTCAGCAAAGTACACCACATACAGCTTGATGGATGACATCACAGACAAAGTGGTACACTTTGAACTGGTGCAAGTATGTGTCCATGACAATAGTGAAATATGTTTTGGTTACTTTATAATTACTTTTTAAAGTATACATCACCTTTTTTATTTTTATTACAGGTTACAGAATCATCAAGCTCTGTAGCAATGGAGTCAACTGGTTTCCGGAGAGCACTCAACAAAATCATAGATGACAACATTGGAGTAAGTGTGGTGACAACAGACAGATCCCCATCAATTCGCAAGATTATGCGAGTAGAATACCAGAACATTCATCACGAGTTTGATGCATGGCATGTGGCAAAAGGTATGTTTTTGAAATCAATCAAATTCATTTTTATGCTGTTATGTAGTGATAGAAAAATGCAGCATTCAACTGTACCAAAAAGTCAGATACAGCTAATGACTGTGATGTTGAACAAAACATTTTGGATGAGGATGAACAATGTTTTATTTTGTTATAGGAATGATCAAGAAACTGGCTTCATTGTCCAGATACAAAGACAATAGAGCACTTCAGCCATGGATTAAGAGTATTTGCAATCATCTGTGGTTTGCATGTTCATCTTGTGGGGGTGACCCGGATGTACGTCTCCTGATTGTGTTTCTGTAACTTGTTTTAATACAATACACTGTAGAACACATTTAAATATTTATGTTAAATTTTTCAGGAGCTGATAAAAAAGTGGAAGTCACTTCTGCATCACATTTGTGGTGTTCATTCCTGGATTGAAGATGGAGAACCCAAAAAATGTATGCATAGTGAGCTTAGCTTAGAGGAGCAAAGAAAAAAAAAATGGATCGACCCAACTTCCAGGGTGTTCATTACCTTAGAGAACTTTGTCTTAGACAAGGGTCTTCTGAAGGACCTCAGGCAGATGGCACTTTTCAAGCATACTGGTAAGTTTACATATGTTCAATGTATGTTCATGTATAGACCAACAATATTTATTTACCTTTTTTTTAATAAAGGTAAGCTGGAAGTCTTCCATTCACTGCTCCTGAAGTACTGCCCCAAAATAATTCACTTCCATTACACTTCAATGCTCGCACGTACCCAGTTGGCAGTGCTTGAACACAACGAGAATGTTCATAGACAGCAGGCCAGAACCAAAACTGGTAAATTTGACTTACAATACATATCTGACTATAATGTCATAATGCATTAAAAATATATATTTAGCATTCTTTTAATTAATGTATTTACTTTTAAAGTACACCCAGGTTCAATGTAGTGTTCCCAAAACACTCTAAACAGTGGGTGGCCAAAAAGCTTTATGAGTCCCCAACTCAAAATTTCAGAGAAGAACTCGTATGTCACGTACTTCAGAGGCGCATGGATAGCAGTATTATTTACAAGGACTCTTCTTCACATTTGGAAATACAACCTGTCCCAAAGAACATAGCACAACAGACAAAACCGTCTAAGGAAGACACAGTTTCAAAGCATTTGTCACGATTCTCAAATTAGTTTTTTAACCAGTTAAGCTCAAATGCTATTTTGGGGATTTTCTCAGAAGGCAATGAGATTTCCTACCTAAATTAAAAAGCTTCCCATTCCTACATGCAGAAGTTTGGTATCATTTTAAAGGAAACCCTTTGAAATTACATAAAACACTGTTGAAATTGATAAAAATGATTATATATGCTGTCGGTGTTATAATAAATAGGGAAAAAAACAAGGCGCTTTTTTATTTTATTTTTATAAACTGAAGTTTGAAATTGTATAGCTCAGGCAATGAAGGGCCTAGCAGCTTCAGACCTATTTTATGTGTTTCCAGCACATGTCAGCTAATAGAGGAAAAAGGAAATTTGTTTCTATCATAATCTATGCAAAAGTTATTCCATTCCAACTGAAGGAAGGAATAATACCCTTTGTATACAATTTCTGTCTACACAAATATAAAACTAGAAAAAATATGTAGCGCTCCAAACAGAAAAAAAGTTCTTGTACTGCAGGTGCTTGAACTACAGGTGCGTAGAGCCAATGGCATTGGAATGAACAAGAGGAGTGGCTAGCCGCACACTGATCCACTCAAGACTGGAAGTCTACAAAAAAATATTTTATTTTTCAAATTGCATCGTGAAAAAGGAGCAAAGTGCATGTGGGTTAAAAACAGCTGGTGTCCATTCTGTTTTTAATCCACAATTACTTTGAAAAATAAAATTTTTTTTTGTAGACTTCCAGTCTTGAGTGGATCAGTGTGCGGCTAGCCACTCCTTTTGTTAATTCCTTCGCCTACACAAATATGAAATGTTCCTATACATACATGCAGAGGGGAAACATGCAATATCTGTATATTATTTTACAGAAAACACTCAGAAGTTACATAAAAAGCTGCTGTTTGTGACAAATAGTATTATTTATGTTGTTTCACATATGATGAACCACCTCAATACAATGTGCTTTTATTGTGTGTGTTTTCTGAACAGTCTTTGAAAGAGGATAAGTCAAACTGCAAACTAGCAAACTGCTTTAAATTATTAAATATATCTGGTCTATCACAATCTAAAATAGAATCCACAATCTCCAGCTTCATATCATTTCATTTATGTCCATTCTGTATTGGTGTCACAAGGTGACGATCTTTAGGGGCGGAACCAAAATTCGGGAAGTTTGGTTCCGCCCGGAAGCGTTTCCGCCCGGACCGGAAAAACAGAACACCGGAACTTCCGGTAGCGCCGTAAGAAGGAAAATCAGGGAATTCGATGCACCTGTGCCTAGTTAGGGACAGCGGTTGGTGATTGGAGGATACGCTGGACAAGGCAGTACTTAAGGCCAAGTTATTTCCCAGTCTGGAAAGCTCTTTTTGGTGTGTGTGAAGCACTGGGTTGTGCCCGTCTTGGTACGCTGCTGGTAGCTGTCTAACTCTCTCTCTCCCTCAGGCTGGAATTGTATGATTGTGAAGACATCGCGAACCTTAAAGGTTGAGAAGTGAACAGATTATACGGCGAACTGAGACGACGTGAAAAAGGGGATTGGAAGTGGCATTGATGTGAGTACTAAGAGCCAGTCGAAAGTGCCCTGTATATTGACCTGGCGTTGTGTAGATCTCTCCAGGAGGAGGAGGGCGGCCCTACCCCTAATATAGTGTGGTGGGAGAGCCGAAGGAATACTTATTGAAGTAGTCACAACGACGACATCACTAGCTAGGCCGCATATTCCATCGCCAGATCCGAACCAAGCGAAGTGAAGGAAGACGGGTGTCCTTTCCGTACACTGAGTGTGGTGGGTGAGTCTTCGTGCTGTGAAAACCTATAATTTTGACGTGGTGCTGTATATTGCTGTGGGCTGCTGTGTATTGCCGTGTGTCCTGTCAGATAAACCCCCGCCTTCACGCACTTCGGCGTGGGAGGACAAGGAGATTGCTGGTCCTAGCCTAGTTCAGTACAGTATATGTTGTGAGCGTGCTTCAGATCTCCGGAGATAGCACGGTACGCTGTGTCCAGCCCAGAGGTGAAAGCTATCCAAAGCAGAGTAACTGTGTTTTGTGTCCAAGTTGATACCTGTGGAGAGGAAAGGAAAGAGAGTGAGTAACACAAGGAGAAACAGAGGAAACCTGTACTTACAGTGCGCTGTGTTCAGCCCAGAGGTGAGAGCCATTCAAAGCAAACTAACGGTGCTATTGTGCCCAAGTTGATATCTGTGGAGAGAAAAGGAGAGAGAGGGAATAACACGAGGAGGAATAGAGCGAACCCTGTACTTACAGTACGCTGTGTCCAGCCCAGAGGTGAGAGCCATTTAAAGCAAACTAACTGTGCTATTGTGCCCAAGTTGATACCTGTGGAGAGAAAAGGAGAGAGAGGTGAATAACACGAGGAGGAATAGAGCGAACCCTGTACTTACAGTACGCTGTGTCCAGCCCAGAGGTGAGAGCCATTCAAAGCAAACTAACTGTGCTATTGTGCCCAAGTTGATACCTGTGGAGAGAAAAGGAGAGAGAGAGTGAATAACACGAGGAGGAATAGAGCGAACCCTGTACTTACAGTACGCTGTGTCCAGCCCAGAGGTGAGAGCCATTCAAAGCAAACTAACTGTGCTATTGTGCCCAAGTTGATACCTGTGGAGAGAAAAGGAGAGAGAGTGGGTAACACGAGGAGAGACTGAGGAAACCTGTACTTACGCCGCTGCCTGTGGAGAAAGAGAAAGCGAGTGAGCACCCAAGGAACGAACTGTGTGAACCAGTACTTACTGTGAGCTGTAATCAGCGAAGAGGTGAGAGCAGAACCAAGCTGAACTAACTGTGCCTGTGTGTCCCAGCCGTTGCCTGTGGAGAAAGAGAAAGCGAGTGAGCACCCAAGGAACGAACTGTGTGAACCAGTACTTACTGTGAGCTGTAATCAGCGAAGAGGTGAGAGCAAAACCAAGCTGAATTAACTGTGCCTGTGTGTCCCAGCCGTTGCCTGTGGAGAAAGAGAAAGAGCCCGTTGCCTGTGGAGGAAGAGAAAGAGAGTGAGCACCTCGAGAACGAACTGTGTGAACCAGTACTTACCGTGAGCTGTATTCAGCGAAGAGGAGGAAGAAGGAGGGCGCTACGGATACCTAAGACTCAGGCCGGGGCCCGAGTCCCACGCCCCGGATCCCCGTGGCCCCCTTGCTCCCTGACCTCTTCCCGGCCATAGCCCATCTGGAGGGCCGAGTCAGAGTTTAGTTTTAATTGCCCTTTCCCTATTCCCCAAGCTATTTTTAGATATTTAAATAAAGATTGTTTTATCATTTACTTGTTCTCGTGTTGTTTGGCCATTGGGTCGGGTTTGGGGACCTCCTCGAGGTGGAAGTTGAGAAGGGGTGTGGCTTAGTTAAAGCATAGCCAGCCCCTGGGTGTGACAGATTTGGCGTAGTCGGCAGGATTTCCACCTCGAGTTGAGTAACCAAGGTCGTCCAATGACCGACAACGCGGGGCTTTCAGCCCAACCCCGTGCCATGCCCGTTTTTATGGGGAGCCCCTGGATTCAAAAATATGGGGGGACAGAATCCGAGGTACGATTGTCTGAATGGAAGGCTCAACTAGAGTACTTGGCCGACCTACAGGGCCTTAGTGCAGCCCAGCGGCTTCAATTTGTGTTAAACTCCCTGGATGGAGAAGCGCGGCGAGAGGTGCATGCCGCCCCCGAAGCCGTTAGAGCCAACGCCCAAACCGTGTTCCAGTTCCTCACTGAACAGTATGGTGACCACACCCCCGTAGCTGTCCTTCGCTCCCAGTTCTTCAATTGTAAGCAGGGCCCCCGTCGGCCGATTGGAGCTTTCGCCCTGGGGTTGCGGGAGCGGTTCGCCCGACTGCAGACCCGTCGGGGCCGCGGGTTGGGAGATGGAGAGACTCTGTTGCGGGACCAGTTTCTTCTGGGGTTGGGGGGGGGTCCGGTGGGACAGAGCCTACGTATCCAGTTTCGAAGGGACCCGGGTCTTACGTTCGAAGATCTGAAGAAAGAGGCACTGGCCCTGGAAGGTGATGAGACTGAGGTGAGTGGTTCCCCAGTGTGTGCGGTTGTCAGTGAAGTAGCACCAGCACAACCCGGAGGCCCTGACTGGAAGCAAGCACTGAAGGCTGAACTTTTGAAAGATGTCCGCGACCAGATGTCTGAACTGTCTAAAGCCCTCGTAGGAGAATTGCGCCAAGGACGGGCGCGGGAGGAACCACGGCCGGCGCCCCGAGACCGAGTGTACTCAGAGGGAGGCCGAGAGCCGTTCAGGCGCCCGAACCACTTTAACCGGCCCCGTTTCGAATGGGACGAGCAAGGGCGACCCATCTGTAACCGCTGTGGCAAACCAGGTCACTATAGCCGTCAGTGTGGGCCCCGCAGGGCGTCAGAAGGGGGTTTTTAGGTCGGCCGGCCACTGTGGGTCGTGTGGCCGGGACCCCTCGAGAAGACCCTGGAAGAGGATATGGCTCTAGGAGCCAGATGATTGGGCGTAGCCCCGTGGCGAAGGTGAGAGTGTGCGGCAAGGAGATTCAATGCCTGGTAGACACAGGCTCCCAAGTGACGTTGTTTGCTGAGAGTTTATCCGAAGAAGTGTTTGGGAAACAAGGGGCACCAGGGGCGGAGGCCCCCTGGCTTACTCTGAAGGGCGCAAACGGCCTCGACATCCCATATATTGGCTACCGATTGACGGACCTAGAGGTTCACGGAGTGATGGTCCCCCAGAAAGGTGTGATTATCGTGCAAGACCATTGTCTGGGTGCACATCGAGCCCTGTTGGGCATGAATGTCCTCGCTGATTGCTGGGAAGAGCTATTTCGGGCTAGGCCCGTATCGAAGATACCACCTGCAGAGAGGCCCAAGTGGGAGTGTGTGGTAGCTGACTGTCGAAGGGTGCAAATGAGCCAAGTCCGCAGGGAACAGGAAGAGGTAGGAAGAGTGATGTGTCGTTTTGCTTTGTCTGTCCCCGCAAAAAGTGAGGCTGTTGTGTGGGCGCGAGTACCGCCCCGAAGAGCGGGCCCAGAAGAGTGGGTGCTGGTGGAGCCCCATGTGGATTGTCCACAAGTGGAAGTGGCACGAGGATTATCGACGGTCCGGCGGGGGAGAGTCCCCGTGAGGATACGGAATGTACATCCATACGCGGTGCAACTACATCGGCACCAACGATTAGCCCGTCTGACAACGGTTACATCCCACCAAGTAAGGGAAGAGAGGGATATTAGTTTTCGTCAGGTGTGCCCCACTGTCATCGAGGTGGCCCTGACACAAGTAGACACCCCATGGGGTGGTATGGAGAGGAGTGTGCCGAGCCACCTGGCGGGTGAGTCGTTACAAGGGGAGGATTTAGAGCAAGCACAGACACAGAAGTTACAGGCCCTCCTTCGGAGATGGCAGCATGTGTTCGCCACCCACGACGAAGACTACGGATGCACCCAGGTGGTACAACATCATATACCTACCGGGGATGCAGGGCCCAGCCGGGAGAGGTATCGCCCAATTCCGCCCACTTTGTATACCGAGGTACGTACACTCCTGCAAGGCATGCTGAAGCAAGGAGTTGTTAGGGAAAGCAGCAGCCCGTGGGCGGCCCCCATAGTGCTGGTGCAAAAGAAGACGGGGGCTTGGAGATTCTGCGTGGACTACCGTAAGCTGAACCTCGTGACTAAGAAAGACGCTTTCCCTTTGCCACGGATCGAAGATTCGCTTGCCAGCCTCACGCAGTCGGCATGGTACTCTACCCTAGATTTGGCCAGTGGCTACTGGCAGGTGCAGGTGGCCGAAGCAGACCGGGAGAAGACTGCCTTTACAACCCCGTTTGGACTATTTGAATGGGACCGGATGCCTTTCGGGCTCTGTAACGCTCCGGCCACCTTCCAGCGGCTGATGCAGCGGTGCTTGGGAGGTCAGTTAATGGAGTCAGTATTAGTTTACCTGGATGATGTGATTGTCTACTCCCCAGATTTTGATTCACACCTGAGGCACCTCGAGGAAGTCTTTCGGGCCATGGAGAAGTACGGATTGAAACTACAGCCCAATAAGTGTCACTTACTACGGAGAGAAGTCAACTTTCTGGGCCACGTGGTCAGTGCGGCTGGAGTGTCCGTCGATCCTGGAAAGGTATCGGCCGTGAAGGACTGGAAGGCCCCGAGGACAGTGAGGCAAGTGCGATCCTTTTTAGGATTTGTGGGATACTATAGGCGTTTCATAAAGGACTTTTCAAAAATTGCTAAACCCCTTAATCAGTTGCTGGTTGGCACAGGTCGTAACCGGGGCCGGGGGTCGCCCAACGTAGACTGGGATGCAAATTGTGAGTCGGCGTTCCAGACATTGAAGCAGGAGCTGCTACAGGCCCCTATCTTGGCATACGCAGATTTCACAAAACCATTCCTTTTGTATACAGATGCCAGCAATCTCGGGCTGGGAGCGGTGTTGGCTCAACGGCAGGACGGAGTTGAGAGGGTCATCGCGTACGCCAGCCGGAGCCTCCACCCAGCCGAGAGGAACGATGCGAACTATAGTTCTTTCAAATTGGAGCTGCTGGCGTTGAAGTGGGCCCTAAGTGAGAAATTTAAAGACTACCTCTGGGGTGCCAAGGTGACGATCATTACAGACAATAACCCATTAGTACACTTACAGACGGCGAAGCTGGGAGCCGTGGAGCAGCGGTGGGTGGCCCAACTGGCCAACTTTGACTATCAACTACAGTACCGACCAGGGCGTGAACACACGAACGCGGACGTCCTCTCAAGGCTGTCCGAAGCGGAAAGCCCCGGAGGGGCCAGCCCGGAGGAGGGCTATATGGTAGGAGCAGTAGAGGCACCAGGCAGCAGACAAGAGGCCGTGCCTGAGAACTGGGGATGGGATCCCCGTCGGTGGAGGGAGAGACAGGCCAGGGATCAAGATGTGCGGCTGGTAAGAGAATGGCTGGAACAGGGCCGACGGCTGACGCCAGCGGAGAGGTTAGCCCAGACGGATACTGGGAGGAGGCTGCTGGGGCAATGGGACAGGCTGGAGCTGAGAGATGGCGTTTTGTGCAGAAGGGTCAGTGACCCGAAGTTGGGCGAAGAAGTACGCCAGATCGTGGTACCCGCAGATGAGGTAACGGCTTTAGTTTCGGCGTACCACAACCAGTTGGGGCATCAGGGACAGGAGAGGACCGTGTCCCTGCTTAGGAGATTCTTCTTTTGGCCCGGGCTAGAGGCATCGGTGCACGCCCTAATTCAAGCTTGCCCGAGATGCATATTGTTTAAGTCCAGACGGGAGGTCCGAGCGCCAATGGTACCCATCCATGCGAAGGCCCCCCTTCATATCATGGCTATGGACTTCTTGACACTGGGCCGACCACGAGATCGCTACCAGAACATCTTGGTAATAACGGATTTGTTCACAAAGTACGCTTGGGCTATCCCCACCCTCGACCAGACTGCAACCACCACCGCTACAGTTTTATGGCGGGCCGTCTTCCAGACGTTCGGATGCCCGGAGTTTCTGCACTCCGATCAAGGAGCCAACTTTGAGTCCAGGGTAATTAGAGAACTATGCCAGTTGTACGGTTGCACGAAAACTCACACCACTTCGTATCATCCTCAGGGGAACGGCGGCTGTGAGAGATTCAATCAGACCCTATTGGGGCTGCTGGGGACCTTGGACCAACAACGGCAGGACGATTGGGTGAGTGCCTTGCCAAACCTCCTACAGGCCTATAACAACAGTATACATAGTACTACGGGTTACGCTCCCACTTACCTGATGTTTGGCAGACACATACGAATGCCTACTGACCTGGTCCTAGGAGTGATAGCCGACCAAGAGGAAGCAAGTGTAACGGAGTGGGTGGGGCGCCATCACCAGCGCTTGCATTTCGCCTACGAGCAGGTGTCGAAAAGGATACAGACGGCAGGAGAGAAAAGTAAGCGGTTGTATGATCGGACTGCTAGAGAAGCCCCTCTACTGCCAGGAGAGAGGGTGTTGGTGAGAGATAATCGGCGGCAGGGGAAGGGGAAACTGAGTGACCGTTGGGAGGCCACCCCTTATGTAGTCTGCCGGCAGCAGAGGCCGGGGCAGCCGGTCTATACCATCCGGCCAGAAGGGAAGTCAGGCCCCGACCGTGTGGTGCACCGGAACATGATTCGCCCATGCCCTAACTACCCTGAAGCCGTGGAAGAAGTCCCCACGGAACCTGTACCAGCGGCCCCCTGGATTGAAGGTTGGGCTGTGGTACCAGGGAGACCCGTGGTGGCACCACCCCCGATCGCCCCGAGAGAACCAGAAGCAGCCCCTGAACAAGCTGAGCCCGATTCACCAGTGAGACGATCCCGGCGAGAGAACCGAGGCCGACCCCCTGCCCGCTATGGGGAGTGGACAGCCCGAGGACGTTCTAGGGACTAGAACGGATTGGCGGGGGAGGATGTCACAAGGTGACGATCTTTAGGGGCGGAACCAAAATTCGGGAAGTTTGGTTCCGCCCGGAAGCGTTTCCGCCCGGACCGGAAAAACAGAACACCGGAACTTCCGGTAGCGCCGTAAGAAGGAAAATCAGGGAATTCGATGCACCTGTGCCTAGTTAGGGACAGCGGTTGGTGATTGGAGGATACGCTGGACAAGGCAGTACTTAAGGCCAAGTTATTTCCCAGTCTGGAAAGCTCTTTTTGGTGTGTGTGAAGCACTGGGTTGTGCCCGTCTTGGTACGCTGCTGGTAGCTGTCTAACTCTCTCTCTCCCTCAGGCTGGAATTGTATGATTGTGAAGACATCGCGAACCTTAAAGGTTGAGAAGTGAACAGATTATACGGCGAACTGAGACGACGTGAAAAAGGGGATTGGAAGTGGCATTGATGTGAGTACTAAGAGCCAGTCGAAAGTGCCCTGTATATTGACCTGGCGTTGTGTAGATCTCTCCAGGAGGAGGAGGGCGGCCCTACCCCTAATATAGTGTGGTGGGAGAGCCGAAGGAATACTTATTGAAGTAGTCACAACGACGACATCACTAGCTAGGCCGCATATTCCATCGCCAGATCCGAACCAAGCGAAGTGAAGGAAGACGGGTGTCCTTTCCGTACACTGAGTGTGGTGGGTGAGTCTTCGTGCTGTGAAAACCTATAATTTTGACGTGGTGCTGTATATTGCTGTGGGCTGCTGTGTATTGCCGTGTGTCCTGTCAGATAAACCCCCGCCTTCACGGACTTCGGCGTGGGAGGACAAGGAGATTGCTGGTCCTAGCCTAGTTCAGTACAGTATATGTTGTGAGCGTGCTTCAGATCTCCGGAGATAGCACGGTACGCTGTGTCCAGCCCAGAGGTGAAAGCTATCCAAAGCAGAGTAACTGTGTTTTGTGTCCAAGTTGATACCTGTGGAGAGGAAAGGAAAGAGAGTGAGTAACACAAGGAGAAACAGAGGAAACCTGTACTTACAGTGCGCTGTGTTCAGCCCAGAGGTGAGAGCCATTCAAAGCAAACTAACGGTGCTATTGTGCCCAAGTTGATATCTGTGGAGAGAAAAGGAGAGAGAGGGAATAACACGAGGAGGAATAGAGCGAACCCTGTACTTACAGTACGCTGTGTCCAGCCCAGAGGTGAGAGCCATTTAAAGCAAACTAACTGTGCTATTGTGCCCAAGTTGATACCTGTGGAGAGAAAAGGAGAGAGAGGTGAATAACACGAGGAGGAATAGAGCGAACCCTGTACTTACAGTACGCTGTGTCCAGCCCAGAGGTGAGAGCCATTCAAAGCAAACTAACTGTGCTATTGTGCCCAAGTTGATACCTGTGGAGAGAAAAGGAGAGAGAGAGTGAATAACACGAGGAGGAATAGAGCGAACCCTGTACTTACAGTACGCTGTGTCCAGCCCAGAGGTGAGAGCCATTCAAAGCAAACTAACTGTGCTATTGTGCCCAAGTTGATACCTGTGGAGAGAAAAGGAGAGAGAGTGGGTAACACGAGGAGAGACTGAGGAAACCTGTACTTACGCCGCTGCCTGTGGAGAAAGAGAAAGCGAGTGAGCACCCAAGGAACGAACTGTGTGAACCAGTACTTACTGTGAGCTGTAATCAGCGAAGAGGTGAGAGCAGAACCAAGCTGAACTAACTGTGCCTGTGTGTCCCAGCCGTTGCCTGTGGAGAAAGAGAAAGCGAGTGAGCACCCAAGGAACGAACTGTGTGAACCAGTACTTACTGTGAGCTGTAATCAGCGAAGAGGTGAGAGCAAAACCAAGCTGAATTAACTGTGCCTGTGTGTCCCAGCCGTTGCCTGTGGAGAAAGAGAAAGAGCCCGTTGCCTGTGGAGGAAGAGAAAGAGAGTGAGCACCTCGAGAACGAACTGTGTGAACCAGTACTTACCGTGAGCTGTATTCAGCGAAGAGGAGGAAGAAGGAGGGCGCTACGGATACCTAAGACTCAGGCCGGGGCCCGAGTCCCACGCCCCGGATCCCCGTGGCCCCCTTGCTCCCTGACCTCTTCCCGGCCATAGCCCATCTGGAGGGCCGAGTCAGAGTTTAGTTTTAATTGCCCTTTCCCTATTCCCCAAGCTATTTTTAGATATTTAAATAAAGATTGTTTTATCATTTACTTGTTCTCGTGTTGTTTGGCCATTGGGTCGGGTTTGGGGACCTCCTCGAGGTGGAAGTTGAGAAGGGGTGTGGCTTAGTTAAAGCATAGCCAGCCCCTGGGTGTGACATTGGTATAATGATTAGGACTTCTGACCTGTCTCCATCATCTGTAATCTTTCGTCTTCCAGCATCCCGTCTGTGTGTTTTGATGCATTATCAGCACTAATCAGCACTAAATTATTATACATTTGATAATCATCGCGACGCGTCTACTCAGACCTTTCCGCGTGTGATCTGTGTTTACAAACAGCCGAGAACACAATATCCCATCGGCCACTGCTGCCCCGGCGGAGGTGGAAATGGGCACCCACTGCCCACTCCCTCCCCCCGCTGTTGGCGCAGAGGTGTCAAATTCAGCACCTCTGACTGGAGCACACAGCTCAGACTGACAGCTGAAGGGACAAATAGTGCTTCACAAACGAGATCCGATCGATATATTATAAGACTGCCGCTCAGGCCCATCATGAGATAGAGTGCGCAAGAGCGCGTCTGTCCCCTTGATGCGCACTTGGACAAAACGCTTTATATCTCACCAATGGAAGCACGCAGAAACGTATAAATGGTCTTGTTTAAAAAAGAGATTCTAATGTAAAAGATTATATCGAGTATATAGGTATTTGTGGCTGTTTGCCACTGACTGAAGCGGTGCTAAGATGGATAAATAATAATTTGCACTGAGGTGAGAAATTTTACATCGCGATTCTGTTGAAGATCATTCGATCTGTGATTGTCACACAATAAAATGATCTAAATCACCAAATTCCTGAGAATGAGAGCTTTCTTGTGATATATGACTTGACTATTTTGTGAAAAGTATTTTAAATAAACATTCTTATGAAAAATTATTCGCAATCGTTAGACGGAAATTTGTTTGGGGGAAAAGTATATTCTTAGCTTAATTTTACTAATTTATGAATCATAAAACCCCAATTAATGGTATTCTTTGTAAAGATAACACTCTAAGCTTTCTAATTAACCCATATATGGGCTGATACCATATAAGGAAGGCTTTGCAAATGAAACACAAACATTTTGCATGCTATTTTTGGACCCGGTACCAGGGCGCAGAGTTGAAGGAGACTGAAAACGGTGTAGGTTATCTTTACAAAGTAATGATAATACATTCCACATTCCATGGTGGTTTTCTTTAGTGGTGTCTGTGTGTGTGAACATTGATGTTGCCTTGTACATTAGCATCCATTTGTCTGTTCAGCGACTGAATGAGGTGTATTTACCAAAAATTGTACAGGGTAAATTCTTTAAATGAGGAATTTTTTTTTGTAGGTTATCTATTTAAAATTACACGGCTTTTGTTGTCTTTTTTTTTGTTGTTGTATTTATTAGGCCTTTACTTTATTTTTCTCTTTGATTTGCAACTATAGTTTTGTTTGATTCCCTTGTTGTTGAAAAATACAGTTCATTTGTGAATGTGCAGCTAAAGATAATTAAACTTACAATGCTGGATTTTATGTAAAGTGTCATTACTCTTTATTCTAAATATCTATATATAAATATGAAGCCATTATAAATACAGATTGTTTATTAGTGCAAATTACAATGCAAATGTAGTGCCAATTTGTTTTTATTTTAGAAATTCAAAGAAAACTTAAGGTTAAATTAAAATTACAACAGGCAGCACTTTCAGAAAGTTTTTGATTGCACATATATCAATGATAAATGGTAATTCCTGTAAAATAAGGAAAAGGCTTACATTACAAGTAAAAATTAATAAAAAATATATACAATATTGTGACAAATTATAACAGTACAATACAAATTTCTACAACATTGCAAATGCATTGTCTGCCTCTGTGAAGCCCACATAACGTCCAGAGGGGGATGGATATTTATCGCGGGTGGCTTTCACCACACAAGAGGGTAAAACTTTTCTATTTCTTCTGCCCAAATATTCCCCCTTCAGCATCCACTCCAAAACAACACGATACACCACCAATCTGCACTGTCTGAAATATAATGCAGTAATTGTAATTAATTAATGTCTTTATAATGCACCCTATAATCGTTGCGATTATAATAAACACAACACAACACATTACTCACTCTATTGACAGCGTGCCATTGGGTCCCTCTGGCCTTGGATGTCGCCTCCAGTTTATACGTGGCAAACTAAACACATCGTGCAAAACGCTGCGGCACAACAGCGGAGAAAACTCAGGATCTTCAGTCAGGCAGGTGTAAAGGAAACAGGTCAATTTAGCTCAAAGGGAATCATTTAAGATTTTAAAGGGGATTTGAACAGAATCACTGTTTCACGGCTGATCACTGAGACGCCCTGCGATTCATTGAACGAGCCGTTTAACATCAAATCTGCGCTGGATATTAATATCCAAAGTATAGTGAAAACACTATCAATTAGCACAGTAACAAGATCGGCAGTTTAAGACATTAACTTGTAAGCACAAAACACAAGATACTTCTCTTTTCAATATGAATAAGGCTTTATTAGATAAATCTAAGACATATAAACTAATCTAACACATAAACGCACGCACTCACATATTCACACAAGTTGCAGGAAGATCGAAAGTTAGGGAAAGATGAGTTTAAGAGAATGGAAATATGGAATCCCAAGTTTACAGCAATACGTTAAATTGCATAAACATGAACAACCATCAATCACTTAATGAACCCTCGCATTGAGTTCCTCAATGAGGTTAAAATTATATTAGATACACCAGCACAAATGTCTGAAGGTACATTGCCTGAAGGTGTCACTTTGTTGTCGCTGATTGGCTGGAAGTTCAGTAGTCATTGAAGTGACGTCTTGGTCTTAGGGAGCCCTGGTTGGTTGTGGGCTGAAGGTGCAGAGTTGTGTGCTGAAGTTGAACGTACAGACGAGGTCAGACTGCGTTACAAAACTTAACTCAGAACACGAAACTCTCAAATGGAAAAGAAAAGAAGTAAAGTTTGGCGAGACTATAGGTGGTGTTCCTTCTCATCGTGGCTAAGTAGCAGCAGGCGTGCAGGCTGAAGCACGCTGGAACCGCGCTCAAAGAACAGTGATGACAAACAGCATGGCTAAAAGCTAAAGCTAAGAAGCAAAGCTAAAAGCTAGCATGACTGATAGCCAAAGCAAGGCTAGAACTAAAAGCAGGCATGGCTAGTAGCAGAAGCAAAGCTGAAGACTAAAAGCTGGCATGACTAGTAGCAGAAGCATAGCTAGATACTAAAAGCCTAGCTAACTAGAGACTAAAAAGCTATATTTTATGGTGTTCTGGGTATTTAAACTGGCCTGTTGGCCACACCTCAAAAGTTGTCTTGACCAATCAGATATAGTCTTGGATCGGGGGTATCATAAATCATGTGTTTATCTTACCAAGCATGTGGTCCGAATTTTCCCGCTCTTGCTGGGTATAATTTTGGACATGAACATTGGACATTTGGTTCTGTTAGGTGGGGGAAGTCCATGGAAGTGTTTACCTCTCATGGGTTTACATGTGATGTCCAGCGTTGCATTTCAATTACGAACAACAAATTTGACAAATCTCTTCTCCGAACTGAAATTGTCAATAATTGTTCTAGTGGTGTTAATGTTGAAAGCTGTTCTGTGAAAGCTTTGGCTGGTTGGTTATCTTGCTTGGGACTTGTGGCACAGAATGTTTTATGACTCCTGAGGAATTCGGCTCGTGTTTCAAACACAGCCCTGATCGACTCTTTAATTTGTCTGGTTCGAGTCATTTCGGCTACATATCCCCCTTTCCATCGGCGAGGTGTTTTAGCTGAAGACATCGTCGATCGCTGGAGAAACAAAGGCAGAAGAAGCAGACAAACACAGCAAACAACAAGACAACACCTCCATGACAGTTACTGTACTGGTGCAGGCATCAGGTTATTTAGGTACACGTGGTTAAGTTCAATTAGTCAATGTAGTTTAGCACATTGAGGATAGTTTAGATCGTTTTGGAAATCGTTGTTTTATTTTGATTCATCAATCAAATTTTTGGTTAACTTTGTTTGGTTCTTCTAGGTTGTCTTACTTTACTGTTAGTTTTCTAGTAACCTCATTTTCAATTAAATGAATTGACCTATCATGCATGGAGCTCTCTGGCTGGTGGATATTAGGTGTTCAGAGTCAATCCTAATATCAGACCTTTGACCCTTGCAGGGTGTCTAGGTGTTTCACCTACTCAGGAAAGAGGGGAAGGAGAAGGATTGGTAAAAGAAGAACAAAACAAAACAAAGCTGCTGTGGGTTTTCCTAGCATGGGTTACAACTACTATTGAGCTAGGATGTCAGGTGCAGCTAGTGTGTCATGAACCTTAACTTAGTGTCAGGTGTTCTACCTACTGTGAGGATGGCTGCACGTTTCTTCATGGTGGGTATGTGTAACTTTGTTACGCTAAAAGTTGGATATTCTACCTGTGGGAAGAATACGTTTGTTGAATGTGTTATCCGTAGATGTGGTTACCTCTGGGTGTAGGTAATGTTGTGTGTGTTAATGATGTAGTGCATGTGTGGTCAGATCTGTTCAAGTCTGTGTTGTCTCCCCCTTTTTCTAGTATGTCACTGAAGACTGGCTCTCTGCATCCTTGGCTTGGATGAGGGCGTGTCCATGGTCTAATGGGGGTCAGTCCAGCAAGGGCAGGAAGTTCTTTAGCAGACAGTCGGAGGCAGTTTGGCATGGCTGTTTGAAGCTGGGTTGCAAAACTTTGCCTCCTATGTGTGCATTCTTCTTGTGGTGCCTTCTTGCTGTAGCAGACTTTCTGACCTTCTGTGCTCTGGTGGTTGCTGTTGCACAGACAGGGAATGTGGTTCTTGGAGTTGGAGTTCATTTGACAGTTTGTTAGTGACTGAGGTGATGTCCTTTGGAACCTCAGATTTTTCATCAACGGTTGGCCGTGAAAGACTTATTCGTTCTGGGTCGTTGTTGAACAGCTGCTTGTCATCTCTGATGTGGTGCACCAGGTGATCACCGGCCTTCCGTTCTGTCGCTGGTCACAGCGAGCATGACTCAACTTTGTGGTCATATGCATGTAAATTGTCTTGAAGGAACTCTCTCAGTTGTTTCATGTCTTCTGACTGTAAGCTGTCATGTTCTTGTGAGTACTCAACACAGTGCGTGTCTGAGTGGTGCTGAGGTGGGTTTTGTTGTCGCTTACCCACTCGTGTTGCTCTTGGATGAGTCAGGTGATTACCTTTGGATATCTGGTTAGGTTTCCAGATGTTATCGTTTTGGTTTCTTGAGAGGCGTGGCTGGTCCCATGGATTTTTCCAGCAGTTGGGCTGAAAACGGTCGTGGATATGGGCGTCACGCTCTCTGTGCTCTTGATGGAAGTCTCTGGCGTTGTGATGCCACTGGGTGTCGTCCAGTGCAAGGCTTGAGTCTTTGTTGACAGAGTTCAAGAGTGTGGAGGTTCTGTTACCTTTCTTTGAGGCCATCTTCTGCTTGTTATAGGCCTTCTGTGTTAGGTCACGCAACTGTTGGATGGTCATGGAGTTCGGACAGGCCATGACACCTAGATGGTGACTGACTCCAGGGTGCAGATTCTTTAGGAAGAAGGTTTTGAAGTTCACATCCTCTTCAAGGTCAGGGTTGTTGTGTGCACCAAAGTAGGCTTGTCGGAGTCGGTTGTAGTAAGCTTGTGGAGTCTCTTGACGACCTTGTTTGGTTTCCAAGGCGGTCAACAGTCCATGTTCAGACTCTGGGTCTGTAAACTCTTTAATCAGGACCTCACGAAGTCGCTGGTAGTTTTACTTGGTTTGACTGGGCTGTCGATCTAGAAAGTTTCGTACCTCGGGACTGGACGTGGCTCTAAGGAGGTATAACCAGTCTCTGTCAGTCACATGAGGTCTCACTTCCAGATGAAATTCGATATCTCGCAGGTAAGCCTGGATGTCGGGGCTCTCTGTGGAGTTCGGGTTGAACCTGCTGATGTTTTCAGACAGCTTGTTGAGGTCTTTGATGGTCATCCCGTGTGCAGCTCCAAGGTCTTGGACGGGAGGTTTTCTTTCGTTGGCAGGAAAGGGTTGTGTGGCGAAGGCAGGTGAGGTTTTAGGTTGTGGCCCTTCGCTCCTTTCATCATATGCCAGTTCTTGGACGTGGGACTCTGTTCTGCTCAGCAGTGATGAGGCTAGGAGATGTTTCTCTTTTCTTGGCTCTTGTTTCTGCTTGTAAGCATTTTGGAGTTCTTTTCTGACCATGTAGAGCTCATCTTTGGTATCGTCTAGTGGTTGGGTCAGATTGTCCGTTTCAGTTCTGTACATTTCAAGGTGGTCTTTCAAAGCACTGATTTCAGAATTCTTGTTTCTGATGTCTAGCTTGGCTTTCTCTAGTAGCTGTTCGGCATACTGGAGTCTGTTTACCAGGTCTTTCTGAGCAGCCGTTGCATGTTGTTGGTCGAGCTGAGCTGCTGCCAGGGCTGCTTGGAGCTTAACATGTTCCGTTGTTTCCTGCTCCCTCTCGCTGGGTGCTTTGAGTTGATCTTGAACTTTCACTTCCAGCTTGTCTATGCGATGTTGAGCACGTGTCAGCTCCTCTTGAAGGTGGGTGATGTGCTTGTCGCTCAGTTTCAGCTGGGTTGTGAAGGCATAGCTTAGTGAGCTCGTGATCTTGACTAGCTCCTCGTGGTTGTTGTTCTGGCTTGAATCTTGTGTCATGAATCTTCTCAGGATTAGGATTATTCTTAAAAATAATAACAGTTCAAATGTCTTTGGAGTGAGGCTGTCTGTCATGCCTCTCAGCCAAGTGTTCACATCATCCCCATGGGCAATGGGGTCTGCAGTCTGCGGCATGTTGGCACGCTAGGGAGAAGAGGGACTGACACAGATCTGTGTGGAGTAAAAGCCTATGTGTTGTGGGACAACTAAGTGTTGTATCAGTGATCTGTGAACCACTAGTGAAGTGTGGTGATGACTGTGTTGGTCTCAGGGTGTCTAAGTAGACAAGAAATGCGAAGACTTTGTCTCTCTAATGAGGAGGAGGAAAGAGAGAAAGAGTGAAAACAAATTAAATGACAAGCAAAAGTTTTGTCTTTTCAAATGAGGAAAATTAATTTTTCCCAATTAAATGTTATCAAAAAGGCAAACAATATTATTATATTTCTTGTTCTGGACAAAAGAATACAATAATAAATGCTGATATCTCTTTTCTTAGTCTGACAGGATTGACACCGTACACCTTACATTTGGACCGCTCATCAGGGAGGCTGCGAAGGCGACAGATTTTCAACACAGATATCTATTAAATTTATCTCAATCTTGGATGAGATGCTAAAACTTGGATTGCGTTTCCAAATGTAGGGAGGTTAGGAAGAACAAGGGGGAGGATGATTACAATCAAATTCATAAGGATGATTCGTCGTCTTTGACACACGATTGTATATTTAATTCACTTAGAATTGATTGATGGTTCTTACATGTCCTACAAATGTTAAAAGTGAAGAAGAAAGGAAAGGAGAATGAGGACGGAGATGGTAAGTCTCAGTAGCAGTTATCTCAACTACAAGGAGAGCGTTGTTTTCGTTGCTGCACAACTAATCAAACAAAATAAACTTTAAGTGAAAGAGAGTTGTCTTTCTAATTTATTTGAACATGTAGTGAGGGATAACAATGTCTCCTTTTAGGGCTCAGGTGTGTCGTTCCCAAGCTAGGATACACTAAGTAAAGAAATGGTAAGAAAAAGTCAAATTAAAAAAAATAATAATAAATGGGCAAAATATGCAAAAATTAAATTAAATAGAGGAAATCAATAAGTAAAACAATAGTGGTTAAGTGTATAACCAAAACCGGAAGAGGGGTTAAACGCAAACAAATAAGTAAAGGTCTGAATAGCATATATTCAGATGGGTAATACATAGATTAGGTAGAATAAGTTTACTTAAACTTTCAAAGTTTAATAAGGCTTATTCATTCCTAAAATAATTAGGCCCCAAAAGAGAATACTAGAAATAAAGGATCATATGAAATGATCTGAGAGGGAAATTTTAAATGATTCAAAATAAATTTAATGTTTCAATTAAATTTCAATTTGACAATTAATAATTGTGAGTCTGTATTTCCCTTTCTAGTAAAATGAAAATAAGTGGTATAGTGAGAAAAGAGCAATAAAAGAGAAAGAGACTAACAAGTGTTAGTTAAGATGTTTAAAGGGTTAAATCACGTCAGCGTTGCCCAAACACACACTATTCATCCACTGGATGGTAATGCTAACTGCTAACCTTTGAGGCTAGTGGCTTTAGAATAGACTTCAATGTAAATGCAACAGTTTCGTTAGCTTAGCAACACCGTGGAGTTTGTTTACATTAGTGTCGATGCGCTGCGCGTTCGCAGTGCAAAGTTGCTCCGGAAGCAGTTCAGGCTTCCGTGTCACGGTCGTCACTGTGGCAACCAAAACACACTCGAGTGAATTAACATTAGCGCATGAATCGTTGCATTGGACGTACAGTTAAACATGTAACATGAAATGTCGGCTCATTTCAACACTGTACACATAACAACACTGCTTTTAGTTGGTTTCGCGATGTGGCACTTAAACTCTCAGTTCGTATGGAGTTAAATTTATCTTAATTTCAAATAGCAGCTTCCTGCTGTAGTTAAGGGAACACAGTGATAGCGATATGAATCTCCGTGCCAGTTTCTCTGGACACAAACACACAAGGTTCCCTTCGCTGTTGGTACACAGTTAAAATTTACTTGATCAAGCTTTTAAAACACTACCATTCAAATTACTCTCGGACACGCGCAGTGTGTTTCACTTTGTGACCGCATACAAACAGGCAAACATTATTCTCTAATGTTTAACGTTAACTTAGGGGAGTCAAATATCAAATTTGATTCGGCAGTGGAACACGCACTGGTAATCAAACTATGAATACTGAGGCTTTGATACATAGATTGAGGAACACGCTCAAAACTATTTTTTATTCACCGATTTATTTCCCTTTGAATCAAAGCAGTTTAGCTCCGTTCAGCGAACGGTGACTGAGATAGCTTTTGAGAGGCACTGGAACACGCAGTGAAATCAAATCAAGCTATAAGCAAGGCATTACAAAAATGAGGAACACGCTCAATTTCTACCTTATTGTACGATCTCAGATGTTTACTTTTAAGTTCACTTACTGCTGTTAACAATGGAGAGGTGGACTTGAGTTACAGTCCCATCTGCTTTCATTCAAGCGGGCGGCGCTGCTTATGTCACGGGTCACACAAACACACACACACACACGTCTCGCTAGCTTCTCATCTTTCATCCGCAGCAAAATAAAAGATTAAATAACTTGGTTTATGCTCACAATTTAGATTAAACTGCCCGCATTCTCCACCATAAATATGTAAAGGAAACAGGTCAATTTAGCTCAAAGGGAATCATTTAAGATTTTAAAGGGGATTTGAACAGAATCACTGTTTCACGGCTGATCACTGAGACGCCCTGCGATTCATTGAACGAGCCGTTTAACATCAAATCTGCGCTGGATATTAATATCCAAAGTATAGTGAAAACATTATCAATTAGCACAGTAACAAGATCGGCAGTTTAAGACATTAACTTGTAAGCACAAAACACAAGATACTTCTCTTTTCAATATGAATAAGGCTTTATTAGATAAATCTAAGACATATAAACTAATCTAACACATAAACGCACGCACTCACACATTCACACAAGTTGCAGGAAGATCGAAAGTTAGGGAAAGATGAGTTTAAGAGAATGGAAATATGGAATCCCAAGTTTACAGCAATACGTTAAATTGCATAAACATGAACAACCATCAATCACTTATTGAACCCTTGCATTGAGTTCCTCAATGAGGTTAAAATTATATTAGATACACCAGCACAAATGTCTGAAGGTACATTGCCTGAAGGTGTCGCTTTGTTGTCGCTGATTGGCTGGAAGTTCAGTAGTCGTTGGAAGTGACGTCTTGGTCTTAGGGAGCCCTGGTTGGTTGTGGGCTGAAGGTGCAGAGTTGTGTGCTGAAGTTGAACGTACAGACGAGGTCAGACTGCGTTACAAAACTTAACTCAGAACACAAAACTCTCAAACGGAAAAGAAAAGAAGTAAAGTTTGGCGAGACTATAGGTGGTGTTCCTTCTCATCGTGGCTAAGTAGCAGCAGGCGTGCAGGCTGAAGCACGCTGGAACCGCGCTCAAAGAACAGTGATGACAAACAGCATGGCTAAAAGCTAAAGCTAAGAAGCAAAGCTAAAAGCTGGCATGACTGATAGCCAAAGCAAGGCTAGAACTAAAAGCAGGCATGGCTAGTAGCAGAAGCAAAGCTGAAGACTAAAAGCTGGCATGACTAGTATCAGAAGCATAGCTAGATACTAAAAGCCTAGCTAGCTAGAGACTAAAAAGCTATATTTTATGGTGTTCTGGGTATTTAAACTGGCCTGTTGGCCACACCTCAAAAGTTGTCTTGACCAATCAGATATAGTCTTGGCTCGGGGGTATCATAAATCATGTGTTTATCTTACCAAGCATGTGGTCCGAATTTTCCCGCTCTTGCAGGGTATAATTTTGGACATGATTCCTATAACATGAATATGATACATTTGATAAATATTTGATTGTCAGGCCTATTTAAAGCAAGCAGTTTCAATTACATAGATACTAGACATGGCTATGTATCCTTAAGCTATCCCATAGTTATTACAAAAACATACACAATAAGTGAATATAAGATGATAGTCAAATGTGTGGGTTACATATAAATGAATATGGAGTTAAGCGATGGACTGATTCATTTATAAGTCCTTTTGAGTTCATTCTGGTCCATATATATGTACAAAAGACAGTTTATTTGCCATTCTCTTCACAAAGACTTCTGTGGAGAGACCGGAGGTTCAAAGCCCCTTCCCCCTTAGGAATTTCAGTCTGGTTCTGTTAGGTGGGGGAAGTCCATGGAAGTGTTTACCTCTCATGGGTTTACATGTGATGTCCAGCGTTGCATTTCAATTACGAAAAAACAAATTTGACAAATCTCTTCTCCGAATTGAAATTGTCAATAATTGTTCTAGTGGTGTTAATGTTGAAAGCTGTTCTGTGAAAGCTTTGGTTGGTTGGTTATCTTGCTTGGGACTTGTGGCACAGAATGTTTTATGACTCCTGAGGAATTCGGCTCGTGTTTCAAACACAGCCCTGATCGACTCTTTAATTTGTCTGGTTCGAGTCATTTCGGCTACATAGGTGTGTGATGCGATACTGTCAATATCCTCGTCGTCGTCTTGTAGTTGTGGCATTGCTATGTTCCATTCATGACAACATATGCTCTCCACTTCTGTTGGCATCTCACAACACTTGCTACAAGAACACCACCAATTTTGAAGAGATCTCTGTCTCTCTGAGGCTTGAAGATGTGCTGCTGCATTGGATGCTTCCTCCATCGCTCTGAGTTCTTGATCAGTGTATTCTGGTTCAAATAAATATGGTTGTGAAAAAAATTCAACGTTGTCTGTTGACATATCGAAATCGTCTTCCATTGCAATGTCATGTACGTCTAAATATGTTTAGATCTTCACAATGAAAGGTAACACTTCCGAAATTTCTGTGTAAACAATGAGAGACATACACGCGCCATAGACTTCCATTATGTGAGTCACAGACAAGAACGGTTTGACCTAAAAATATCAAAATTCAAACTAGTGCGGAAACAAATACTCCTACATCTTGGATGCCGTTGAGGTAAGCTAAAACATATCAAAATTTAATTTCAAAGTGAACTATCCCTTTAAAGGCAGTTCATCATTGAATTCAGTGATGTCATCTCTGTTCAGTTTAAATAGTGTCTGTGCATTTATTTGCAATCAAGTCAATGATATCTGTATCTGGGGCTCTAGTTGCCCTGTCTTTCAGGGGTGTAGAGGTCCTTTCTAGGTGCTGATCCACCATCTGGTCTGGATACGTACTGGATCTGGGTGCCTGCAATGACCCTCTGATCTGGATACAGACTGGATCTGGTGGCTACGGTGACCTCGGAATAAGAGAGAAACAGACTAATATTAGCGTAGATGCCATTCTTCTAATGATGTAGCAAGTACATCGGGTGGTATGGGAAGTGTTCCCGGTTCCGGTTTACCTAATTAATGCAGCCTAACAATCCTTTAACGGATTTGGATATTAAAAGCATATTAGTATGTTATGTGAAGCCAGGTTAAAGAGATGGGTCTTTAATCTAGATTTAAACTGCAAGAGTGTGTCACCTTCCTCTAGCCATGATTCTCTTACTGTTTTGTCAAAGCGATGTTTGTTTCTCTCAGCTACCTTTTGTGAATTTCTGGTGGCGATATGATAACTCTTCTACTGATAACTGTTTAAGAGCACCATCTTAAACAGGTAAGCTAAATGCAATATCTACTGGTAACCTTGGCTGGTGCCCGAACAGCAACTCATACGGACTGAAGCCAGTAACCTCATTCTTGGTGCAATTATAGGCATGAGTTTTCTCTCCTTTTCTCTCATGGCTCCTAACATGCCTTGCAGTGTTCGGTTGATTCATTCGACCGGGTTTCCCCTCGGATGATAGGGACTTGTGCAGACTTTGGTAATGCTGGCTAGGGTACAGAGCTCTTTGATGAGTTGAGACTCGAAATCCCTGCTCTGATCACTAAGCAGATGCTCTGGAAACCCGTAGTGCACCAAATACTGCTCCCAAAGACACTTTGCAAATGTTGTAGCCTTCTGGTCTTTGGTTGGTATGGCAACAGCATACTTAGTAAAGTGATCTGTTATGACCAAGACGTCTTTGGTGTTGCGACTGTCAGGCTCTAAAGATAAGAAGTCCATGCATACCAATTCCATGGGATGAGTTGTCTGGATATTCATTGGAGGAGCTGATTTTCAGGTGGTGTTTTTCTCCTTACACAACGTCCACATGACTTGATCTTTTTCTCCACATCGGTAGCCATCTTAGGCCAATAAAATCTTGACCGGACCAAGTCGAGAGTTCTTTCCAGACCCATATGCCCCATATCGTCGTGGAGGCATGTAACAATAGCGGACCTTAGGGGCTCTGGAACCACAAACTGGTAAGTGATGTCGTCTTCTGATCTGATGTAGAGGAGACCGTTTCTCATCTCCAACCGTTTCCAAGTATTAACTTATGTTCCAGAGAATCGGGACTGAGATTGGGGTTTGCTCCATCTCCAAACCCCATCAGGTTGACAACATGACCAATGACCGGGTCAGACCTCTGATGTTGATGGAGTTCTGTCTCACTGTATGTAGGTATGGTAGAACAACCCAACGCTTCCTCATCTGCATAGATGTCAGGCACTGCGTCCGAGTGAAGGGCAAGGGACTCTACCAAGGTGATAAAAGGTAGGTTGTCATCGGCCAGAGTGTCACAGGGCCTCCTGGAAAGGCCGTCTGTGTCTTGGTTGCTTTTTCGAGCCCGATACCTTGTGTTAAAGTCGAAGGTGGAAAGTGAAGCTAGCCAGCTATAACTGGCAGCATCAAGTTTAGCTGACTTTAGCACATATGTTAATGGATTGTTGTCTGTTACAACCATAAATGTGTTTCCATAGAGGTAGCCTTGGAACAGAAGTGCTTGCGTCTGTATGAAGAACATATGGTAGTTTTGTTTTGAAGTACTGGTGAGGAGGTGAGTTTGTCTATAATCATCAAAAGCTTCTTGCCAAGCAGGTGTCCACCGGTCGGCAAAGGGTTCTTTAGGGTTGAAGTACCTCCCAGGGCATGGTGTTACTTTTCTACTCTTCCTGTAAGGTGGGTAACCCCCGGTGAGGTCATTCAAGGGCTTATCTATTTTAGAATAGTCTTTTATGAACCGGCGATAATACCATGCAAAGCCTAGGAAGGACTTGAGCTCACTGGGGGTTTGTGGTCTTGGCCAAGTGCGGAGTGCACTGACCTTTTCGGGATCAGTCTCTACCCCTTTGCTGAAAACAACGTGCCCTAGATAGCGCACTGATCCTTGAAAGAACTGACACTTTGCTGGAGAAAGTTTCAAGCCATTTTCTCTCAATTGCTAAAGGACATGTAAAATTCTGGTTTCATGTTCTTCTAATGTACTTGAAAACACAATGATGTCATCCAAGAATACGAGAACTGCCTTTAACTATCATTTTGCATTATTGACACACTGTTTTCCTAATAAATGTTGTTCAGTTGCTTTGACACAATGTATTTTGTTTAAAGCGCTATATAAATAAAGGTGACTTTGACTTTGAGTACAACCTTCAGATGGAGACTGCCCATACACCGCTCCATTAATCGTTGGAAAGTACTAGGAGCGTTGGTGATGCCTTGGGGCATACGGTTGAACTCGTAAAAACCCAAAGGGCACACAAAAAAAGCAGTCTTAGGCTTGTCACGTTCCTCCATCTCAATCTGATAATAACCAGACTTGAGATCCATTACTGAAAACCACTTGTATTCAGCAAGGGCTGAGAATGCTTCCTCAAGGTTCGGGAGAGCATATGCGTCTAGTATCGTCAACGCATTTAGCTTGCGATAGTCAATGCAAAGACGGACCTCTCCATTTTTTTTCCGGACCACCAACGATGGCGATGAGTAAGGGGACTCTGATTCTTGAATCACTCCTGTATCCAGGAGTGTTTTCAGATGTTTCCTTACTGCCTCATAATCGTTTGGGTAAATTGGCCTGGACTTTTGTTTGAAGGGTGTTTCGTCTTTCAGGTTTATGTGGTGCTTCACTTTGGATGCTTGTCCAAAATCGAGATCGTGTTGGGCAAAAACATCAGCATAAGCATGTAGACTCAGGGTTATCCTATCCTTCCACTCTTTTGGGAGAGGGGAATCACCAAAGTGAAATGTTAGATTGTCCTTGGTAGGTTCACTGACTGACTGAGAAGCGGCAGTGCAACATTTCACAAGATCAACATTTTTGTTCGAAGCAGGTAAGCTGTCATAGATCTCCTCAGGAGTGAAAAGCTCAGCAAGGACACAGTTGGAGGGGAGTGTCACGTCGTGCTCAGTTAAAATCCTAATCCATACAGGTAATTTGTGGGGGTTCTGCTTAGGCAAGGTGACAAGACAGCGCTCCACAAAGATCCCACCCGGCAGGATAGATAATGTTGGCTGTTCAACTACTGCGAATTCTTCAAAGGAACTAGCCTTGACATTGCCCTAAAGAAGGACTCTCCCTTGAGCAGGTATCACTGGCTGCACTTTGTCGTTAAGGGTCATTAAACCCATTCTCCCTGAAGAGCTCACTTCTCTCCTGAGCTTAAGTGTGCAAAGAAAAAAGGTTGTTTGGGTTTTTTCCGTGACAATGTTCATCATACAAAACATCAAGTGCATTTGTCCCAACCAGGACAGGTAAGTCATAGTTAATGCATAAGTCGGGAACTACTAACCTTAAAGTAGAAGCTTCAGGCTCAGTTTCAACAAAGCTCTTTGGAAACTTGAGGATGAGAGGTATGTAGCCCAAGTACGGAACATTTTGGCCACTAGCTCCCTCAATGTCCAGACCATCAATGGGCTGAATGGGGTATTCTGAAAGACAGCCAACAACAATGACTACTGTTGTAGAAGGAAGCAGATACAGTGGTAACTTGAGACCCAGTGTCAAGGAGGCAATTACAGTTAACCCCTGGCACAATAACATCAGCTGTACATTTCTGTCCTACAAGTCCTTTAGGTAGCTTAATTTGGCGCTCCAATTTGTGAGGGTTACTGAAGGCTTTAGTCAAGGGTTTTGTTTTGGGACATTCATACTTTATTTCAGTTCCTGATAGTCCCTCCTCAGGAACTGAGTTCAGGTTAAATCATGCCTGTTTCGTTCTTCCCAGGCTTGTTGTTTTTGTCTCAACTCTTTACGTTTTATCTCAACTAGCTCAGGATTTGGTTTGTTACTGCAGGAGGATGCAATGTGGCCCTCCTTGCCACACTTGAAACAATATCCTGGGTGAGGCTTTCTTGTGGGCTTTGACTCACCTGAGGATGAGGATTGTTCTTCAGTCGAGGACTTGGTTTTAGACTTTAACTTCTGGCTTGGCTTAGCAGAAGCCTGTCTTGAGCTGCTGCGTAAAGATGCTTTCAAAGAAGCTTTGCAAGTTGCTTTTCCAGCTTAGGTGCATTGATGGGGGATGTCCTATCTGCAGCAGTTTCTGTGTCTATGTCATCAGTGACATTGTCTCCTACTGAAAGAGAATTTGACTGGGCTTTGGATTTAGGAACCCCTAAGTGCTGTCTCATGCGGCTGGACTTAGCAGCTTGCCGGTCCTCCTGTGTATGTAGCAAAAGAAGTAACTCAGAAAATGGGGGTGGGTTGTATTTCTTATGCTCAAGCTGGAGACTTGTGATTAGACTGTTATTCCAGTAACCTCTACAGAATTGAGTTCTAACCAGCTCATATATCAAAACCTTCTCAAAATCTGCTCCACTTAGCTTAGCAATATACCTCAGCTCAGGTAAATAAGACTGGGTTAAGCTTGAACTTTTATCAGCAACATACAGCTCAGGGAGAAGCCGAATATGGTGGACAACATTTGGATTACTACTGGGTCTTTTACACGGCAAGGTTTCCCGAAGGAACTGAACGGCTTTGCTTGACTTGAATTCCACAATGGCCATATCTTTAAACTGGGGCTCTGAATTATCCTTCCAATTGAACCAAACTGCCCCAAATACTCCAGAACTTCATTGTCTGCCTCATCGCCAGTTACACCTCCTACTAAGACAGAATCGGGTACTTTTACGTTTTGGCACTGAATTATATCCATATTTACCCTTTGACAGCAAGATAAACTCAGACAAATTACCAGTGTTCACAGATGGAATGCAATAGAAGTGCCAAACTGTTCAACTTTCACTAAATAAGGACTCAAAACCACTCCTGGCTGGCTCGCCAGGTTTGTGTAGTGCCCCCTAGTGCTAACCAATACCAGAACAGGGCAACTAACATCTATCTAGGTCCGGGGTGTGGTCTGCCTTGAGCGACTCACAAAAGAGTTAGTATTGAGTTGAACAGTTGACAGTTTTATTACATCAGGGGACATAACAATGAACACAGTACTATAATGTACCAAGAATGAAAATAAAACAAAAATACAGCTCTTTCAATAATAAAAGGAAAAGAAAATGTCAGTGTGAGCTGACACTTCAGCTCAATGCTCCTTTAAGTTGAGGAGTATGATACTGAGTTCAGTTCCTGGTCCTTTTGTGTGTGTTTATAAAGTCCAGTACTACTACCCAGGTAAAGTTAATAGTCAAGTCAAGTCACCTTTATTTATATAGCGCTTTAAACAAAATACATTGCGTCAAAGCAACTGAACAACATTCATTAGGAAAACAGTGTGTAAATAATGCAAAATGACAGTTCATCATTGAATTCAGTGATGTCATCTCTGTTCAGTTTAAACAGTGTCTGTGCATTTATTTGCAATCAAGTCAACGATATCGGTGTAGATGAAGTGACCCCAACTAAGTAAGCCAGAGGCGATGGCGGCAAGAAACCGAAACTCCATCAGTGACAGAATGGGGAAAAAAACCTTGGGAGAAACCAGGCTCAGTTGGGGGGGCAGTTCTCCTCTGACCAGACGAAACCAGTAGTTCAATTCCAGGCTGCAGCAAAGTCAGATTGTGCAGAAGAATCATCTGTTTCCTGTGGTCTTGTCCTGGTGGTCATCTGAGACAAGGTCTTTAAAGGGGATCTGTAACTGGGGCTCTAGTTGTCCTGGTCTCCGCTGTCTTTCAGGGCAGTAGAGGTCCTTTCTAGGTGCTGATCCACCATCTGGTCTGGATACGTACTTGATCTGGGTGACTACAGTGACCCTCTGATCTGGATACAGACTGGATCTGGTGGCTACGGTGACCTCAGAATAAGAGAGAAACAGCCAAATATTAGCGTAGATGCCATTCTTCTAATGATGTAGCAAGTACATAGGGTGTTATTATATTCTTTCTTAGAGAAAAATGGTATATTTGAGGATTTCCATCAGGATTTAGACCGTATCATAGTACTGAGACTGCTCTCCTTATAGTTACAAATGATCTGCTCTTATCATCTGATCATGGTTGTATCTCTCTTTTAGTTTTATTGGATCTTAGTGCTGCGTTTGACACAATTGACCACAACATTCTTTTGCATAGACTTGAACACTTTGTTGGCATTAATGGAAGTGCATTAGCATGGTTTAAATCATACTTATATGACTACCATCAGTTCATAGCAATGAATTAAGATGTATCATATCGATCACAAGTGCAGTATGGAGTACCTCAAGGCTCAGTACTAGGGCCGCTACTCTTCATGCTTTATATGTTACCCTAGGGAGATATCATCAGGAAACATGGTGTTAGCTTTCACTGTTATGCTAATGATACTCAGCTCTATATTTCTTAGTGGCCCAATTTCAACACACCAATTTGAAAAACTAATGGAATGCATAGTCGATATAAAAAACTGGATGACGAGTAATTTCTTACTGTTAAATTCTGAAAAAACAGAGGTGTTAATTATAGGACCTAAAAACTCTGCTTGTAATAACCTAGAACACTGTCTAAGACATGATGGTTGCTCTGTCAATTCTTCGTCATCAGTTAGGAACCTAGGTGTGCTATTTGATCGCAATCTTTCCTTAGAAAGCCACGTTTCTAGCATTTGTAAAACTGCATTTTTCCATCTCAAAAATATATCTAAATTACGGCCTGTGCTCTCAATGTCAAATGCAGAAATGTTAATCCATGCATTTATGACCTCAAGGTTAGATTATTGTAATGCTGTATTAGGTGGTTGTTCTGCACGCTTAGTAAACAAACTACAGCTAGTCCAAAATGCAGCAGCAAGAGTTCTTACTAGAACCAGGAAGTATGACCATATTAGCCCGGTCCTGTCAGCACTGCACTGGCTCCCTATCCAACATCCTATAGATTTTAAAATATTGCTTATTACTTATAAAGCCCTGAATGGTTTAGCACCTCAGTATTTGAATGAGCTCCGTATACATTATAATCCTCTACGTCCGCTACGTTCTCAAAACTCAGGAAATTTGATAATACCTAGAATATCAAAATCAACTGCAGGCGGCAGATCCTTTTCCTATTTGGCGCCTAAACTCTGGAATAACCTACCTAACATTGTTCGGGAGGCAGACACACTCTTGCAGTTTAAATCTAGATTAAAGACCCATCTCTTTAACCTGGCTTACACATAACATACTAATATGCTTTTAATATCCAAATCCATTAAAGGATTTTTAGGCTGCATTAATTAGGTAAACCGGAACCGGGAACACTTCCCATAACACCCTATGTACTTGCTACATCATTAGAAGAATGGCATCTACGCTAATATTTGTCTGTTTCTCTCTTATCCCGAGGTCACCGTAGCCACCAGATCCAGTCTGTATCCAAATAAGAGGGTCACTGCAGTCACCCGGATCCAGTAAGTATCCAGACCAGATGGTGGATCAGCACCTAGAAAGGACCTCTACTGCCCTGAAAGACAGCAGAGACCAGGACAACTAGAGCCCCAGATACAGATCCCTCTCAGACGACCACCAGGACAAGACCACAGGAAACAGATGATTCTTCTGCACAATCTGACTTTGCTTCAGCCTGGAATTGAACTACTGGTTTAGTCTGGTCAGAGGAGAACTGGCCCCCCAACTGAGCCTGGTTTCTCCCAAGGTTTTTTTCTCCATTCTGTCACCGATGGAGTTTCGGTTCCTTGCCGCTGTCGCCTCTGGCTTGCTTAGTTGGGGTCACTTCATCTACAGCGATATCGTTAACTTGATTGCAAATAAATGCACAGACACTATTTAACTGAACAGAGATGACATCACTGAATTCAATGATGAACTGCCTTTAACTGTCATTCTGCATTATTGACACACTGTTTTCCTAATGAATGTTGTTCAGTTGCTTTGACGCAATGTATTTTGTTTAAAGCGCTATATAAATAAAGGTGACTTGACTTGACTTGACTTGTTATGGGAAGTGTTCCCGGTTCCAGTTTACCTAATTAATGCAGCCTAAAAATCCTTTAACGGATTTGGATATTAAAAGCATATTAGTATGTTATGTGTAAGCCAGGTTAAAGAGATGGGTCTTTAATCTAGATTTAAACTGCAAGAGTGTGTCTGCCTCCCGAACAATGTTAGGTAGGTTATTCCAGAGTTTAGGCGCCAAATAGGAAAAGGATCTGCCGCCCGCAGTTGATTTTGATATTCTAGGTATTATCAAATTGCCTAAGTTTTGAGAACGTAGCGGACGTAGAGGATTATAATGTAAAAGGAGCTCATTCAAATACTGAGGTGCTAAACCATTCAGGGCTTTATAAGTAATACGCAATATTTTAAAATCTATACGATGTTTGATATGGAGCCAGTGCAGTGTTGACAGGACCGGGCTAATATGGTCATACTTCCTGGTTCTAGTAAGAACTCTTGCTGCTGCATTTTGGACTAGTTGTAGTTTGTTTACAACCACCCAATAAAGCATTACAATAATCTAACCTTGAGGTCATAAATGCATGGATTAACATTCCTGCATTTGACACTGAGAGCATAGGCCATAATTTAGATAAATTTTTGAGATGGAAAAATTAAGTTTTACAAATGCTAGAAACGTGGCTTTCTAAGGAAAGATTGCGATCAAATAGCACACCTAGGTTCCTAACTGATTATGAAGAATAGACAGAGCAGCCATCAAGTCTTAGACAGTGTTCAACACGCAGAGCTTTTAGGTCCTATAATTAACATCTCTGTTTTTCAGAATTTAGCAGTAAGAAATTACTCTTCATCCAGTTTTTTATATCAACTATGCATTCCATTCGTTTTTCAAATTGGTGTTTCACCGGGCCGCGAAGAAATATAGAGATAAGTATCATCAGCATAACAGTGAAAGCTAACACCATGTTTCCTGATGATATCTCCCAAGGGTAACATATAAAGCATGAAGAGTAGCAGCCCTAGTACTGAGCCTTGAGGTACTCCATACTGCACTTGTGATCGATATGATACATCTTCATTCACTGCTACTAACTGATGGCGGTCACATAAGTATGGTTTAAACCATGCTAATGCATTTGCTAATGCAGCACTAAGATCCAATAAAACTAATAGAGAGATACAACCATGATCAGATGATAAGAGCAGATCATTTGTAACTCTAAGGAGAGCAGTCTCAGCCGGCAGCCATGTCACCCTGGAGCCCAAGACCGGTTTCCCACTGAAGCAAAAGCAGGGCTGAGCCTGGTCAGTACCTGGATGGGGGATCTCCTGAGAAAACTAGGTTGCTGTTGGAAGAGGTGCTAGTGAGGCCAGTAGGGGGTGCTCACCCTGTGGTCTGTGTGGGTCCAAGCGCCCCAGTGTAGTGATGGGGACACTATACTGTCAACAAGCACCGTCCTTCGGATGAGACGTTAAACCGAGGTCCTGACTCTCTGTGGTCATTAAAAATCCCAGGAAGTCTTTCAAAAAGAGTAGAGGTATGACCTCGGCATCCTGGCTAAATTCGCCCATTGGCCTCTGACCATCATGGCCTCCTAACAATCCCCATATCTGCTGATTGGCTTCATCACTCTGTCTCCTCTCCACCAGTAAGCTGGTGTGTGGTGGGCGTTCTGGCGCACTATGGCTGCCGTCGCATCAACCAGGTGGATGCTGCACACTGGTGGTGGATGAGGAGATACCCCCTGACAATGTAAGCACTTTGAGTGCCTAGAAAAGCGCTATATAAATGTAATGAATTATTACTATTATTATTACTATGATACGGTCTAAATCCTGACGGGAAATCTTCACATATACCATTTTTCTCTAAGAAGGAATATAATTGTGATGATACCACCTTTTCAAGCATCTTGGACAGAAAAGGAAGATTCGAGATTCAATAACTAATATTTCCTGAATATTATGAAATTCGAAATGGCGCCCCTGGTGACATCATAATATGCAAATTAGATGAATATATTTACACCCCACATAAACCTTCGATCATGCCAAACATTTTTCTAATTGACAGTAGGGCCCAATCCCAATTCTGTTTTATACCCCTTCCCCTTCCCCTTAGGATTGGGACAGCACTACTATGACGTCACACGCTGCTTCTTCTGCTCTCAACAGAGGCGGTCGCATTTCTCTCCTCCCTGACTTCCCTGCTTCACCTGTTCTCTTGTCTCGTCTACTGTGTGAGGCTCTCTCTGCACTGCTTTCCTAAACTGGACGATGGATTTGATTAATTGGTCTCTCAACGCAGTTGACACTATCTTCTCGACGAGAAGCTTGGGTTCGGGGGAACCTGACTGCCCTGCCGGAACGTTTGCAGCTGGCTACACGATGGAGGCGTTGGTGAATTGGCAAGGGTCGTGTGTCTGGCGGCTCTTTCCGTGGAGGACATTGAAGACATCTACCTATTCGGAACCATGATAACAGGTCTTCTGCTGATTGGATTAGGCTTATGCCCTGGGTTATCACAGCTGTCCAAAGCCTCGCAGCGCTGCCCATCATGATTGAAGCAGTGGGCAGAGTGGGCAGCATTGAGACTGAGACTTTTAACCGCAATATCGATAGCATCACGAAGAAGTTCACGGCTTTTGAAAGGAAATTGGAGAGTTTGGGGACCAAAATGGACAATGAGCAATCATAGTGACCGTGAAATGGAATGCGGCTACTAGACCAATCAACTGGTATCTTATCTTCTTTCGGCTTTACCAGCGCTGGCCTTGGCTAGTTTGGAACAACAAATTTCTCCCTGGGAGCACTGCAGCCAGAACTTTCTCGCGTTCCTCACCCCCTTCACAGACACCTTTTGATTGTTGACTCTGTCTAGGACCTAACCAAGGCTGTCTCCTTGGCAACTTGCTGTGACGCTGTATAATCTGCGGACTGAGGCATATAGAGAGAATCGCAACTCTCCAGGCCTACAAATACACAAACTCTTACACATATACAGATATGCATTCACCCCCCCCACCCCCATACCTTGCCTTTGCCGCTTTGTTCCGCCAGTCTGGCAAGCGGGTCTGTGACCAGCGCTGTAATAGCTGCAGGACCGGATGGCTGTTTGCCTGCGCTGGATCACCTCGACCCCCCCAATTTCCGTCCCCAGTCACAAGTCGTGTGTTTATGGTGTATTGATTATGTGCTTTTGTGCTGAGGTGTTTTTCCGGTTCTCACACTGTGCTCCCATAGGAGCACAGTCTGGGTGTTGTTTTTTTCCCTCTCTTTCCTAATGTTTTGCTGTTATCTCTTCCCCTGTCTACTGTATTTCGTTGCCTTGTGCCCACTTGTGCAATGACAATAAAGTTGAATCTAATCTAATCTAATCTAATCTAATCTAATCTAATCATTCGTCGTCTAGCTCCTACAATACACACACATATGTGTGCTGTTGTGCATTAGAGCCTTTAATTATCGTTTTGTATTAACGAGCTGCTTACTGACACACACACATATCGGAAATCGCGCAGCTCACACATCCAGGAGAAAATAAACTTGGCAACGCTGCCCCACGACTTTTATTAAATACAGTTTAAATACTGAAATGCTACAATATATTTTCCAGCGACGAGAGGATACAATCGCTGTTTTTAAGTAAACTCACTCTAAAAAGATAAACGCACAGACACGAATACACGCAACTTCCATTTCTCTCTCTCTCTCTCTCTCGAATAGACAATATTTGAGAAAATGGTTTAATGATTTCTAATTATTGGGGGATTAGCTCCCATCAATGTCTACGGCAATTATTGCCCTGATCAGACATATGCTGTGGCACTATCATGCAGTCTGTAATTATGATATGATGTTAGCAAATATAAGCAATTTTTTGCAAACATTTCTTTGAGTAACATGGCCGTTAATATGAACTCACATAAAAGAAATGATTACTTTTCGTTAAAATCTTTATTTATGCCAAAAAAGCTTACATTTATGTGTCTTTTTGTTCGCTTTAGCAGCCATGTTGCAGAGATAATTGATACCCCTTCGTTTGAAGTGTGGTCCCGAAAAAACTTCGTTTGAAGGGCTATCTGGCCCTTCCCCTTACCCCTCCAACCAAAAGAGAATCGAGACACCCCTACCCCTTCATGTGAACGCACGAAACAGAGGGGTAGGGGAAAGGGGAAGGGCTAAGGGGTATAATTGGGATTGGGCCTAGATCTCTATCTTTAAGCCCTTTCAAGCCACAAGCTTTTGAAATCTTGATGTCAAAATACAACATTTTTTCCAA
This sequence comes from Carassius carassius, assembly GCF_963082965.1. NCBI lineage: Eukaryota > Metazoa > Chordata > Actinopteri > Cypriniformes > Cyprinidae > Carassius > Carassius carassius. The sequence goes on along the minus strand of NC_081787.1, from coordinate 25,464,134 downwards.
AAAACCCTGGCGTCTTAAGGGTTAAGTGTAAAGGAGCAACTGTATTTAAAATGCTAGAAAAGAGAGAGTCCATATTTTCTGTTACATCATCAAGTTGCTCTGAGGTTTTGGATATGCTAAGGAATTTGGATACATCAGGAAGATAACTTAGAAAGCAGTCTTTTGTGGTAGAAGTGATGGTTCTTCCATACTTGTAACAAGAATTAGAATTTACAACTTTGGCTATATGAAGTTTGCACAAAACTAAATAATGATCTGAGATATAATCACTTGGCTGCGTAATTTCAACACTATCAACATCAATTCCATGTGACAGTATTAAATCTAGAGTATGATTTCAACAATGAGTAGGTCCTGAAACGTGTTGCCTAACCCCAATAGAGTTCACAATGTCTATAAATGCTGATCCCAATGCATCTTTTTCATTATCAACATGGATATTAAAACCACCAACTATTAAAACTTTATCTGCAGCCAGAACTAACTCGGATGTAAAATCACCAAACTCTTTAATAAAGTCTGTATGGTGCCCTGGTGACCTGTATACAGTAGCCAGTACAAACATAGCAGGGGTTCCCTTTCGAGAGTACTCTTGTACTGCGTAAGCTAGCTTACGCTATGGGAAAAGGTCCCCTTTTCTCGAGAATAAGAAGCCAAAAATTATCCTTAATTTTTAATAATGTAAAACGCAGTGCTGCAGCACAGCAGACCTAAGCGAAGCGGCTCACGCGCTTATTGGCTGTGCTGTGGCAACTGCAGCAACCTATGGTGAGGCGGCGGAGAGGAACGAGCCAATGGGGGCGCTTCGCGCCCATTGGACGTCAGAGCGCGCCAAAATAGGCGTGGCTGGAACTATATAAGCCGCCGCTTTGCCATAGGGATCAGATTTCATCTCCTTCAGCGATCTCACCTGCACTTCGCTGTCTTCTCCGGAGAAGCCTCTACACGCCGTCGAAAAGCCTCTCAGCGGGATAGCACTGCAACGCAGATCTGAGGACGTCGGCTCAAGCTTAATCCCGACGCCGCCTTCAGCATTCGCTTCCTGCTGCGCCATCCGGCGTGACTATATCCTTTAAAAAGCTAAGTGTGTTTGCCGCTGCATCACACTTTTTCGCAAAAGAGCAAATTTCGAGGCGTTGTTTCAAATGCCTCGGGCCTGCGCTTCCTGCCGAGGCCCTCTGCCCAGCAAGGACTGCCACATCCTCTGTGTCTCCTGCCTGGGCCGCGAGCATGCTGAGAATGCACTCTCCAAGGGCGGCTGCCCTGAGTGCGACAACATGGCTATATCGACCCTGCGGGCTCGATTAGCTCAAACCAGCCACGACGCTCCACCCGCTCCGCCTCTTCTCTCTCAAGTGCCGCGTAAGAAACGCCGCGATCAGAGAATGCCTGAGCACACTGCTACACGCGAGCTCATGCCGGAACACTCCCCGCGTGCCTCGCCCGCTCTCTCTCCTTCGCCTGTCCTCTTCGTGGACGAGCAGCGCCAGTCTCTGCTCACCAGCGCCCCCTTCTCCTTCGGAGCGCCTGAGGCGGAAGAAGACAGACACGACAGCCTTTCTCTCGCCGCGTCCAGTAGTGAGGAATGGTCGGGCTCCATTGTGGACCCCCCCCCCCCTCTACAGCCCCCAGCTGCACCGGACAGCGCGCTGATATCGACGCGGAGCCTACTCGCGTGCTTACAAGGGCTGTCAGCGACCTTCAGCTCGACTGGTCTCCTCCAGACGAGCCCGCTAAAAGCAGGCTGGACAAATGGTTCTTGCAGGGGCGCCCTTCGGCCCCTCCGCAAAGAAACGCCCCCTTCTTCCCGGAAGTTCACGATGAACTCACGAAGTCGTGGAAAGCCCCATTCTCCGCACGTTTGAAAACTTCTGTCTCGTCAGCGCTCTTTTAGAGCGACACCTCTGGCTCACGCTCACGGAGATGAAAGACGCCGACAAATCCGCCTTTCTTGACTCTCGGTTAAGGGTTTCGCTGAACGCTTCACTGAGGCTCAGAAGACATCACAAGCAATGAGACACTTCCTGCCGAAACGCTCTAGCTCTGCTGCGGGACGCCGTAGAAATGCGCCGCCCCCTCAGACCTCGAAGCCATCGCAGCCAGACTTACAGTCTCGCCCAGTGACCCAAACCCAGCACCGCTCTTGCTCTACGAGCCGCAAACCGCCAGAGAGACGGGGACCTCGGCCCAGGATTGTGCTGAACCCCGAGCCTCCGAAGCCCTCCTGACCTTCGTGCTGAAAAGACCGTGGTTAAGTCCCGCTGCGGCCGGACCACCACACAAGAAACCTCACATACTTCCTCCAATCCCCTCACTAAAGGCGGTTGGAGATGTCTATACTGCAGTAAACGAGCCTGTTACAATGCACGCACGCCTGCACACAAACGCCGCTTTCACAGCGACCTCAATAAAGCACAAAAAGAGCTTTTTCTATGTAGGCAGTGTGCCCACTACACAGTACGCACCCCTACATGTATACACACTCCCCCAAGTGTCACAAAAACACACTCGGGTCCCCTTTCATGCCCACCTTCCCGCTCGCGCCGGAGGTGCTCTAAATGTAGCGCGCGTGCCCACTTCTCAGTGCGCAACCCTACAAATAAGCGCTGTCACCACAGTGTCCCAAGCACAGCATACTCGAGCTACTGGTCCCCTCATAACAGGCGGCCAGTGCCCGAAGCACATTCAACCCATAGCCGCACGAGCCGCTGCATGGCAGGCCATCCCCGGCATATCAAATTGGGTTTTGAATATAATAAAACGAGGTTACTCGCTCCAGTTCGCTCGCAGACCGCCGCGCTTTCGCGCCGTGGTCGAAACGAAAGTGAAAAGCGAAATGACACACGTCCTTCGCGCCGAACTGATAAACCTTCTTGCAAAAGGGGCGATAGAAACTGTCCCCCCTGCGCAGCGCGAGTCAGGCTTTTACAGCCGCTACTTCCTCGTACCAAAAAAGGATGGCGGTCTCAGACCCATCCTAGATCCCAGACGTTTGAACAAAGCGCTTATGACGCGATCGTTCAAAATGTTAACTACCAAACAAATACTCGCGCAAATTCACCCGAGGGATTGGTTTTTCTCAGTGGATCTGAAAGACGCTTACTTTCACATTCAAATAGCACCTCATCACAGGCCATTCTTGAGATTCGCCTTCGAGGGGCAGACTTATCAGTACATGGTTCTTCCATTCGGCCTCTCCGTAGCGCCCCGTACGTTTACACGGTGCATGGATGCCGCTCTCGCACCCCTGAGAATGCGGGGAGTGCGAGTATTGAACTACCTCGACGACTGGCTAGTTTTAGCCCATTCCGAGGAACTACTGACGACACACAGATCCTGGATCATCAGCCATTTAGAATGCCTGGGTCTCACGATCAACACTGTCAAGAGCGCTCTGTCTCCCAGCCAGAGGATTTCCTTTTTGGGGATAGACATAGACTCTGTGACATGTACAGCACGTCTGACGTCACAGCGCGCTCTCACTATTCAGCATCTAGCCGTGTCGTTCAAAGCCGGGTCTCTTTACCCGCTCAAACGATTTCAAGAAATGCTAGGTCTGATGGCATCAGCCTCTGCGGTTCTCAAACTGGGCCTGCTGCGCATGCGCCCACTACAACGCTGGCTGAGAGACCGTGTTCCAGCGCGCACCTGGATTTCCGGCCGCACGCGCATCAAGGTGACCCACGGCTGCATCACAGCTCTGGCCCCTTGGAAAATAGCCAACTGGTATCAGTTAGGCGTAAGTACGGGCGCTGTCTCGAAATGGAAAGTAGTCTCGACAGATGCATCCAACCTCGGTTGGGGCGCCCTGTACGAGGGCAGGTCTGCCTCCGGCCTCTGGTCGAGCCCGGAGCGACTGTTACACATAAACTGTCTGGAGATGATAGCGGTCGAACTATCCCTGAAAGCTTTCCTCCCATTTTTAAAGGGTCTACCACGTTCTGGTCAGATCAGACAACATGTCAGTGGTTGCCTACATAAATCGCCAGGGTGGTGTCAGGTCAAGAACCTTGCACACCCTGACCGAACGTCTTCTGACATGGGCACATTACAACCTGCGCTCGCTAAAGGCAGCGCATGTACCTGGCATCCTGAACCGGGGCCCGGACATGCTTTCCAGGGCGAATGTTCCCCCTGGGGAGTGGTCTCTTCACCCACAAACGGTTCAGTTGATGTGGAGCATCTTCGGCAGGGCAGAGGTCGACCTCTTCGCCTCAGAAGACAACGCTCATTGCCCAATATATTTTTCAAAGAGCAGGGGCGCGCTGGCCCTCGATTGGCCCAGACGCCCGCTTTATGCCTTCCCACCGGTCGCGATGCTACCGCAGGTCATCGATCGGGTCAGGAAGAACAGATGTGCAATGCTGCTAGTAGCCCCACTCTGGACGACCCAGCCTTGGTTCTCCGAGCTGATGCAGCTGTCCAGTACAGCCCATGGCCAATACCGCTGCGGAAAGATCTCCTCACACAGCTGAAGGGCGCGCTCTGGCATCCCCACCCCGAACTTTGGGCCCTTCATGTATGGCCCCTCAACAGGTACCCAGGAACCTCCCTGAGGGAGTGTTAAAGACCATTACGGAAGCCAGAGCGCCCTCAACCAGGCGCCTTTACGCGCAGAAATGGTCAGTGTTCTCCACCTGGTGCGGGACACGGAACCTAGACCCTCACTTATGTGACGTGACGGAGATACTCTCCTTCCTACAGGAGCGTTTAGATGCGGGCAGATCCCCGTCTACGCTCAAAGTGTATGTGGCAGCCATTGCAGCTTCTCATGCTCCGGTGGCCGGCCTATCACTGGGAAAAAACGAACTGGTCATTCGTTTCCTTAAGGGAGCTCGTCTGATGAACCCTCCCCGACCCCCTTCAATCCCTTCCTGGGACCTGTCTACGGTCCTAGAGGCCTTAAAGGGCCCCCCTTTTGAACCGCTTCAGTCTGTCGACATGAAGCTTCTTTCGTTCAAAACCGCTTTTCTACTGGCTCTGGCCTCAGTCAAGCAAGTGGGAGATTTATAGCGCTATCTGTAAGCGCTGACTGTCTCGAATTTGGGCCTAATGACTCCAGAGTCATTCTCAGACCAAGACACGGCTATGTCCCCAAGGTGCTCTCAACACCGTTCAGAGCACAGGTCATCTCGCTGTCAGCCCTTTCCTCGCAAAGCGACGAAAGCAACACGAGCTTCATCTGCCCCGTCAGGGCTCTCAAAACCTATATTGCGCGCTCCGCCTCATTCAGGAGGTCGGACCAGCTCTTCATATGCTTTGGTGGGTGCACCCGAGGTCTCGCCACCACGAAGCAAAGCCTATCGCGATGGATAGTAGACACTATCTCGCTGGCTTACAAATCTAAGGGCCTTCGCTGCTCGTTCGGCATCAGAGCCCATTCCACCCGAGGTATGGCCTCATCATGGGCGTGGTCCTGCGGGATACCACTGGATGATATCTGTGCGGCGGCAGGCTGGGCCTCTCCGTCCACATTTATTAGATTCTATAATCTGCAAGTCCCTGCCCTGCAGGCCAGGGTACTTTCTATATAGATGTGCTAAGCCTTATCACGTCCCCCTTTTTTCGTTCCCTATATAAAGCTCACTAAGGTTGGCTGTTGGGACTGGGAATTCTCCTGCTATAAAGCCCCGGGCTCTCGCCTCGGGCTGTGACAGGTCGAAGTTCCCGAGCACGCACGGCGTTTTACATTGTGTTCCCATATCGTAAGCTAGCTTACGCAGTACGAGAGTACTCTCGAAAGGGAACGTACTCGGTTACTAACGTAACCTCGGTTCCCTGAGATGAGGGAACGAGTACTGCGTAACCTGCCGTGCTATGTGCTCGGATCGGGTGATCGCTTCAGTCGATTTAAAACCTGATCCCTATGGCAAAGCGGCGGCTTATATAGTTCCAGCCACGCCTATTTTGGCGCGCTCTGACGTCCAATGGGCGCGAAGCGCCCCCATTGGTTCGTTCCTCTCCGCCGCCTCACCATAGGTTGCTGCAGTTGCCACAGCACAGCCAATAAGCGCGTGAGCCGCTTCGCTTAGGTCTGCTGTGCTGCAGCACTGCGTTTTACATTATTAAAAATTAAGGATAATTTTTGGCTTCATATTCTCGAGAAAAGGGGACCTTTTCCCATAGCGTAAGCTAGCTTACGCAGTACTCGTTCCCTCATCTCAGGGACCCGAGGTTACGTTAGTAACCGAGTACGATTTATCATTAACATTTGTTTCTCTGGATAATGTTATATGAAGCACCATTACTTCAAACGAGTTATACTTGAAGGCTGCCCTCTGAGAAATCCTGAAAATGTTGTTATAAATTGAAGCAACACCTCCCCCTTTGCCTTTTAGATGTGGCTCATTTTTATAACAGTAATCTTGGGGGGTGGACTCATTTAAAATAATGTAATCATCAGGTTTTAGCCAGTTTTCTGTCAAACAGAGCACATCTAGATTATGATCAGTGATCATATTATTTACAAAAAGTGTTTTCGTAGAAAGGGATCTAATATTCAATAAGCCAAGCTTTATCATTTGTTTATCCATATTGCATCTGTTTTTTATTTGTTGAACCTCAATTAAATTGTTAATCTTAACTTGGTTTGGACGTTTTTTGTATTTTCTAGTTCGGGGAACAGACACAGTCTCTATAGTGTGATATCTAGGTGAAAGAGTCTCTATGTGCTGAGAATTAGCTGACCTCTGTGACGTGAGGCAGCTAGCAGACGGTCGGTTTAGCCAGTCTGTCTGCTTCCTGGCCTGGGCCCCAGTTAGTCAAGTATAAACACTAAGACTATTTGCCATATTTCTAGAGAGAAGAGGGATGAAGGCCGTAATAGCATAAGTATATTCTTATCTGTATCCTGTCTGAACGAAACTAGTCTGACATCCTCGTGGCTGGTCCCATGGCTGGCCACACCGTTCTCACGACCATCCACCGTCACTCTGGGCTGGGCTCGCCATCTTTGATTTGTCTATTTCTCTCGTAGTGATCAAAATAACAAAAAAAACAACCTACACAAGCAGTGTAAAGTAGTAAGTTATTCTGTTCTATTTCTCCATTTTCAACATGAGATCTCATTAATGTATTTCTGTCATTTAGTGCATCTTACAGTGTATGACCAATGGCTAAAGACATACCTTGCTTACTGTAAAATGGATTATCACATGTAATGGCAACTGGTATTTTAGCACTAAATACATATCATGAACTCTATATATCACAATTTGCACTTAACATTGACAAATTAATTATTTATCATCACATTTATATTTAACACCATTTTCCTTAGCTGCTTTTAAGGTAACACACATCTTAATATTAACGCTTTTCAACATGAATTGAAATAATTACATTATCAGTGCTAACACATTTAACATTATAATAAACCAACTCAAACACTGTAGTTGGCCACAAATCAGTAGTGTGCCATTAGTATTTAACTCCATTAACTAAATGATTTAATACAACAAAAATGAATGTATGGCACTTTAGTTTCAAACACTTCAACCAAGCTATAAATCCTCCTTAATACAATGCAAACTATTAGAGCGTTAGCACTCGTTAGCTTGTCATTAGCGTTTTCATTCGAACCTATCGCTGTTTTCTTTTCTCCTCTCCCTCGCTCCAGTTTTTCACAAGTTCATCAAACAACCGCAGTAAGAATATTTCATCAAGCACGGTGAGTAATGGCTTCTCCCGTCATTGTTACTTGCACCTCTTGCCACATGTACAGTTTATCTATCTCTGTCGCTGATGAGGGATTCACATGTGATAAATGCAGGGAAATAGTTAGGCTGACAGAGAAGATTTCAGAATTAGAGACACGCATCCAAACTTTAAATGAGGACAGTAAGAATGTTAGGGCTCTAGATACGGCTTTGGATGCGTCTAGCTCAGGGATTCCTGTACATTGGTCGGTTCCGGAAACAGAGCCCCAGCAGCAGGGCAACTGGGTGACGGTGAGGCAGCGTAGTCGTGGGTCAAAACACCGCTCTTCTGTTCCAATCAAAACATTAAACAGGTTCTCCCCACTCAGTGATGCACCCACTGAGAAACCTGATGAAAGTGCTCTAGTTATTGGTGATTCTATTGTACGGAACGTGAATATAGAGACACCAGCCACCATAGTCAAATGTTTACCGGGAGCCAGAGCGCCTGACATCTTGGCAAATTTAAAAGTGCTGGCTAATGCTAAACGTAAATACAGTAAGATTGTTATTCATGCCGGCGCTAATGATGTTCGACTTCGCCAGTCGGAGATCACTAAAAATAACATTAAAGAGGTGTGTGAACTTGCAAGCACGATGTCAGACACTGTAATATGCTCTGGTCCCCTCCCTGCTTACCGTGGTGATGAGATGCATAGCAGATTGTCATCACTCAATGGCTGGATGTCTAAGTGGTGCCCACAGAATAACATAGGTTTCATAGACAATTGGACGAGCTTTTGGGGCAGACCTGACCTGTTTAAAAGAGATGGTCTTCATCCCTCCTGGGGTGGCGCCACTCTTCTCTCTAGAAATATGGCAAATAGTCTTAGTGTTTATACTTGACTAACTGGGGCCCAGGTCAGGAAGCAGACAGACTGGCTAAACCGACCGTCTGCTAGCTGCCTCCCGTCACAGAGGTCAGTTAATTCTCCGCACATAGAGACTTTTTCACCTAGATATCACACTATAGAGACTGTGTCTGTTCCCCGAACTAGAAAAAACAAAAAACGTCCAAACCAAGTTAAGATTAACAATTTAATTGAGGTTCAACAAATAAAAAACAGAAGCAATATGGATAAACAAATGATAAAGCTTGGCTTATTGAATATCAGATCCCTTTCTACGAAAACACTTTTTGTAAATAATATGATCACTGATCATAATATAGATGTACTCTGTTTGACAGAAACCTGGCTAAAACCTGATGATTACATTATTTTAAATGAGTCCACCCCCAAGATTACTGTTATAAACATGAGCCGCGTCTAAAAGGCAAAGGTGGAGGTGTTGCTTCAATTTAGATGCATAGCAGATTGTCATCACTCAATGGCTGGATGTCTAAGTGGTGCCCACAGAATAACATAGGTTTCATAGACAATTGGACGAGCTTTTGGGGCAGACCTGACCTGTTTAAAAGAGATGGTCTTCATCCCTCCTGGGGTGGCGCCACTCTTCTCTCTAGAAATATGGCAAATAGTCTTAGTGTTTATACTTGACTAACTGGGGCCCAGGTCAGGAAGCAGACAGACTAAAAGGCAAAGGTGGAGGTGTTGCTTCAATTTATAACAACGTTTTCAGGATTTCTCAGAGGGCAGGCTACAAGTATAACTCGTTTGAAGTAATGGTACTTCATATAACATTATCCAAAGAAACAAATGTTAATGATAAATCACCTGTTATGTTTGTACTGGCTACTGTATACAGGCCACCAGGGCACCATACAGACTTTATTAAAGAGTTTGGTGATTTTACATCTGAGTTAGTTCTGGCTGCAGATAAAGTTTTAATAGTTGGTGATTTTAATATCCATGTTGATAATGAAAACGATGCATTGGAATCAGCATTTATAGACATTCTGAACTCTATTGGTGTTAGACAACACGTTTCAGGACCTACTCATTGTCGAAATCATACTCTAGATTTAATACTGTCACATGGAATTGATGTTGATGGTGTTGAAATTATTCAGCCAAGTGATGATATCTCAGATCATTATTTAGTTCTTTGCAAAATTCATATAACCAAAATTGTAAATTCTACTTCTTGTTACAAGTATGGAAGAACCATCACTTCTAACACAAAAGACTGCTTTTTAAGTTATCTTCCTGATGTATCCAAATTCCTTAGCATATCCAAAACCTCAGAACAACTTGATGATGTAACAGAAACTATGGACTCTCTCTTTTCTAGCACTTTAAATAAAGTTGCTCCTTTACGCTTAAGGAAGGTTAAGGAAAACAGTTTGACACCATGGTATAATGAGCATACTCGCACCCTAAAGAGAGCAGCCCGAAAAATGGAGCGCAGCTGGAGGAAAACAAAACTAGAGGTATTTTGTGTTGCTTGGCGGGAAAGTAACATATCCTACAGAAAAGCATTAAAAACTGCTAGATCCGATTACTTTTCTTCTCTTTTAGAAGAAAACAAACATAACCCCAGGTATTTATTCAATACAGTGGCTAAATTAACGAAAAATAAAGCCTCAACAAGTGTTGATATTTCCCAACACCACAGCAGTAATGACTTTATGAACTACTTTAATTCTAAAATCGATACTATTAGAGATAAAATTGCAACCATTCAGCCGTCAGCTACAGTATCACATCAGACAGTGCACTATAGACCCCCTGAGGAACAGTTCCACTCATTCTCTACCATAGGAGATGAAGAATTGTATAAACTTGTTAAATCATCTAAACCAACAACATGTATGTTAGACCCTATACCATCTAAGCTCCTAAAAGAGGTGCTTCCAGAAGTCATAGATCCTCTTCTGCCTATTATTAATTCCTCATTGTCATTAGGATATGTCCCCAAAACCTTCAAACTGGCTGTTATTAAGCCTCTCATCAAAAAACCACAACTTGACCCCAAATAACTAGTTAATTATAGACCAATCTCGAATCTCCCTTTTCTGTCCAAGATACTAGAAAAGGTGGTATCCACACAATTATATTCCTTCTTAGAGAAAAATGGTATATGTGAGGATTTCCAGTCAGGATTTAGACCGTATCATAGTACTGAGACTGCTCTCCTTAGAGTTACAAATGATCTGCTCTTATCATCTGATCGTGGGTGTATCTCTCTATTAGTTTTATTGGATCTTAGTGCTGCGTTTGACACAATTGACCACAACATTCTTTTGCATAGACTTGAACACTTTGTTGGCATCAGTGGAAGTGCATTAGCATGGTTTAAATCGTACTTATGTGACCGCCATCAGTTCGTAGCAGTGAATGAAGATGTATCCTATCGATCACAAGTGCAGTATGGAGTACCTCAAGGCTCAGTACTAGGGCCGCTACTCGTCACGCTTTATATGTTACCCTTGGGAGATATCATCAGGAAACATGGTGTTAGCTTTCACTGTTATGCTGATGATACTCAGCTCTATATTTCTTCGCAGCCCGATGAAACACACCAATTTGAAAAACTAATGGATTGCATAGTCGATATAAAAAACTGGATGACGAGTAATTTCTTACTGCTAAATTCTGAAAAAACAGAGGTGTTAATTATAGGACCTAAAAACTCTGCTTGTAATAACCTAGAACACTGTCTAAGACTTGATGGTTGCTCTGTCAATTCTTCGTCATCAGTTAGGAACCTAGGTGTGCTATTTGATTGCAATCTTTCCTTAGAAAGCCACGTTTCTAGCATTTGTAAAACTGTAAAAAATTTTCCATCTCAAAAATATATCTAAATTACGGCCTATGCTCTCAATGTCAAATGCAGAAATGTTAATCCATGCATTTATGACCTCAAGGTTAGATTATTGTAATGCTTTATTGGGTGGTTGTTCTGCATGCTTAGTAAACAAACTACAGCTAGTCCAAAATGCAGCAGCAAGAGTTCTTACTAGAACCAGGAAGTATGACCATATTAGCCCGGTCCTGTCAACACTGCACTGGCTCCCTATCAAGCATCGCATAGATTTTAAAATATTGCTTATTACTTATAAAGCCCTGAATGGTTTAGCACCTCAGTATTTGAATGAGCTCCTTTTACATTATAATCCTCTACGTCCGCTACGTTCTCAAAACTCAGGCAATTTGATAATACCTAGAATATCAAAATCAACTGCAGGCGGCAGATCCTTTTCCTATTTGGCGCCCAAACTCTGGAATAACCTACCTAACATTGTTCGGGAGGCAGACACACTCTTGCAGTTTAAATCTAGATTAAAGACCCATCTCTTTAACCTGGCATACACATAACATACTAATATGCTTTTATCATCCAAATACGTTAAAGGATTTTTAGGCTGCATTAATTAGGTAAACCGGAACCGTAAACACTTCCCATAACACCCTATATACTTGCTACATAATTAGAAGAATGGCATCTACGCTAATATTTGTCTGTTTCTCTCTTGTTCCGAGGTCACCGTGGCCACCAGATCCAGTCTGTGTCCAGATCAGAGGGTCACTGCAGTCACCCGGATCCAGTACGTATCCAGACCAGATGCTGGATCTGCACCTAGAAACGACCTCTACATCCCTGAAAGACAGTGGAGACCAGGACAACTAGAGCCCCAGATACAGATCCCCTGTATAGACCTTGTCTCAGAGGAGCACCAGGACAAGACCACAGGAAACAGATGATTCTTCTGCACAATCTGACTTTGCTGCAGCCTGGAATTGAAGTACTGGTTTCGTCTGGTCAGAGGAGAACTGGCCCCCCAACTGAGCCTGGTTTCTCCCAAGGTTTTTTTCTCCATTCTGTCACCGATGGAGTTTCGGTTCCTTGCCGCTGTCGCCTCTGGCTTGCTTAGTTGGGGACACTTCATCTACAGCGATATCGTTGACTTGATTGCAAATAAATGCACAGACACTATTTAACTGAACAGAGATGACATAACTGAATCCAATGATGAACTGCCTTTAACTATCATTTTTGCATTATTGACACTGTTTTCCTAATGAATGTTGTTCAGTTGCTTTGACGCAATGTATTTTGTTTAAAGCGCTATATAAATAAAGGTGACATTGACATTGACATTAGCTTGGCACTTAGCCATTTATGATTAATAGCCATTAGTGGTTTTTCTGCTCACTATGGTTAACAACAGGCTAGCAAAATAAATGTTTAAACTCACCGGAGTTTCAAACAGCAACAACCCGACTGAGGCTGCTCCTCTCGTGCTCACAGTTTATGCTCTACTAATGAAGAGGCTTATCAGTGTTGATACGTGTATATAATCAAAGTTTCACACTATTATGTTACTAATGCGTCTTCACCACAGGTTCGTTGTCTACATCCTGGTTACTGGCAGCCATATGATCAGCGAAGAGTTACAGTTCAGCGACCACAATGGTTCCCAGTGCAATGTTATCAGCCACCTCCAAGTTGAGTAAGGAAATGCTTTGCACGTCAATAAAGTAGATCATATGTCTACTGAACTCACTGCTACAAGTGCAGTGGTAGTGACCATTTCTCGGTCATTCTTCAATTGGGGTGGCAAATGAGAGGCAGAAATTTTAAAAATGCTTGTTTGTTTTCTTTTAATAAAATGTATTGCTATGCATTTAAAATTAGTTTAATATTATATATCCATTAAAATTGAAGCTTAATAAAATTTAGATTTTTAAATAATTTGAATCAAACACTGGTGAAACAACCACTTATGTCTATGGTGTTACCAATATTTGAAGTAAAATTTTGGTTTGTTCTAAAATGAGCAGGGATATGCAACTTTAGGTAATAATTAATAAATACATAAATTACTGTAAGGACTCGGTTGCATTGATCATTTAAATTTAATTTTTCAAAAGAAATGTTTAATTGTTCATCTTGGCCCCTATTTTTGCCAAAGAAGAATTGTTTAGTTTTTTTTTTAAATGTGTATATACATAAAAAAGGCAGGAAAAATGGTCTGTGTTACTTTTATAGTCTTTATTCTAAAATATTAAAACCACTTTACAGTCTAAAAACATTAAATTATATGATCAAATGGCTCTGAAGGAAAGAAATTTCAGATACTTTTTGAAGTAACACCACAGACATAATATAACACCACAGACATAATATTGCATAAAAGGTTTAACAATTTAAAGTTTATTGAGCAAAATACTGAAATTCATCATGAGTAAGATTACAAGAACTATCTTCTCTGATAAAAGAACATTTAGAGAAAAACTGAATAAAAAAATTATTAAAACACTACATAAACACTGTTTCTCACAGTGAGTGTTTCTCACTCTATCAAAAAATTGTCTGCACAATGGGTTGTGCTGCAATCACAATGCGTGATATGTTTCAATAGAGAATACAAAAAACTGTCCACAGACTTGACACAAAACATTCAAAAAAATAAATAAAATCATAAAAAAGATCTGAACATCTTCAGTGAATAAATCATGTATCCACATACCTGACAAGAGAGATACAATTATGTGATTATGGCTGTTCTATGTGTTTTATTAAAAATACAACATTGCTGGTTGTATATTGTCTGTGGAGTTACTACAGAGTTACTATAGAGTCTGTGGTGTCTGTGGTGTTACCAGGATAGGATAACACCACAGACAGTAACACCACAGACAAATTAGCCTAAATCCAGACTTTTCTAAAATGGAGGCTGCCATCATGATGATTGAAAGATCAGGGCATATTTTGGAGATATGAATAAACATGCAATTATCAAAATTTTGATTAAAATTTGTAAAATCTGCAAGTTATCAACATAACACCACAGACACTAATAAAGTGCGACACATGAAATTGTCAGGAGTTTAGCTAACTTTAAGAAAATTAATAAGAAAGAATGTACTCACCATGCACCCCTCAGATCAACCAGCACCTGCAATGGCCTTTACACACAGGAAGTAGGCCAAATAGATTTCCCCCTTTTCTTAAAGGGACGATGTCCATTGATGTAACACCACAGACATGAATTTGGGGGACACTACTTTATTCTTAAATATTACAAAATATGTATTTTTAAAAACAATTTAATAGAATTGTACATGTTGAATTAAATCTATATTCACAATATAACCACTTTATTTGTGTTAAAAATTTTATATTGTTGCCATTACATTCTATGAAACCTCTCTGAGGTATGGCGGGAACATGCATATTTTGTTACAAAAGTAATCTTTCAAACTCAATAAAATATGTATTTTAATACAAAAATGTAATTATTAATAGTGCAAAAATTGTTTTTATCCTACAGAATACAAAAATGCAACAACAAATTTTTTTAATGGTATTTAAAGTTTATTTAAACTGTTTTAAAGTAGAGGGAAACCACTTGCCACCACAAATGAAGAATGACCCACCTATGATGCATGGATCAGTCCCTTTAAACTAGGCTGAGTCATAACCGCAGGACAGGCAGTGACAGGTGCTGAAGAATAGTCCCCTCGAAGCTGTACATATTGTGGCACCATCCATTCTGATCTTATGTTCAGCAAAATGTAAGCAGACTTTATACTGCTCAAAAGCATGTCAAGCAGATCACTGGACAGATCAAAGGAAACAGTTGTAGACCATACTCAAAAATAAATGTGAATCTCACCTCTGCTACAATAACACTGAAGTCAAACAAACTCTCTTGCGTTGCGCTGGTTAGAAAACAGTGCCTTGTGCGATATTACCTTCAAGGTTTGCTTGTAGATGTATTATGGGACACAGGCTCTCAGGTGTGTATTGCTAGTGAGATGTGGAAGGATGAGCACTTGCTGAATGTATGAATGAGAGATGTTTCAGAAGCAATTGATGCACCCGAAGCACTCTGCCTTGTAGCTGCAAATAGTCAGGTTATACAATTAATAGGATGGATGGAAGTCACCTTTGGCTTGAATGAAAGGACAAATATGGAGCTCATCATACCCATGTTAGTGATGTGAGGCAGACATCTGTATCATCCCATCATTGGGTACAGTGTGATTAAGCAGGTAGCCAAAAGGAACAGACTGACCCAGCCACACAGCAGTGAGATGTTGGTAACATCTATCCCCAACTTGGAGGAAAATAAGATAGAGCAGGCATGAGATAGTCCAGGCATAAACGTCATGTGAGTACATCCTTAAAAGGAAAGAGTGCCTAAATACACCTCTGTTCAAGTTTAATGTAGAGTACAGACATCGGCACCAAAGGAAGAAAGGGTGCTACTGTATGAGCCTGATGTGAATCCTACCTTGCCTGAAATATTGAAGTTCTGTAAAAACCCTTGTGAATTTACAAGGGCAGACCTCACCACGTCATTGTCACTGTTTAAAACCCTACCGATCATGACATAATGTTGGATGGCAAGATGGTTATTGGCACTGTGCATCCATTACAGGCTGTGTAACCAGCCACTGCTCTTAAAACACCCCACTCTAAGCCTGTAAGCATAAGTCAAGTCATAAATTCAATTATCCAGAATTCCGATTCAACATGGGACTCACCATTAGACTTGAGCCATCTCAGTGAGTCGAGAAGACAAATGATAAAGCAGATGTTGAGAGAGGAAGCAACTTCTTTTTCAGGATCTGATAATGAGATTGGTTGTATAGAAAGAATGCAGTAGACCATCTCGCTGAAAGACCCGTACTTACCAGTCAGTACGTCGTCCCCTGTACAAAGAGATGAAATACTTACTGTACCTACGCAATCTCATTGCCCAGGGATGGGTTCAGAAATCGAAGCCCATTCCATGCGTTCAAGACATCATGGACAGTCTTGGAGGAAACACCCAGTTCTCGTTACTCAACCAAGGGAAAGCATATCACCAGGGTTTCATGGTCAAAGAGAGTAGACCCATGACAGCTTTTGTGACACCATGGGGGCTCTTTGAGTGTATTCGTATCACTTTTGGTCTAATAAACACACCTGCAGCTTTCCAATGCTGCATGAAAGAGTGCTTGGAAGATCTCAGAGACAACTGCTGTACCCCCTACCTTGACAACATAGGACAACATAGGTCCTACAGCATCTGAGGTGGTATGGAATAAACTCAAGCCTAGCAAGTGTGAGGTGTTTAAACAGGAAATACTTTACTTGGGAAGGATTTTGTCCGCGGAGGGCAGTAAAATGGATTCTGCGGACATGGCAGCCATAAGAGCACTGAAAGAGAAAAGACCCAGCACTGTGGGACAGATGAAAACTGTATTTGGCCTGTTGAGTTATTATATTCAGTATATTCAAGACTCCTCCAAGATTGCTGGGCCTTACTATGACTTGCTAAAATGAGCAGCTGAGCCTAAGGAAGAGGGACATACTGGAGCTGCACATCAGTGTATGAAGAACAAAAAAGAGGAATACCTTCCTACCCCCATTCTATGGTTGGAACATCATCAGCAGAGATTGGAGAAATTAACAGACTGCTTGGCAGAATCTCCAAACCTGGGATTTCCTGATTTTTCAAAGCCATTCATACTCCACACGGATGCTTCAAACTTGGTGCAGTTCTGTACCAAAGGCAAGAAGGGAAAAAGTCATTGCATATGGATCTTGCACACTGACAGCTGCTGAACAAAACTACCACCTTCATTCAGGGAAATTGGAGTTTCTAGGTTTGAAGTGGTCGGTCACAGAGAAGTTTCGCGATTACCAGTATTACACAACCACCTTATAAGTATATAGCAACAAGTGCCAAACTCAACACGACAGAATGCAGATGGGTTGCAAGTCTCACAGACTTCCAATTCACGATTAAATACCGCCCTGGAAAAAGCAACATTGATGTGGACAGTTTATCTCATATGCCATTGGATACTGAAACAATGATGGAGCAGTGTACAGAGGAACATTGTGGTGAGGCAACCGTGCAGGCAATAGAAGCGCAAGATCTGACCATGTCATGGGCAGCCATGACCTCCCTTTATAACCCAACAGAGAGTGTGTAGTCAACTGAGGCCTACTCTGTTGATGAGATACGACAAGCACAGAGAGCAGATGCCTACATTGGACCAGTAGTGCAGTGTAAGATGGCAGGTGAAAAACCCTCCAGACACCTACTGAAGACTTTTAGTACACAAGAGTAAAAGCTTGCTACGCCACTGGGACCAGCTTTCCTTAGAAAGAGCGTACTGTAGATGCCATTCTTCTAACAAAGAAGGAGAGCAGGGGTGCAGAAAGACAGCTACCCAATCTCAGCTTGTGCTGCCAGAAAAATACAAACAACGTGTCTTGCAGGAGCTACATAGTAAAATAGAGGAGGGTATGAATATAACTTGGTGATAGTTGATCACTTCACAAGGTTTGCACAAGCTTACGCCACCACATTGAAATCTGCCAAAACCATTGCTGAATGAATCTTCAAAGACTATGGACTGAAATTTGGATTCCCCAAAAAGGATTCATCGTGACCAGGGAGTCGAGTTAGAAAATCAGTTGCTTTCTCAGTTAAAGAAGAATTGTGGCATTCTCACTCTCAATTCTTGTTCAAACAACCCGTGCTGGAGTGCGCTAGCTGGTTACCGTGCTGTGTTCCTCACTTAATGAAGAGCCGCAGGAAGAGAGGTAATCGTGGTGGTGTTTGTGTGAGAATCAGAAGGGCAATTGCATCTTCCATACAGTCTTCGATAGAGTTTCCTCTGGATAATATGAGCTTGGAGGGTCTTCACCTGTCCCGACGTTCACGTAATTATACTTTACATCTCCCTTTTTGTTACTCATCTATTTTTTTCTGCTCCTCCACATTTATGGATTCGTCAAAGAGGAGTGAACTGTTCAAATCTGGTTCAACTTGGTTCAACATTTGGATCTGAACTTGTCAACAAAGCCTCCTTTGAATATGGCCTTAGTGAACGCTAGGTCTGTATGCAATAAAACATTAATTCTATGTGACTTTTTTATCCGTTGGGATCTGAACATTTTGTGCTTGACTGAGACTTGGATCGGTGATGGTGAGGTGTCAGCTTCGTCCACCGAACTAATGTTTTATTATTACCCCAAGATCTGCTGGTAGAGGTGGTGGGGTTGCTATGATTTTTAAACAATCACTTAATATTCAATCAGTTTCTGTTCTAACTTTTTCATTGTTTGAAGTACAGTGTGTGGCATTACAGTCTACTTTATCTCTGCTGTTCTGTGCTCTCATCTATGTACTTTTACTAGTGAGTTTTCTGAATTTTTAACTTCTGTTCCCCTGTTGTATGATTGTATGTTGTTTCTGGGTGATTTTAATATACATCTATGCTGCCCAGGGTGTCCTTTGGTTGCTGAGTTTTGTAATATCTTTGACTCATTCGGTTTTTCTCAACATATAAATCAAGCAACTCATGTTAGTCACACACTTGACCTTATTATGTCATATGTTTCTTCTGTAGTTGATGTTGTCATTAATGATGCTTCCATCTCTGATCACAAACCCATGCCTTTTAAGGTTCCTGCTGTAACCTCTGTTACTGTGAAGAAGCCTGCTGGTTTTTATCCTAGTTTCATAAACTCACTGTCTGTTTCTCCATTCAATGATGACTATCTAGATAATGCTGATGAAAAATCTATCTTACATGCTGCAAAGGCATCCTATGGGCCTGACGATTTGATTTCTCTGTTTTACACAGTTTGTTCTAATATCTTAGATTCTATTGCTCCTTTTAAAATGAAACAACCAAAGATAAAATCTTATTATTGGTTGGATGACAACGCTCGTTGAGATGGAAGCATGATCGTCTTACTGTGTCTCTTGAGATTTTGGTTAAGTTTCAGAGCGCTGCTAAGTCAGCGAGTTAAAAATATTTTTCAGAACTGATTACTGCACACTGTCATAAACCTATGGTTTTATTCTCCACAATAAATTCAGTTATTAATCCGAAATCTCAGTTCTCTAGGGAGCCATCAGCAGGGCTCTGAGAGAAATATTAGAATTTTTTTGTTGACAAAGTAAGTGCCATTTGCTTATCTTTTACTTCACAACTCTCAGACCTGTCTTTGAACTCTTCTGGTAGTCCAGTTTTATTTTGCCATTTTCAACATCTCTTTAAGAGAACTTTCTGATCTCGTTAACAAAATGAAGTCTACTAACACCTCATTGGATGTTGATTCGTCCGTGATCATAAAAGCAGCTTTTCCAGTAATTGACCCCAGTGTCCAATTGTTGATTAACCCATCTTTTGACACTGGTGTGGTTCCGAACTGCTTTAAGCATGCGGTCAGCCTTTGCTTAAGAAACAAGGTTTGGATGAAAGTTGCTTTAACAATTTTCAGCCTGTCTCAAAGTTATAATTTTTGTCAAAGCTTTTGGAAAAAGTTGTGCAGTTATGATGATCACATTCTTATGTAAGATTAAAAAGGGAATTAAGATCAATATAACTCAAAGGCGATTGAATTACAGTGAATAAGAACCGAATTAGTATGCAAATTATTCAGAATTAATATTTAACACTTTATCAACTATTCGTCCACCGATAAGCTGAGATTAGGGTATTTTATCAATTCTGAACAAAATATTATCCCACGGCCTACGGTAATAAAATTAAATTTAATACAATTAAAGTTATGATAACTGATTATGAGCAAGGTAACAGAATCTACAGTTTAAGGCAGTAACTTGTAAGCACACAGCACAAGACACTTGTATGTAAAATCAACCAAGGCTTTATTGAACTACTAATACACACTAAACTAACGAAAACACACAAACATTCATTCAAACAGTGACAGAGAAAAGTGATGTTATTAACAGAGGGTGAATGGAGTCCCAAGTGTCTAGCGTTAGACACTATTTCTTGACCGCAACCTGAGAGAATCAATTTACTAGCACTTTAATCTTAGTTTGTTTTCTTAATAAGATTTGCACCAGTTTCAGCCAGAATTAGGAGATATTGTGTACTTGCATTTGGATGCTCCTGTGGACGCATTGCTGGAAGTTGCTGGAGACAGAATCTCTGGCGCTGATTGGCTGGCAGTCTGTCGATGACGCATTCTGAGGGACAGCAATCGATGGTGAGTGGTTGGTTGGCTTTGCCGGGTGGCGCGTCATTCGCGAGACTTCCTGGATTGCGGGTTGCTATGCAACCCCTAAGTCTGGAGCGACTCTGAGAGGGTTTTCTTTGACAAAGTTCGACGAAGGATCTTACGGAAGAGTTGATGAGTTTTGAGTGAGCTCTTGGTGGTTTGAAGAGTACACGCTGGATGATGGAAAGGTGAGCACAAAACATAAGCAAGAGCAAAGTCACTGCAAAAGCAGGGCAAAAAAGCAAGACAAAAAGAAACGCATAGCTGCTTGTCATTGAGTTATAAGCATGTCCATCTGAGCTGTCCTTCTTAGTGTGACAGCCAATCAGATATTGTCTTGGGCGGGACCTACGCCCCATTCTCCGGTTCTTGCATGTAATTAGCGTAATGTCCACGTGATCGCGTGTGTCCAAACTCCTGAGAGTTTAGTTTAAACGCTTTAATAAGAAAACTTAATAGTTTAAATATGGTGCATCCTACACACATTTACTTTATATCAAAATTCTAGAAATCATTTACCCATGAAGTAGGTACCAAAATAAATATACTTCCCATAGTTGAGGTGGAAGTAAATAAGGATTTAGCTGTGATAAGTGTTTAACACACAAAATTTACTTGAATAATATAAGGCATACATAATACAGAGAATACACATGGTGATTAGTTCCTATAACTGAGGTAGAAAATCCTTCAATTAAGCTGTAATGAAAGTTAAAAACACAGAAAGAATTCCACAGGTTATATAAAACATACATGATACTTCAGATATATGTAAGGTAAATACCGGTAATCAATTCAGCTTATTGGAAGCAATTTTGAGACCGTTGTTTGTATTAAACCACAAGTGGGTAAAATTTCAGTCTATTGGTTTTGGAGACAAAGTCTCTGGAATTTACAGCTGCAGAAAGGAGGTGTTCCCTGGTTTAAATCTTTGTGATGATCCTGGGCCTGTTCAAGGATAATCCTACATATTCCCCCTTTCGATAGGTGATGTTCCAGGTGAGGACATCGGCAAGCGCTGGAGAAAATAGGCGGAGAGAGACTAGCACACATACAAACCCAACACAACACTCCGTGATAGTATGTGTAGGTCCATTTCGGGATATGTCCCTATTACACTGAATGAACATGATATTATAGCCAGCCTGTCCAGTATTAAGCCCAACTCAGCCCAGGGACCAGATGGCCTGAGAGGGAGAGTTTTAAAAGAAAATGTCCATGAATTAAAAGGTATTGTGCTGGAGTTATTCCAGTACTTGCTTAATTCCTTAACAATGCCCAAATTATGGAAAATGTCCTATATTGTGCCTATTCCGAAAAAACCTGGAGCCACTAAACTAGAAGATTTCAGGCCCATTGCCCTTACTTCCATCTTAGGAAAATGTTTTGAGAGAGTTATAAGCAAACATATTACAGCATCAGTTTCTAACAGCTTAGATCATCTCCAGTTTGCTTACAAAAGTATGAGGGGAACTGATGACGCAACTGTCAGTATGTTTCACACCCTGGCAAAGCACTTTCAAGCCCCCTCCCACTTTGCTAGGGCCCTGTTTATCGATTTTACATCTGCCTTTAACAGCATGCAGATCCACACCTTGCTGCAGAGACTTATCGATATAGGAGTAAATGGTGGTATTATCCACCTTGTAAGGGACTTCCTCTCTGACGGCCCTCAACAGGTTCTGGTTAATAATACTCGGTCTGACATCCTTGTGCTTAATAATGGAGCCCCGCAAGGGACTATTCTATCCCCATTACTCTTCACCATTTACACAAACGAATTCCAATTAGATCTGGAAAATTTTCGTTTGTTCAAGTATGCAGATGATATGGCCCTGGTTGCTTTATTAAAGAGGGGGGACATAGTTGGAGAGGAAGTATATAGAGCACATGTGTCATCTCTCCAGAAATGGTGTGAAGAAAGTTCCTTAGAGATAAATGTAACAAAAACAAAGGAACTTGTCTTCATGAAAAGGACCCTGTGCAGCCCTTTATAATTAGGGGACAAATTGTAGAGGTAGTAGAAAAGTTCAAATACCTCGGTACATATATTGATTCTAATCTAAATTTCGGTGAAAACACAGACTACATTTTTAAAACCTGTAACCAACGTCTCCATCTACTGCGCAAGCTCAACTCCTTCAGAGTGAGCAAGCACATTATGGAAATAGTCTATAAGAATCTGATAGAGAGTATTCTAACCTTTAACATGGCGATGTGGTATGGTAATTTAAACGTAAAAGGGAGAAGCAAGCTGCAGAGAATAGTAAACCTCGCCTCAAAAATCATAGGGACAAGTCAGAAACAATTAAGTTCGAGGTACGAGGAAGTTCTCAGGAAAAAAGCTTTTAAAATAGCAAACGATCCCACTCATCCGCTCAATAGGGAGTTTGAACTTCTTCCCTCTGCCAGACGTTACAAAGTACCTAGGGCAAATCATAATATTTTTAAAAATTGTTTTATTCCTAATGCAATTCGGACGCTGAACAACACGTCCCGTTGATGTATTGTAACGTAATTGCTACTGCTGTACTGCATTTTGCCCTGAAGATTGCTGTGTGTTAGTCTTGTTGTTTTTGTTGTTGTTGGTTTGATTCTTGTTTTTATGAGTCCGAAGGCAAATTTCCACATTGTGGACAATAAAATGAAAATGAAAAGAATGAATCACTGGTGCAAGATTTTGCTTTTGAGAATATTGAGGGCCTATGGTGCAGCAGGTTAACAATTATGATGATGATGGTGGCTTTCTTGATTACCATAGTTTTGGTGGTGCGACGCACGGGTAGAGGCGTAATCTCAATTAAATTGGTCAAGTTCCATCCTCCTTGATCCTTTGTTTAGACTCGGGATCAAGGATAACGGAGTGTTGTTTTAAATATTTTCTAGATTTTCGTGTTCCGTTTGAGATTCGTCGCCTGATAGGTGATCGAAAGCTAAATCATCGGTCTGGAGGATCCAATTACAACTGCATGTTTATGGTTATTTGATCGGTTGTGAGAGTGCCATGATGGGTAGCTCACGGGACTCTGCAATCCATGTTTTTGCACAGTGGACATAGTGAGTCAATCCTATCATCAGGTTTTAAGTAGTAGTTTGTAGTTTTAAGATTGTTTGGTGAGAGTAGTGGAGAGTGAAAGAGAAGGAAGGGAATAAAGAAAGTGAGCATTAGTACTGACACCGGTGGGATACTAATTACTTCTTGTTAGTGGGGCAGTCTCAAAAGAGTGGGTGCATATCATTTGAACGACTCTGAGTAAGGTGTTTATGAAGAAAGTGTTTCAGTAAATGGGGTGTAGTGTGTGGTGAAATTGATCTGTGTCAGTCACTTTTGGTTTACCCCTTTTCTTGTCTTTTGGAGCCCAAGTGCCCTTTTATCTGGTTTCTGTGGAACCAACGTAGGACTGGCTCTTTGCGCTCTTGGCTCATCTTGATTCTGTATGCGACAAGTGAGAGCTTGTCCACGATTTCATGGGGTCCTGTCCAGCGAGCCAGGAACTTCTTTGACAGGCGATGGGGACCCGACTGTTGTGACTGCACAAAACTGTAGTACTACACTTTGTCTCTGATGTTGAGTTCTTGGTTAGAGGCCTTCTGTTCGTAATAGGCTTGGGTCCTTCTGCACTTTTCTGTAGTTGTTGTTGCATAAAGACAAAGGCTGTTCTTAGATGGCGATGCAACTCTTCAAGATACTGGTGGGTGGTATATGCCGTGACAAGGCTCATGTCACCTGGCTGGAAGAGCAGGTGGAGTGGCATTGTAATTTGCCGTCCCGTCATTAGCTCAAAGGGTGGCACCCCGGTGGACTTGTTAGGAGTTGCTCTGATAGCCATTAGCACTAGTGGGAGTTTGATATCCCAATCCTTTTGGTTCGCAGACACATACTTCTTTAGCATGCTGACCACGGTCGGTTGGAACTTTCGCTGTAGTGGAGATCTGTGGTTCGGGTTCGCAGGTTGGAATTGGCAACACACCAAGCACCCTTTTACATACTCTGCTACATCTTGCTGCATGCCAGGCCAGTATGCCACTTGTCTTAGCGTTTCATACGTGGCTTTGGCGCCTTGGTGTCCGGCTTATGGTGCATCGTGGGAATGTGTGAGCATCACCCCCCTTTGGCACTGAGGGACAACAAGCTTGGGTGTAGTGAGTTCATCAGGGGCATATACCAGTATGCCATGTTTTAGATGTAGCATGTGCAGGAGTGCATTAAGATGCCGGAGGTCAGAGGAAGCAGCAAGGTCAGAGGTGGTTATGGGGTTTGATTGTGGGTCAGAGAGGTGATTAACAATAGTTTGGATGGCTGCATCCGAAGTTTGGAGAGTTATAATGTCGTCATTGGAAATTTGGGGTGAGATGCTGATTTTGGAGGAGGTGGGGTTTTTTACGGCTTGTGCATGCTGGTGGCGTGTGATGACAGAAACACATGGGCTGGGTGGGAGGGGTTTAAAAGTCCAAGCATAGCCATGTAGCACACCAGCTTTGGCAAGGGCATCAGTTTGGTCATTGTAGTCTTGCCCTGGTTGCCGTGAGTGACCGCGGACCTTTTTCCAATAGACGAGCATGTTGTGTTTCGTGACTATGTCTTTGCATGTTTGGAAGAGATCTTAATGCTTGACAGGTTTGTTGTTGGATGTTTTGAACCCGTTCTGTTTCCATATTGGTATGTGGCATGTGAAGTCTTTCTTTAAGGCTCTGAAGAGCTTCAGGCTGATGGCTGAGTTTTCGGCCCATAGGGCTAGCACAGAGTCAGGTACTGTCATGCCTTGAATGTCTATAGCTGTCATCAGTTGAAAGCCAGTTGAGCCTGGTTCTGTGGCTTTGAATGCGCACAGAAGAGAGGTTTGACTCTTGCCATATGGCAAGTTTGAGACTTGCTTTGGTCTTGGGCTTGAGTTTTCGCTCAGTGAGCTGGAACCAGTGTCTGTGACTTGACACTGCGCTTCTGTGGAGTATTGTGAGTGAAAGGGAAGGGGCTCCCGAACTTGGGCCGATATCTTTAGGTGCTTAAAGTCTTTTAAGGGCTCAAAGCGATTCAGCAGGTCTTTGCCGATGAGAAGGGGGTATGGGTCCAATGGCGAGATGTAAACAGGGTGTACAAGGCTCATTGGTCCAACAGTCAGATGGATTGGGGCCACCTTCTCCAACCGCAGTCCCGTGTGGGAATAGGCTTGAACGTTGATTGCACACTTTTGAAGTCTGAGGGTTCCACTGGTTCTTTTGGTTCTTTCTTGAATTTCTTCTAAGAGCTGAGTGGACATTAGGGTGATGTTGGCTCCCATGTCTACTAGGGCCTCTAGTTTGACATGGTGTTCTAGCGTGATGGAGAGATAGAACTTCCTTGCCACACCTTTCTCAATGTGGTCACCCAGAAGTTGAGGAACTGGAGTTTGGGTTGAGACAGGTAGAGTGTTGGGGTTTGTTTGCTGTTGCTCGCAGGGGTGACAGACAACCAAGATGGTGCTTTCTGGTACTTGAGTGGTTTTATCCTCGTCTGGTTGATGTAGGTTTCCGTGGTAAGAGTTGACATGTGTCAGATCAGGTTCTGAATCTGTTGCTAGGCATTCAGGCTCAGTCTCTTGTATCCTTGACAATGGTGTTATGGCAGCGTTATTTGTCATGTTTTGATGGTGGTGAGTGTGAGAGAGGTGGTTATTGCTCTGGTTGATGTGTACCAGGTGGTCGCTGTTCCCTTGCTTCGCCTCTGGGGTTGGTCTGATTGATGCCTGGGTGGATTTCGTAGTCGACCCCTTGGGCTAGTTGTTCCTGGGGGCATGTGTCGCTTTCCTTTAGACGTCCAGTTGGCCTCCCATGAACCTTTTCCTCTTGAGTTTCCATACGACTGTGTCTGGTTCCATGAATTATCCCAATGGTTTTCATGCGGCCATGACTGGTCCCATGATTTCTGGCAGGTGTGTGGCAGGTCTCGTTGCTTGTGCCAGTGATTGTTTGGTTGTTTGGGTCTGACATTAGACATGAGTCCCGTTCTTTTCTGAAGGAGGATTGTCTTTGTTCTTTAGGTGGCAGCTTGGTGCTGCCGTGATGCTGGGTGCCTGCTAGGGCTAATCCTTGATGTTGAGTATTGAAATCACAAACTGCTGGTGGTTTGGTTCCCTTTTCTGAGGCCATCTTTTGTTTGCCATAGGCTTTGTGGGCCAAATCCCTCAACTGTTGTGTAGTTATTGTGCAAGGGCAGGCCATGACACCTAGGTGGTGGCTTACTCCAGGGTGGAGGTTTCTCAGGAAGAGGGTTTTGAAGTTTAAGTCCTCCTCCATGTTGGGTTAATTGCGTGCACCAAAGTACGCTCGTCTGTTATAAAAGGCTTGGAGTGTCTCTTGCAGGCCTTGTTTGGTTTCAAGGGCAGCCATTAGTCCTTGGTCTGCCTCTGGGTCTGCAAATTCTTTAATTAGGGCTTCTCAGAGGAGATGGAAGTCTGACTTGGTGTGTATAGGTTGTCTATCCAAAAAAACTTTGCACCTCAGGACTGGATGTTGTTCAAAGCAAATAGAGTCTGTCTCTGTCTGTCATGTTGGATCACATTTCCAAGTGGAAGTCGATATCTTGCAGGTAGGCCTGGACATCTTGACTTCCTGCCACATTTGGGGTGAATTTGTTGATGTTTCTAGACAGTTTGTCAAGGTCTTTGAGTTCCAGGCCATGTGCAGCTTCATAGTCGGTCCGGAGAGGCCCCCTTCTCTTGTCAGCAGGGTAGCGCTCCTCCATGACAGCTGAATAGGGCTTTGGTGGTGATTCTTCACTTTCTCTTTGACATGGCAATCCCAGCATAGGGGATGCAGCTCTGCTGGGCAGGGGTGAGACCAGAGGATGCCTTGTCCTGGTTGGCTCAGGGTGCAGCTCATAAGCATGCTTGAGTTCCTCTCTGATTAAGTCAGATTCTTCTTTTACATAGTCGAGTTGTTGAGTCAAGCCGCTTATCTGATTTTGTGACCTTTCAAGATGGTTTTCAAGGGCCTTTATTCGGCTGTTCTTGTCTCTGAAGTCAGCCTTGGCTTTTTCCAGTAGCTGCTCTGCATACTGTAACTTGTTGGCCAGATCTTGTTGTCAATGTTTCTTGGAGCCTTTCAATTTCCTCTTCGGCACCTGGCTCCACCTCATTGGACTCTTCCTGTTGGTCCCATGCTTCCAGTTCTAACTGGTTAATGCGTTTTCTTGCGTGAGTCATCTCCTCCTGGAGGTGAGCTTCTTGCTCATCGCTCAGTTTGAGTGAGGCTATCAGCGTGTGACTCAGGGAGCCAGTGATCTTTGCAATCTCTTTGTGGTTGTAGCTGCGGTATGGATCCTGTGTCATGATGTCAGAGATGTTGGCATCCAGTTGTTCTTTCGTGTGCTGGCGTAGGTTGTCGGCAGCTTTGGGCACGAGGCTGCATGTCACGGCACTTAACCAGTTCTCTAAGTCTGCCCAGTGGGTGATGGGATTATCAGTGTGAGACGTGTTGGCACACGGTAGGGAAACCTGGAAAAGAGACTGGCACAGCTCTGTGAAAGTGTGTGTGAGCTAAGTATGTGATGGGTAGTTAAGTGTGGTTTGCTGGAACTGTGGGCCTCCATTGACATGTACTGCTACTCATAGTCTCTGTGGGAGAAAATAGTGCATACAGCTTGGAGGATACAGCTAAGAAGAGGGAGAGTGAGGAAGGAAGGGAAGAATTTTTTTATTTTTTTGTAAATTTATCAATAGAGATATTTCAATGAAGATCAAATTGAAAGGTACCTGGAATCTCTTAATTGCATGTATTATTGTTGTTTTAACTTCCTCCTGGTAGAAAGAAAGTGTTAATGACAATAATCGTGCACCTTCTCATAGGATTGAAACCATACACCTGTTATGTGCTCTTTTTTTTTTGTTAATGTGTTAAGTGAGCGGTAATAGTTTATTGTTCCTCCTATCAATTTAATTGGCTTAGACCGTATAGGATGCCAAAATCTGAGAGGGTAGTGTGCGGTGCAAGAAGGGTGAATTCACACAACTGTTGAAAACTTCAGAATGTTTGTGAACAGTTTCTTTTGAAAACTTCCTGTAATTACTGATTGATTCTCACAGGTTCAGTTCCAGAAATATCATGAATAGAAGAGAGAAGAGCAGAAAAGACAAGGAAAGAGTTAAATGCAAGTAAGGGAAGGGATAATGACTCAATTAGCATGTGGATCTAGTTGACCAAAAGTTATGCTATGGTTATATGCTAATCCACTAAACCTTGCTGTGATTAAAGGCTGCTTTTATTTGGTGCACACCAAAATAAAACAATGTAAAAAGAGAATTGTTTCCACTTTATCATTAAACTCACAGAGTGTTTTATCTATACATTTATGTCAATAAATATATACATACATTACTGCTCCCACTGAAGATAGGAGAAGGGAAAACAATACTGGCAATAGGAGATTTTGAAAGCAAAATTTATTAAAAAGAAAAGAAAAAGAAAATTAATGTAAAATTAAAAATAAATATACAAAATGTTAATTATTGTCGTCTCTTTATTTAAAACAAATGAACAATGAAGTTCCTTGTTATTTATTTAAAAGAAATGAGACTGACAGTGAAATCCAAGCGTTAATAGTAATGGGATGGGAAATAAACCATAAAACAGAGTGAATAAATAAAGTAAAATAAAGGAATAAAAATAAATGAGAAAAATAAAATAATACAAAAGTGAAGAAAATTTGAATGGCTGATCTAATTGGTAACTCTTAATTGATTTACTTAACTTTGAAGGTCAAGATTTCCTATTACACAATTGAAGAGCTATTGCCAATGTAATGCTTAGGGTATTGGTGATTACGATTAGGTTTAACTCGAGCTAATTTTAAATTCGTCACAAATTAAATATTTTTGAGTCAATGGGGAGAGGGAGGTGAAAAAGAGTAAAACACAAGATGGGAATGTTCACATATTGTTAGAGTGGAGATGTGAAAAGGTTAAATCATTTCAACACTGCTACAAAACACACTGCATCCAGCTTCAGCGAGCCACACCAATGCTTGTGCTAACCTATGAGGCTAATGGCTATAGCATAGACTTCCGTGAACACCTGAGTTGTTTACAACAGTGCGCGCATGCGCACTTGAAGGTCAACCGGAAAATCTTTTCAGACTTCTATGTCAAGGCTGTTACTATGGTGACGCACAGCAATACAGTTCAAGATGCACGTGGGTATGTCTGCGTGCAGACAAAGTTCAAAACATTACATGAAATGGCGGCACATTTCAATATTACACAAACAATGGGCGCTTATTCTTTACGATATAGCGCTCAATAAATCTCAGCTCTTTGTGAGTGTGGCAAAATATTTCGTGCACTGCAGATGCACTACGGTTTAAACAATAATGTTATTGCAATCTAGGCAGATCGGTATTCTTTGTGAAAGTTTCTGTGGACACGCAACACAGCATGCAGGATTTACTGAATCAATTTACTTGATCAAGATTAACAAAATACTCCCATTCAAATCAGACTCGGACACATGTAGTGTTTAACGATTAACAGTATCTTAACTTCAAGTGAGTCGATACAAACAGGTACATTAGTTAGCTACTCTAATGTCAACCTAAGGAGATAGCTTTGTTGATTTAACATTGGAACACGCAATAATTAATCAATCTAGCTATAACAAGGCCTTTTAGGAAGAAAGTAAGGAACACGCTCACTT
This sequence comes from Carassius carassius, assembly GCF_963082965.1. NCBI lineage: Eukaryota > Metazoa > Chordata > Actinopteri > Cypriniformes > Cyprinidae > Carassius > Carassius carassius. The sequence goes on along the minus strand of NC_081787.1, from coordinate 25,433,877 downwards.
CTGTCCTGGTGCGCTGTATGGCAACTTTCTTTCGTCTCAACAGGCAATCTTAAATAAGTTTACTGCAGTTTCAACAATAACAACAAAACATTTATACAAACTAAACGTGAGTTTAGATTTCCATTCATTCACACAACGCCCTGTTATGCACTCTTAACATTACACATCAACAATAAAATACTTGTTTTTTCTGTGTCTCTAATCTATATTTCCGGACCAATAGATTAGATACAACACAAATGACTTGTTTTGTGCTTACAAAATAGATTAAACTCCCCAAATTTTTCTCCACTATAAAATGTAAGATTAATAAGGGAATTAAGATCAATATAATTCAAAGGGGATTGAATTACAGTGAATAAGAACTGAATTAGTATGTAAATTATTCAGATTTAACATTTAACACTTTATCAACTATTTGTCCACTGATAAATTGATATTAGGATATTTTATCAATTCTGGACAAAATATTATCCTGTGGCCTACACTCAAAAAAAAAAAGTTGAACGAACGTAAAAAAAATTGAGTAAACTTTTCCACGAAATTTAATTACATTTTCCATACAATATCGAATTAGTTTGAAACGATTTGTTGTAATCTTGTTGTATAAACTTAAATTCTTTTAGTCAAGACTACAAAAAGAAAATTGGTCATTCCTACTAGATAAAGTTTTGCCATGCCTAATAGAGAAAATTTTGTCAGGTTAACTACTCTGAATTTTGTCATGCCTACTATATAAAATAATGCCACGTTAACTACATTCAATTTGGTCATGTCTACTATATCTAACAATGCAATGTCAACTACAAACATTTTTGTATTGCATACTACAAAATTTTTTAATCATTACACTTATCTAACTTGACTCTAGAGTTACTTCCAAATGAAAGTGAAATACTTGTGTTCTATTAAATTAAAACCTTTTTAATGTATACCTATAGTCTACTGTGAAGAAAGTCAATATGTTAGTCAATTCATTTTGTAAAAGTCTGTATTTAAAACATGAGCACATTTAACCTTGCGTGTCTTCTTGCTTAAAACTGCAAATATGAAAATTAAACATGCTCACTAAGTTAAAAAATGACAATGCAAATAATACATGAGCATATAAGAATATAACAAATTTTATTTTATTTTGTTTTTTAAACATGAGATTAAATGAGATTGAGAGACTTAATCACCTCTGCTCATCGTGCAAAAATTCAGATACAACAAAAACACATGAGCATACAAGGAAATAAAACACAGCGTTCACAAAGGGATCATCAAACACATCAAACCTAAGTGAAGAGTTTTGTTTTCTGCGCCTGTGCTTGGCAGACAATTTACGCGAGTCCAGCTCAAGAATAATTTTTTGGAGCACCTTAAAAGTTTAATTGAACTCCTGTGGATAAGTAAGGTTTAAAAAGTATATTAGTCCAAGTAGCATGGCTGTAGCCAATGCTACATTACCTAAACCAGAGAGCACCTCCACATCTTCCAGCACAACACCGATATCTTCAGGGTCTTCTGTTGCATCAGCAAATTCATGCTTTACATCACAGAATCCCAAAAAGGTCTTCTTGATGTCCGCTTCGGTTCTTGCAGGGTCATCATCTTTTGGGAAAAAAAATACAAAATTGTAAATGTATGGAATATATATATAAAAAAAAAATCAACAAGTTTAGATTTTTATACGGCATGTTTCTTTTTTTTAATGAAAACTGCAATACAGCCATTAAGAAATGTGTACTCAGCTTGTTTTAGACTTGTGGACCTCAATGGAATAGTTCTAAATCATTAATAAATAACGGTAGTGTAATAAAATGTGACACTGAAAATACACATTTTGGGAGAGAGACAACCCAGTTATTTTTAGTGAACAACTCTACTTCCACAGCACATTCATACAGTCACGAGCCATTTTAAAACAATGCTATGGCCTTCAGTCACCAGATCACAACCCAACCCAACACCTTTGGCAGACTGTGTTCCACTTTATAAAGGAAAATAATACAGTGCCTTTGTCAATATCACAATAATGAATAACTATGCTACCTTAAAATCTCTAACTATCACTGAGTGACTGTTTGAATTGGAAATTCCAAAAAAAAAAAAAAAATTAATTTAGATTAATGACATTAACAAATTAGATTGATAAAATCCAGATATTCTCAATTTCAATCAAAATATTTGAGAATGAAGTACATGTACGGACCAGTTTCAAGAGCCATTGATACTTCGGTAACACTTTAGAATAATGTCCATTAGTTAATGTTAGTTAATTCATTAAGTAACATGAACAAACAATGAACAATACATTACTGTATTTATTAATCTTTGTTAATCTTAATGAAAATACAGTTATTCATTGTTAGTTCATGTTAGTTCACAGTGCGTTAACTAATGTTAACAAGCACAACTTTTGATTTGAATAATGCATTAGTAAATGTTGAAATTAACCAACTAAGATTAATAAATGCTGTAGAAGGATAGTTCTTGCTTAGATCACGTTAACTAATGCAGTTAACCAACATTAACTAATGAACCATTATTCTAAAGTGTTACCGATACTTCTTATTTCAAATCAATATTACTTATCTTTAAGAAAAACTGGGCACAATTAAGGTTTATTTTCCATTTCTGTCACCAATTAAGTTTTGGTTCCTTGCCACTGCCACCTTTGGCTTGGTTAATTGGGGACGCTTGACTGATTGCACAGACACTATTGTAAGAGAGTTGAACTGGATGATGACATCACTGAATAATCAATGAACTGACTTTAGCTAAAAAAAAAAAAAAAAAAAAACTCTGTTATTGTCCTCTTGCATTATCGACAAACTATTTTCCTGTTTAATAATGCTGCTTTGACAATGTGTATTGTGTAAATTGCTATATAAATAAAGGTGAATGGACTTGACTATTAAGAACTGTGCTTATCAAACAGGGTGATATCACGTAAACTAGGGCTGTGCGATTAATCAAAATCGAAAAAAAATCGCGATTTGAGTGTGCACGATTTCTAAATCGCTTTACAGCACGATTTTCCGCGGCCCTGACCTCTCGCAGTATGTTATCTGGAGAGAGTTGTGAGTGCAAAGGACACAGTTTGAGTGAGAGGAGACACGTTGTAAGGCAGCATATATCTGAGCCTTATATAGTCTATGATCTGAGCACGCGCATCTGGTTTTGCTAACAGAGCAAAGGAAATCTGCGTGCGAGTCAGTGATGCGTGGGCTGATCCAAAATGAGCGGGTGCCTGCGGTCACGAGTCATCCAAAAATATTTTTAATGATATTCGGGTCGCGGTCGGTCGGGTCCTTTGAAATAAAAATGCCAATTAAACCTTTGTCATTTATATAGTACTAGACACATTTTTGAAATACATAGGCCTACACTTTATTTGCTTAATAACTGGCATGAAGATGACGCACGAGCTCAGTCTGCACGTAGAGATGGAGGCGGCAAAGAAGACTGCATGGGGAGCAACAGCGCTGTTTTTGGTAAAACATGATTTTGAAGACTCCATTAAGTTTTGTTTTATAGAACTCTTTTTAAAAGATTTTCATTTTGTATAAATTGTATCTTAATTTTGATCAATGTTTTATCAATCAGTTGCCCGTATTTAATAAATAAGAAGCAAATATATAGCCTAGCAGACAATGTAATAAGGCGCTTACAGGATCACTTCCATTGCATGTGAACTAAACTCCGCGTGTGCCTCACAGATTCGAGAAATATAGGCTATATATTACAGAAAGCTTGAAATTTTTCTTTTAAACGAAAATATTCAAACCAAAATAAATGGGCTACTCTCTGATGATGTAATCCATATGAAATGTGCATTTCTCTCTGGCGTTCATGGCGAGTCTGCATTGTCAACTTCATCTTTGCAGCAACACAGAAAACACCAGTTTATTACTAAACAATAAAATGACTCCTTGCATATTTTCAAACCAGCAGGCCGTTCTGGGTTAAGCGAGACCCCACGGAATAAGCAAGCGGATCGGGATATTCAGAAATGTTTTGATCGGAACAAACCCAAACCTTGCTGTCTGCTGACCTTGCAGAAACATAAAAATAGACATAGCCAGACTAGACTTTTTTAGTACAAATTATGAGCTTACAGACGATTTTTTATAATTCTTGACAAAATTATAATATATTAAGGTTTTTTTTTTGTTTTTTTTTCCTAGTTAGTTTTGCCTACGTTCCTATGGCCCAATGACGCTACGATGAGCATTAACTGCTTTTTAAAAATGCGGGTCAGGAAGCGGGTCGGGTAGTACAATATATACATTTTTTTTTTCCGGTCCGAGTTGCGGGCGGGTTAGTTTAAAATGTTGGTAAGATGTGGGTTATTAATACATTGACCCGCGCATCACTGGTGCGAGTGGATAGATTCGCGTTCGCGCATTATTTTAATGTGCTTTCGCATTACAATAATGCACTCTCGTTGCTGCTTCTGAACCGCGTACACATAACTTACTGTATACGCACTGCAGAAGGAGTACGTGTGACCCTTGGGCAATAAATATATTGGGCAAAACATATAACACCTGAGGCACCGCTACAGTGAGCTTTATGACCAATGCATGGCAAAAAAAAAAATGAGGAAAAATTATTCAGTCATGAGCACGTGAACTTAACAAGCGTGACTAATCTAAAGCCTTGGATTGGCTGCTGTGCGCTTTGATTTGCATCTCAATCATTTTAACAATGACTAGCGATAAATTAAATATAGATGAGGAAGACCTAAAATATACATTTGAAACTTTTTGTCACCCTAACAAGAGCTGAATGCAGAGTAAGAATTTAAAATCCTAGGGAACAATTTGGCCATTTCTAATTATCGCGTGTGTCTTATGGCCCTGGTTTCATACATTAATTCATGGTACTGAAGGGTTTTCTGTTCTCTCTGTTCAGCGATTCTTCATGCTAACGTTATTTGATACTTTTAGTAAAAAAAAAGAAAAGAAAAAAAAGGTCTACACCACGTGCTGAATCCAGAAACCTAACATTAGCTACAAACGACACACTTAAGAGCTATTTTCATACAGTGCTTATAGAAAAATAACTTTCTGGTATGCAACAAGATGTTAACAAAGCATATTTTAATTAGTTTGTTAATTAAATCAAATTAGATGGACGGTGAGAGATTAAAAAAATGGCCACTTACCCATCTCACATGTTCGCTGCTGAACAATCCATCTGCATCCGTTTCCGTTGATGATAGCATCCGGGTTAAGTTGAACGAAAAATATTCTTGTTGACTCAATTTAAAAAAATGTTGTAAACCTAATTTTTGGAAAATAAATAAAATTAAGTTGGCACCATTTTTACCAAGAGTTGTGTTGTATGTGCTCATTTTAATTAATTAAATTGAACAAATAGCAAAAATAATTTTTTTGAGTGATAATATCATAAAATTATGATAACTGATTATGAGCAAGGTAACAGAATCCACAGTTTAAGGCAGTAACTTGTAAGCACACAGCACAAGACACTGGTATGTAAAATCAACCAAGGCTTTATTGAACTACTCTAATACACACAAACTAAACAATTTATTAAAGTATTGCTGGAAGTTGCTGGAGACGGAATCTCTGGCGCTGATTGGCTGGCAGTCAGTCGATGATGCGTTCTGAGGGACAGCATTCGATGGTGAGTGGTTGGTTGGCTTTGCCGGGAGGCGCTTCGTTCGCGAGACTTCCTGGATTGCGGGTTGCTATGCAACGGAGTTTCCTCTAAGCGACTCTGAGAGGGTTTTCTTTGATGAAGTTCGACAAAGGAACTTACGGAAGAGTTGATGAGTTTTGAGTGAGCTCTTGGTGGTTTGAAGAGTACACGCTGGACGATGGAAAGGTCAGCACAAAACATAAGCAAGAGCAAAGTCACTGCAAAAGTCATTGGGTTATAAGCGTGTCTATCTGAGCCGTCCTTCTTAGTGCGACAGCCAATCAGATATTGTCTTGGGCGGGACCTACGCCCTGTTCTCCGGTTCTTGCATGTAATTAGTGTAATGTCCATGTGATCGCGTGTGTCCAAACTCCTGAGAGTTTAGTTTAAATGCTTTAATTAGCAAACTTAGTTTAAATATGGTGCATCCTACACACATCTACTTTATATCAACATTCTAGAAATCATTTACCCATCAAGTAGGTACCAAAATACATATACTTCCCATAGTTAAGGTGGAAGTAAATAAGGATTTAGCCGTGATAAGTGTTTAACACACACAATTAACTTGAATAATATAAGGCATACATAATACAGAGATTACACATGTATGAGGCAACTGCTGGTGATTAGTTCCTATAACTGAGGTAGAAAATCGTACGAATAGGCTGTAATGAAAGATAAACACACAGAAAGAATTCCACAGGTTATATAAAACATACATGATACTTCAGATATATGTGAGGTAAGTACCGGTAATCAATTCAGTTTATTGGAAGCAATTTTGAGAACGTTGTTTGTATTAAACCACAAGTGGGTAACATTTCAGTCTATTGGTTTTGGAGACAAAGTCTTTGGAATTTACAGCAGCAGAAAGGAGGTGTTCCCTGGTTTAAGCTTTGTGGTGATCCTGGGCCATAGGAATGCCTTAGCATCCTTCCTTTCCTGATAAGGCTGGGGATTTATGCATTGGGGTCACCACAGGGTTTCTTGGCCATTTGGTCTTAAGTTTGGGGAACAAAGAGAAATCTTTTCCTGCTGTCCTGGCATCGCTGGTATGAGATTAGACAGGCACAAAAAGGGAAAAGTGGGGGGGGGGGACATCTCCTTTAGCCATCTTGGCACCATGACTGTGTTTTATGACGCACTAATGGTTCGATGGGGAATGGCCTGTTCAAGGATAATCCTACACTTAAATACAGCTAATTTATCAGAACCTTTTCAGTCTGGTTTCACTACTTATCACAGTACGGAGTCTGCTTTGCTTAAAGTGTTCAATGACATTTTGGTTGCAGTTGATGCCGGTAAAAATGCAGTATTGATTCTACTGGATCTTATAAAGCTGCCTTTGATACCGTGGATCATAATATTCTTATTTGCCATTTAGAACATCTGATCAGTATCAGGGGCACAGCCTTACGATGGTTCAGTTCATATCTCAAAGATAGGTATTTTTCTGTAGAGATAGGCAAGTTTTCCTCATCATCTGCCCCAATTATTAGTGGAGTACCTCGGGGCTCTATTCTGGGACCGCTTCTTTTTAACATATATATGCGCCCTCTGGGGGTTATTATCAGGAAGCACAATGTTTTTTTTTCATTAATATGCTGATGATACACAGTTGTATCTCCCACTAAAAGCTGGTGATTCAACTGCTTGAATGCATCTCAGATATAAAAAAAATGGTTATCAAATAACTTTCTCCATCTCAATGGGAACAAAACAGAAATTATTGTTTTTGGTCCCCCCAAAAATAAGAAAGGATATTATTAAGGAGCTGGGCAATCACTTCCCCTCCATTTCCTCACAGGTTAGAAACCTGGGCATTATCATAGACTCAGAATTATGTTTGTCCAAACAAATTAATTATGTCATGAGGAACAGTTTTTACCAATTACAGGTCATCTCCAAACTTAAACCGTTTTTGTCTTTTTAGGATTTGGAGAAGGTTATTCATGCTTTTATTACTTCTTGTTTAGATTACTGTAATTCACTGTACTCAGGTCTTCCTCAGTCATCGCTTTCACGCCTCCAGTTGATACAAAATGCAGCTGCAAGGCTGTACAAACATAACCCCAGGTATTTATTCAATACAGTGGCTAAATTAACGAAAAATAAAGCCTCAACAAGTGTTGACATTTCCCAACACCACAGCAGTAATGACTTTATGAACTACTTTACTTCTAAAATCGATACTATTAGAGATAAAATTGCAACCATTCAGCCGTCAGCTACAGTATCACATCAGACAGTGCACTATAGACCCCCTGAGGAACAGTTCCACTCATTCTCTACCATAGGAGAGGAAGAATTGTATAAACTTGTTAAATCATCTAAACCAACAACATGTATGTTAGACCCTATACCATCTAAGCTCCTGAAAGAGGTGCTTCCAGAAGTCATAGATCCTCTTCTGACTATTATTAATTCCTCATTGTCATTAGGACATGTCCCCAAAACCTTCAAACTGGCTGTTATTAAGCCTCTCATCAAAAAACCACAACTTGACCCCAAAGAACTAGTTAATTATAGAGCAATCTCGAATCTCCCTTTTCTGTCCAAGATACTAGAAAAGGTGGTATCCACACAATTATATTCCTTCTTAGAGAAAAATGGTATATGTGAGGATTTCCAGTCAGGATTTAGACCGTATCATAGTACTGAGACTGCTCTTCTTAGAGTTACAAATGATCTGCTCTTATCATCTGATCGTGGGTGTATCTCTCTACTAGTTTTATTGGATCTTAGTGCTGCGTTTGACACAATTGACCACAACATTCTTCTGCATAGACTTGAATACTTTGTTGGCATCAGTGGAAGTGCATTAGCATGGTTTAAATCGTACTTATATGACCGCCATCAGTTCGTAGCAGTGAATGAAGATGTATCCTATCGATCACAAGTGCAGTATGGAGTACCTCAAGGCTCAGTACTAGGGCCGCTACTCTTCACGCTTTATATGTTACCCTTGGGAGATATCATCAGGAAACATGGTGTTAGCTTTCACTGTTATGCTGATGATACTCAGCTCTATATTTCTTCGCAGCCCGGTGAAACACACCAATTTGAAAAACTAATGGATTGCATAGTCGATATAAAAAACTGGATGACGAGTAATTTCTTACTGCTAAATTCTGAAAAAACAGAGGTGTTAATTATAGGACCTAAAAACTCTGCTTGTAATAACCTAGAACACTGTCTAAGACTTGATGGTTGCTCTGTCAATTCTTCGTCATCAGTTAGGAACCTAGGTGTGCTATTTGATCGCAATCTTTCCTTAGAAAGCCACGTTTCTAGCATTTGTAAAACTGCATTTTTCCATAAATGTTAATCCATGCATTTATGACCTCAAGGTTAGATTATTGTAATGCTTTATTGGGTGGTTGTTCTGCACGCTTAGTAAACAAAACTACAGCTAGTCCAAAATGCAGCAGCAAGAGTTCTTACTAGAACCAGGAAGTATGACCATATTAGCCCGGTCCTGTCAACGCTGCACTGGCTCCCTATCAAACATCGTATAGATTTTAAAATATTGCTTATTACTTATAAAGCCCTGAATGGTTTAGCACCTCAGTATTTGAATGAGCTCCTTTTACATTATAATCCTCTATGTCAGCTATGTTCTCAAAACTCAGGCAATTTGATAATACCTAGAATATCAAAATCAACTGCGGGCGCTCTGCAACTACTCAAAAGTCCTAGTCGGTATAATGATCCGAACTTCCCATCACTACTGTCTCGACTTCCCACACTTGATAAAGTAAAATTCCAAGTCCATGTCCAGAGTGTTGTTTCTCTGACGACTCCTCACTTCTTTGAATCACTAACTTCAGTAGAGGGTGGTGGACCGTAACCCCCCCCCCCAACCCCCTTCCTGGCCACCACGTAGACCCGCCCCTGCTTTCAGATCCCTGACATTACAAATCTGCCACTCTCAGGACCCAGCAGATGAGTTTCCAGGTTACCAGTAGACAGAGACAAAATGAACTCCAAATTAAACAATAGAGTTAAAGTATAAAAGCTGCTGACAGATCAAATATAAGGCTGCAAACAAATTAATTAATTATATAAAAATAGAGAAATATAAAATATTGAATGTCATAAATGTCCAATAGTGTTATCTCCTTTTGCAAACCGTTTGCAATGCCTCCAATGAGATCACATTTTGAGTGACGTCATTGCAGCGCCCGCTATTGCAGCACTTTTAGAGATTAGCGCTTCCTAGAGTTTTTCTTTTCTCCGTGAACCGCTGACGAGAGCGGATGATTGTTCTGCTCTGGGAGATTTGAAGCTCCAAATTGAGTTGACAACTGACTTAAGAGTTGTTTAAATGTCTTTAAATCATTTATATGACAATGATGTAGAAATATGTAGCAGTTAAAACAAGTTGAGGTAATGTGATTGTTCACATTATGTGTTGATCGCATGTTAATGACTCAATATTAGCGCTATCTTAAAGCTTATATGATGTGTGTCGTGTGCAGAGGTGGGTAGTAACGAGTTACATTTACTTCGTTACATTTACTTGAGTAAATTTTTGGGGTAACTAATACTTTTTGGAGTACATTTAAAGATGGGTACTTTTACTCTTACTTGAGTAATTTTTTGGTGGAAAATTTGTACTTTTACTTCGTTACTGTGGGCCACGCTCCTCTCGTTACTTTATCTTAATGCAATAAATGTTATAAATGCTTTAGTTTGATCCAAACGCAACGTCTATTTCTCTCAGGGCAATGAGCGATTCCCATTGACAACTGATTCATTCTTTTGAGTCAATTCTGTTCAATGGCTGAATGATTCGTTCAGTATCCTGCCGCGTGCGCTAAGCGTTTGAAACTGTTCACTTCACTCGGAGTTGTAACGTTTAAGAACAGAAAGAGCGTTGAAGACGTGGCTGGATCTACACTGAATTGAAAGCAAATCTGCAAAGGCTATTATTTGCTTGCGATGAAGATCTGTATTGGATGAACACCACGTGCGCTGTCTATGGTTCAACAGGTATAACTTGGGCTACACTCAGTACATGATACCAGTATGACATTAGTTTGTTGTACGTGTAACTTATAACAGAGGGGAACCAAGTTGAATGCAGCTTCCAAAAGACAAAAAATAGCCGATTAATATTTTCTATATTTGATACAATCACACCGGCGTGGGAACTCAGCGAGTCATATCATCAGCTGCTAAATTCAGATCTGAGTTCGCTGGCTGGCGGTGAGCCAGAGACAGACACGTTTTTACAGCAGTGCGCATCATAACCAATCACACAAGATTATGTTGAGCTTATTAAAGCATTGGCCAATCAAAGGTGTTCTGATGAGTCATTGCTGAAATGCCGGTGCTTCTTTCACTCGCTCACTGACGGAATACCACTTTCTGGCGAATTCTCTCTTCAGAAACAACAAAGTGCAGATGTGTGTGTACGAATCTGTAAATAAGATATTGATTTCACAGTGTTAACAGGTTCAGTGATTTTAATGGGAGTTTCTGAGAGTGATTGATAGACTGTCAGCGAAAATTATCTTTAATAATGTAAATGTTATTTGCTCTCTTTCTGAACAATGAAGATTAGTAGCAGTTTTTATATCACATTGACTTTCAATGTTAAATTCACATTTAATATAAAGTAGGTCGTATTAAAAATATGTTATGGCATGACACCTATATTACTTAAGTAAACAGACAAGTTTTTATAATAAATTACATAATTAGGCTACTTTGACCATCGCATATTATCATTATTAACAATTTATGAAAAGTGAGAATCGAGATATTTCATTATATAGTTCATGCTTCTGGGAATGTTTCTTATAAAAATGAAAAAAAAAATAATAATAATAATAATAATGCTTAATAATAATTTGCCAATATGCTGTGGCTGCTGTGTGACGACCCCCCCCCCCCCCCCCATGCCTAGACAAAATTAATAATGATATTTCCACAATATTTACGCTTGCAGAAATATACATTTGGCAGAACAGATGAAAGAAGATCCGTCAATGTGCATTTGGTTCGTTATGTTCAGATGTTCAGTAACTTAGCTGTTATGTTAGGAGTTTTCACTCTTCTTTGTGTTATTTATACATATATAATACATACTTATATAATTTATTTCGTGATGCAAATCCGAATTTTCATCAGTTGTTACTCCAGTCTTCAGAGTTATGATCCTTCAAAATATAAATCTAATATATTGATTTATTACCAGTGCTGGAAACCGTTTTGATGCTTAATATTTTTTTGGAACCTGTGAGATTTTGTTTAGGATTATTTGATGAATAGAAAGATAAAAAGAACATCATTGATAGTAAATCAACATATTGGAATGATTTCTGAAGGATTATGTGACATTGAAGACTTGAGTAAAGGCTGATGAAATATATATATATATATATACACACACACACACACACACTACATACATTTTATCTATATATCTAAATAAAAATAGACTCAGTATATATGACCCAAAGTAACTAGTAACTAACTACTTGAGTACATTTTTTATCCGATACTATTTTACTCTTACTCAAGTAACTATTCAGACTAGTACTTTTACTTGACTAATATTTCTATAAGTATTTTTACTTTTACTTGAGTACAGTTTTTTCTGGTACTCTACCCACCTCTGGTCGTGTGTGTATATATCTCGAACAAAGGGTTCAGATTAGAGCTGTGAATCTTTGGGAAGGCAGCAATTCAATTCGATTCATGATTCATAGGTTTTCGATTCATTTAAAAGAGCATTTTTTGCAAATTTAGAACGATTCAATTAGATTCGATTTACAATTAAATTCGATTTGATTTTATTATAACAATTTGATTCTGCATTCTTTAAGTGCATTCACAGGATTATTTAAATGCTTCTACTAAATTCTTTAAATGCTTTGTCAGGGGGCAAATTACAGTAGCATTTATGGTTAGAGAACCATAGGTTAGAAGAAAAAACTAAAAAACTTTTGTCCATTGTTAAATGCTAGTTTAATGATGCGACATGGCATATGTAAAAATGTATGTAAGCCAAGATTTTAAAAAAGAGCTTTATGAGTATTATGTATAAGCTAACATTTTGTCACACCAGGGGCGTAACCATCATTTCAGAAGTGACAGCAATGTAAAAAACAATCATTTTATGTATGTAGCCCATATATTATCATAATTATTTTTTTATTTTTATTTTTATTTTTTACAAGGAATTCTCTTCTTTTTTATTACTTTTAATTAGCTGTAAGAAATCACATACACTGCTGGACAATAATCAATCATTGGTAATTAATATTCTTTTCCTAATGGCAATTTTATGACTGTTTTATATACTAGGCTACATTTAATTAGCAATTATTTTCTGCACAGAATAAGGTAGAAAATATACTTTATAGTTTCTGTGCTGTAATAAATATGTCAATTAGCACTGCGTCATTCCGAAATTTTATTTATTGTGGGATTTTCTTAACATTTAATCATTAATTGGGAGCGAGATCACATCACTTTCAGTGTAAAAACGTCTTCATCTAATTTTCACAAAATAAATTGATATAGTAGACTAGCTATTTAACTTTTCCTCTCCATCAACGAATGATTCTGAGAGAAAATGCGCCAGATATCTGTTTGCTAAAGCTACAAACGCTTTAACAGTTTCCTTCGTACTTTCGGTTCATCCGCATCATTAAAACAAATTTATCGTTCAATGGAAATGTACATATGATTTAGACACTTACATTTCTACTCCGTCCATGCAATAAATACAGCTTTCGACTGCTCAGGTAATGTCGTCGGTAAATGGACGATGCAGGCAGAGGGCCATTGACAAACTACAGAAAAGTAAAACTACTTCATTTTTGTATTACTGGCCACAATTCCTATAGATCTAAATCGCTATAGAAATCGAGATTCATTCGATTTATTAGCATTTTGAATCGATTACTGTCCCAGATCAGTGATTCACGGTTCAAAAATCATGTTTCAAGATCGAAGCATATGAATCGTCAGGGTTTGTAATCGATGCATCGAGAAACCGAGTGAATCGTTACACCCCTAGTTCAGAGAGAAGCGATGTATGCTTGAGAATGACATTTTGAGAACATGCATCATCTGTAACTTCCCTGGTTCTTCCAAAATCCATTTAAACGAGTTCCTTGGTGAGTTAATATAGTCTCAATAATTCACATTTCAGTATGGATCAATAAGGTTAATTAAAGATCATATTAAGTGTGTTACAGTCCCATTCGCAATATGTGAAGTCCTGAAGGAGTCGATTAGAGGAAAGCTACAGAGTTGCTTCTCACAATGCATCAAAAGTAGCTGACCGGAACAAGAGGCGTTTTGACAGAAATGTAGTTGCCTCTACACTTGAACCAGGTGATCCGTTGTGGATGACGCGATCAGATGATTGTTCTGCTACGGGGACTGTAACGGGAAGTTGGAATGTCCAAAAAGCAAGGTCGATAGGCTGTCAAGGCTGCCTCCCAAACATATGGTGAGTTGAGAATGACATTTTGAGAACATGTATCATCTGTAACTTCCCTGGTTCTTCCAGTGTGCATGTAAACAAGTTCCTTGGTGAGTTAATTTAGTTTCAATAATTCTCATTTCAGTATGGTTCAATAAGGTTCATTAAAGATCATATTAAGTGTGTTACATCAAATTATTGTTTATTTGGTGCAGTATTAATGGCAAATACAGCCTTAAGTGTAAATTGAAAAATGTAAAATAATTAAAATTAATGCCATAAGGTGCAATGTGTGTGTTAAATAATATGTTTACAAGCAAGTATGCAAAAAAAAATAATTATTGCACAAAGACAACTTATTGCACTTATTGAGTTCTATGAATGGACATAATTTGCTGTGTTTTATTAGAAGTTGTGTACAAACTGAATTTGATTTGTATATAATGTCAAACACTAATTGCTATTTTGGCCTTGTATCTTCAAGGCCAGGTTTTTGTTCTTTTGTTTTTGTTTCCATGTGAGTGCTGTGATGTTCAACTGCTGATGAGTGTGATCCATTCTGCATGTGAATCGAACAAAGTGTGAATCATTCCTGGGTTATGGATTGTCTCAGCTCTTCCTGTGTGCTTATAGGTGGGGTTGGACTGTCAAGTAGAGGTCTTCACGGGTCCAAAATTTTTTGCCCGAACCCGAAAGAGACCCGTAATGTACTACACAGAACCGACCCGGACCCGTATATTATTTAAAAAGCTGGACCCGGACCCGTGTAGATCCGAGAAATGCCTACCAGGACCCGACCCGGACCCGTATATTATTTGAAAGCTGGAACCGAACCCGCCGGGAAGACACAGACCCGACTTGACCCGACTGTCACATATTCCACCTTAAATTGCTATTACAAGTCAATAAACCTGTTGCAAAAAATACAGCTTTTTGTCTTACCTAATATAAGGAGCCGTAGTCTCTCTTCCTTTTACCTGCCTGCCTGTGATGCATTACAATCCTCGGACAAGAAAGTTATCCATGTTATTCCTCTCGTTATTCCAAGTCCAAGCTTAATCCACTCATTATTTCAGCTTCAAAAGTCCACTTGATGTCACGGTGACGGATGACAAATGCAACTGTGCACATGTAAATTCTGACTCGATTTAACTTTCATAATAACTTCGACTGTTTGCCCTTTTGAACTATAATAACGCCACTGACATCATTTATTTGCTATCATCTCTTTGCTCTCTGCTCTGCGTCGAGTCTGAATCTGACCAATAAAACTTTTAAGATTAAACGGTTCATTTATTTTATTATAAAAATGGGAGAAAATGTAAAGCGCGGTTTGGCGGTCGAAGTGTCCCTCACTGGTTGCCATAGAAACATGAAACATGCTGGAGACTGCACATGCGTGCTAGCTGTATCAACCTAAAATATGTTTAACGCAATTTGAGCATTATAGAAAACATTCATGTTACAGTTCACCTCAGATTGTGTTGCTGATTTGAAATATATTAAATATAAGTGTGTCAAGCCTGCAAGCATTATTACCATGCGGGGACTTGCATTAACTCTGAGTCTGCGCGCTCTGCTTCTAATGGCAGAGAGAGAGAGAGAGCGAGAGAGATAGCTTTTTTTTCCTCACACTTTTCTTTTCCTCATTTTACACGTTGCAAGTTACAAAAAAAACATGCAGTGTCTGATCACGGCCAGGTGTTCTCCGAGTCCGATGACTCCGATCGCACGGGTATTACACACAATGTTAAACAAACCCAGGACCCAAGGTCATAGATTCGGACCCGACCCCGGACCCAGCTGATCCTTTAAAATATAGACCCGAACCCGTATGGGTCCCAGGTTGGGTCCCGGGTCGACGGGTCTTGGGTGCACTGGCAAACCACTCATCTACCGAATCCTTTCATTTTTGAACGGTAGGAGTAGAATCACACATCAATTAATTTTGTGCTACCCAGGACAGAATTGGACGACTGAATTAAGTACCTCATGAACTTTTGGGACTGAGTTTATAAACTGATCTGTTAATTGAGAAGACATCGGACTTTTGGACAAATTCTGGGAATTTTATGTTCAGAGTGAATGCAACTTTTACATTTTTTTTTTTCATTTAAATCTGTGTTAGGTTATATGGGTATATGTTCATCTAGTTGACTAATTAACATGACAATCTAACAACAAGGTATCAAAAGAATGAAAATAAGTAAATTAGATGCTTTAAAACTAAAGAGAAATATCAAATTACCTTAACAACGTGAAACAGCCATAAAACATTGAAAGGGGTAAAAATCAACCTTGAGTAAAAAACTTCTGTATTCATTTCTTTTTGTTTTGTTGTATCAATATAAATTCAAATTTGTTCTTACCTCATCTTGTTTTGTCTGAGTGTTCACTGCTGCTGCACCCTGGACGAGCCTAATCTTTTGAGCCCACTGGTCCGTTAGTAAAGTTGACATGAAGCTATCACTTGTAACAGGTTACAAGTGTTGTTTTTTTTTGTTTGTTTTTTTACTATTATTACTATTATATAGTCAGTTCTGCTCTGATTTTCACTAATAATGTCTTGTCAGTTTCAGATAACCCTGAGTTGACTGAGATGGCTGCAGCCTCCCCTGGTTCAGTCAAACCAGTTCCAGGCACTCTTGATTTGATCAAGTTTGCTGCAGCTATTCCTTATCCAGTCTAGTCCATACCAGATTATCCTGATCTGGGGCCATTCCTGAATCAGTCAAGCCAATATCAAACACAACTGAGTCTAATGAGATTGCCGTAATCATCCTTGCCTCAGGCTATTCTGTTCCAATAATTCCTGATACTATCAGTTCACTCTGCCCTTCCCTGTGTCAGTTAAACCAGTTCCAGTCACCTCTGAGTCGGCCAACAACTCTGCAATTATCCGAGTCATTCAAGTCATTTCCAGACACCCATGATTTGACAAATATTACTGTGGTTATCCCTGATCCAGTGAAGTCAGTTCGAGCTACCTCTGAGTTGTGGCCATTCCTGAATCACTCAAGCCAGATTCTAACACCTCTGAATTGACTGAGATAGCTGCAACCATCCCTGGAGCAGTCAAACTAGTTCCAGACGTGCCTAAGTTGACTGAGACTGCTGCTGCTATCCGTACTGAAGACAAGTCCATTCTAGTTGTGTCTAATTCAACTGAGACTGCTGTGGCCATCACTGTGTCTGTTAAACCAGCTTCAGACACACTCCTGAGTCCACTGAGATTGCCGCAGCCATCCTTGCTTCCAGCAAGTCTGTTCAAATCATTCCTGAGACCACTACAGTTATCCAAATCAGTCAAGTCTGTTCCAGACTTTCGAGTTGATCCAGATTGATGCAGCCATCCCAATTGCAGTCAAGTCATTTTGGGTCATTCCTGTGTTGATCCAGGCCATTGTAGCCACCTATCAGTCAATCAAGTCAGCTTCACTTAACCCTGTGTTGGCTGATTAATATTTTGTCATCCCCTCAGATGTAGAGGAGAAGGAGGGGACATGCATCTCTACTTATGGGCCTTCCTTATGAAGACTCAACCCATGGGTCCAGGAGGACCCGAGTGAAGATCCCTCAAGCCCTGTGAGTCCAAAGAAGTCTAGTTTGGTGGCCTTGGTGTCAGAGCCTCACCTTACAGTTACAAAGTATTCCCCCAAGCCTCCCAGTCTATTTGACTTGTTTACAGAAGTCATGCCACAGACAGTTCCAGCCTTTCATGTCACACCTTCAGAAGTTGATCCTGCAAGTCAAGTCCATTAAGATTGTCCCTACCCATTATGTCATGTCCACAGATGTTTTTCCTGTTAGTGAAGTCAAGCCCTTTGAGATTGTTCCTGTCTGTCATGTCCACAGAAGATGTTCCTGTCAGTCGTGTCAAGTCCCCAGAGGTTGTCACTGCCATTTGGGTCATGATCATAGAGATTGTTCCTGTTTTGTCAAGCCCTCAAATGTTGTTCCTACCTGTCATGTCTGGGCCATATAAAGTGTCCCTGCCTGTCCTGTCACACCTACAGAGGTCGTTCCTGGCAGTAGGGTCATGGCCACAAAGGTTGTTCCTGCTAGTCAAGTTATGTCTACTGAGATCATATCAGATCAGCTCTTACCTGTTTCTGACAAGTCCATCGGAAGATGTTCCTACAAGTGTGTTTTTTTTTTCTCAGTTATAATCATAATGATTTTCACTTGATAAAAGTACTTTTGCATTTCAGGTATTGCACTTTCTTCAGTATGCACACATCAATAGAATGTGTACACATACATGCCATGGTGTATTTTACCTCTAGTGTACTGATTTATTATTGGCTTTTTATCATCAGACATATGCAATCTCTTTTGCTACATTATGAAAACAACTAAAACGAACAAAAATATTATAACTCTTAGTTAACTTCTTTAATTCTTAGTTATTCCGTTTACATACTATTTCGTCATAGTCTTCCTAAACAAAATTAACACTAGGGTACTGTCAGGGTTCTGCCCTGACTCTCCATTTATTTTGAGTTTCTTTCCTGCATCTATGTTGTCTTGTGTGTCAGCACATGGACTAATGTCAGCACTAGTTTTTAAAATAGATTAAAGACCCATCTCTTTAACCTGGCTCACACATAACACACTAACACATTTCTAATATTCAAATCTGTTAAATGATTTTTAGGCAGCATTAATTAGGACAACCGGAACTTGGAACACTTCCAATTACACACAATGTACTTGCTACATCGTTAGAAGAATGGCATCTACTCTAATGTTAGTCAGTAAACCCTTGTTACTCACACTGCAATTGGGTCCTCCTTCCAGATCCCTGACAACTGTAATTTACTGGATCAATTACACTCTTACCCCCCACCCCCCTTTTATATGATGTTTTTTTTAAAGATCATTATTTTGTGTATTTGGAGTAACATAATATGTTGACATGCTTTAATAATCAAAAAACACATTTTTAAAATACTGCACATTATTGTTGGTCCTCTATGCCCTGCCTCTCTCAAACATAGTTTTTTACAAAGTCCCTCCTTCCGACAAGTGCAGTCTGCTCTGATTGGCCAACTGACCCTGTGCATTGTGATTGGTCGAACACCACAAGCACTCGTTGGAAATGTAATGCCCTTTTCAATAATCGCAAGCTTCAACTTTAAAAATAAATGTAAAGACAGTTAATAATGTCCTTAGTTTTACCATAAGTTCAGGAGAACAGAGTGCCATGACAGAAACAGTGATGAAGCTTGTACATATGTGTTTGCAGTACACAAGCCACAGACGGTTAAGACAGCTGACTCCACTGTGTGACCCTGTCTCTCGTGCGCATACACACACACACACACACACACACACACACACACACACACACATACACACACACTTGAACAGTCAATAGCAAATACTTAAACTAATAAAAAAACATACTTAGATAATTGATTCAGAAGTGCCAGATTGTCGTAGCAAAGTCAGAATTATGTCCTGCGGTTACTGAAACCACGTTTTCTTTTGTGTGAACATTTGGTCAGCACTATGCAAATATTTCAACATAGTAATGTAGATATGTGGGGGTGTGTTTGAATTAGTCATTTAAGGGGGGCGTGGCAGAGTCTTAACTTTGATTAAATAATATCTCTTTGGATTTGAGACTTTAGTCTTTGCAACTTTACAGCCCTTCTACATGCACCAAGAGCTTGTAACACTCCAAAGAGAAAGGAAAAATGAAATCGCATCATATGACCCCTTAAACCATTTGACTTTGATATAAAGTTGTATATTACAACTTGTCATAAGTTGAGTTATGCAACACTGCTTTAAAACAAGACTCCACCCACTGCTCTGCACATTTTGTATATCATGCTTATTTAACAGAGCAGTAGGTCCCAGGATTGGAGTTGACATCCACTGATGTAAACAACACTGGGGCTGTGCTCAGATCGATACTGCTATACTTATCATTTCAAAAGTTTACAGCATGTGAATTGTGAAATGTAAAATATGTAGAGTACGTTGTATATAGAATGAAGAACACTGCATTATAGGATACAGTAGGCCTCTTCTATACAAAGTACTTGAGTGGACATTCTATTTACAGTTCATCAGAATGAGGTAATTGTATGTATTTGAAAACATAACCCAAGTAATCTTGACGTTAAAGTAATGACAATATTGTAACTGAAATGTATTTAATTTTTTAAATAACATCCATTTTGATAAAAAATGAATGAATTTGCATTCTTGTTTCCTTTAACTATTTCTTAGAATGTATATGTATGTATATTCTAAGTGCATGTGTGCATGTGTGTGTATGTGAATCAGCTACTGTATGTGTTTTCTTTTCTTTTTTTTTGGTTGAAGTATTTGCTATTGACTCTTCAAATGCTGAGTTTTGCATTGTTGTGTGTGTGAGAGAGACAGGGTCACACAGTGGAGTCAGTTGTCTTAGAAAATATGCTAATTTGTATAGAAAGAAAGCTTAAAAAAAAATTATGGACAAGCCTAAAATAGACATATTGCTGCAGAGTTAACCTTTTATGCACTTAAACGATCAAAGAAAGGAAAATAAATTGCATCCATGATGATTAACCTTTTAAAATGTAATTGAACAAAATCGTTAAACTTACACTTCAAAAGTTCCTCTAATTGAAGAATCATCCTTAAACATAAAATTAGATTAAAATGCAAAATAACTGGTTATTTAGGTGATAACACAATGTAACAATGCACTGAGTAATAATGCAAATAATGTGGAGACATCTGTCATCACTTCCTATTTAGCTAACACAATTTTAGTTTAACAACAGAGTAATGCAATACTGTTGTCCAGCTTTGCTAGTGTTTAAAATGAATAGGCTCAGAGCTATTTTGATGGCTCTTTTACCATTAAACATTGTACAGTATGCTATGTTTCTGATTTCAGAGGACAGTGTGGGATGTGAATTTGAAGTCAGTAGTCAAACCAAAAAGTAACTTAAAAATGTTAAAGTCCTGAAGATATAATAAAAGTCATGTGTTCAAGCATTTGAAGAAATGAAAGAATAACATATTCATCATCCACATTAGATACAAAAATCACTATCAATACCTCCTTCAAAAAAGCAGATTATGACAACAAAATGGTTCTGAAACTCTCCTTTCCTTTTTCTTTCATGTAGTTTGTCTATTTCTCATCTACTGCATTTATTACATTTTCATCTCTTGTTCTGTCTTCCTTTATGATCAAGATTCGGATCCCTTTTTCTCAGTCTCCTCATTTTGTTTAATCTCATCCCTCTCTCCATCTTAATTACCCCCAGAAACCTCTTGATCATCTTCTTTGTTCTTGTCCTTCTCCATGCTCTCTTTTTCCTTCCTCTCTTTCTCTATCTTTGAGAGGTGATGACAGCGAGCCTGTACATACCGTAGGTAAAAACACACAGAGGATCTGGGTTGTTGCCCATTAGTAACATACAGAAATCCAAAATCCGATCCGGCACCTCATTTTGACGGATCCCCCTCCTCCAGGGGCGGCGTTTCAGTATGGCAGACAAATGTGGAAAACTATCCAAAATTCATATCTCTATTATAATTCGTTATTATTATTTTAAATCACAGGGTTTTAGAAATATTTAACCAATGATAAGTATTTAAAGGAGCTTGTAAATCTTCGTAACGCCATTGGATCCTCAAGCTCTCGCGAAACCTCTCACTTCACCCCGCCTCCACTCAGATTTACGCATGCGCACAGCCTGGAGGAGACAGATCTCCGCTTATTCCCAAAGCAAGGGTAAACAAATAACTTTGAATAGTACAAAATTTCTTTACTCAAACACTCTGTCTGTAAAGGCAATTGTTTTTGTGTGTTTGAAGACTGGAGAAGTAGGTTTTTTTGCCATCTAGCCAATACTTTTGTACATTTAAAATATCCTGTGCATAAGTTCTCAATCGTTTATATCATGAGATTTTGGCCAAGTGTATTAAACGGCAAAAAAGACATAAAAAAAAAAATTATATCCTAACCTGTAAAAGGCGATAATGGCATTGAATGCACTGCATTTTCCTCAGATGCAGACAAAACACAGATCTCCTCATTCGCCGGCCAAAAACCTTGTTAACTCCATTTGAGCTTGACGACGCAGTGTTGTTTAATTATTGATTTTTTTCCCCCTATTCTTTCTTTTTGCCCCTGTATTTTAGTAGTGTGCCATGAAACATCAGACAGACATTTCCCTCATTCTAAACTTGAAAGCTGCGAGATTTATTAAAACCATGCGACACATAAATTTAGGACCTGATTAAATATAACTCTATTAGGCTATACAGAGATTTGAACTTTTTCAGAAAAGTTTTTAGGCCTGGAAATTGTTGTTTTAAAATCGCATGGCATTTCCATGTTATTCATGACCTTACAGAAAAGCAACTGATGCACGCTCTTAATCACTTAAACTGGTCCACCAATGTGGTTGCGCGAGTGCTCCGTTATCACTCCCTTCTGTAATCGCGTGCCGGATCCGTTACCCCACTTTGTTCCGGTACCTCGCAATTTACAAATTAAGCACTGGTAACATATCAGACAATTCCAAAAGGGGACAGCAGTCGGCAAGATATTCTGAAATTTGAAGAGAGTTTGTTTGTTTCATATTAACTGCAGACTCTCGGATGTTTGACAGATTCATTAGGAAACCAAAAATGCACAAAAATAGCCTACTCTTCTTCACTCATCTTTTTTGCATAATGTAATACTGCTCACATATTTACATATTT
Organism: Carassius carassius; assembly: GCF_963082965.1. Lineage (NCBI taxonomy): Eukaryota > Metazoa > Chordata > Actinopteri > Cypriniformes > Cyprinidae > Carassius > Carassius carassius. Next base: position 25,411,046 of record NC_081787.1, on the reverse strand, counting down.
ACACACACATTCAAACGTTAAAATACTGAAGGCCAGAGTGATATTCTTCTCCCGTTCACTTGCTTTGAGGAAGGAGAAGTCAAAAGCAGAGGGAAAGAAGCGATGAACAAGTGCACAGAAAGCTAGGCCATCACTCCAAGAAGAAGAGAGTTTTCTATGTTGACACCCTTTGAGATACAAAATATTATGAAAATAACCAGGGGTCTCATTTAAAAACGTTGCGTACGCACAAAATAGGCATAGAAATTTTTTACGCACATATCGGGATTTATAAAATATAAACTTGCCATAAATATGTACGCACCGTCGGACATTATAAACCATGTGTACGAACTATTTTTCATGGAGTGAGAAAATTAATGAAGTAAACAACGACTTTAAACTCACTTTAAAAGACTTTAACTCGCATTAAAAGAGATTAACACTGAAATTACATAATTTACAAACAACATAATTACATAATTTCATTAACAATAAAAATTTTCCTGTGACATGTTATTTTTATTAAAGCCGGGAGTGCTATAGGTTCACAATAATTAATATTTAAACTAAACTACAGACCACATGTTATGAGAAATATTTTAGCGAGAACAATGATCGATGATGCGTACTTACTGCAATATTATGGTGGACACTGCTGGATTATTGTACAACCACAGCTGCACGGAGGTCTTAATGCTGTGTGAAGTCATCTCTACAACATTATGAAAAATTCCACTTAATTTAAGGACATAACTAGGAGGAAACGGTAAGATTTGCATGTTTCCTTTTTACAATACTTTGTCAGTGACGCGCTGAATCAGAAAATACACTGCAATAAATATGCGTTTATCTGTTTCCACTAAATAGCTAAAATATGTTTATCTTATCAGCAAACTGCATACATTTAATTTGAAATAATCAAAATTATATTTGGCCAGTGTAAAAGAATGAGATCATCTAAAATATCTGATAACTATTTGAAACCATTTTGTTTTTATGGATATTTTCATGTATTTATTCTAAAACATAGCAGGGATACTATTTCCCTACTGTCTCTGTGTTAAACATGGTGTCATGTGCATGTGAATTTGCATGTAAATGACATGCAGATGAGGTTACGCATAGTAAGACAAAGCGTTGTAAGCTCCATATATGGTGATTTCGGGGAAGAGATGAGGTGAAAATGCACGTATGCACAATCTTCCCCAAACTTGGATTTTTAAAGAGATTTATGCGCAGGTGCTGGGGTGCGCATGGTTTTATAAATTTGAAAACTTTTGGGCGTACGCAAAATCTTGCCTTTGTGCCTACGTAAAATTTTAGGATGAAATCTACGGAGAGTTTTATGAATGAGACCCCAGATCTCACAGGAAAATATATATATATATACAAGGACAGTTTGAGTGGCTAAAGACTCTCCAAGGATCACAGCTAGAGAATTGCAGAAAATAGTTGAATCTTGGGTTCAGAAAACCTTAAAAAAATTGTCAAACAGAACCTACATCACCACATGTTGATTGTTAGGGTTACAAGAAAAATTATCTTAGCTCATCCAAAAACAAACTAAGGCATATTCAGTTATCAGACATGACTGGAACTTCAAATGGGACTGGCTTCTATGGTCAAATGAAACTAAAAATGAGCTTTTTAGCAGCAAACACTCAAGATGGGTTTGGTGAACACAGAGATAAAAAGTACCCCATGTGTACAATGACATATACAGCTGTATTTTTGATGTCGTGGGCCTATATTTCTGCTGGAGGTCCTGGACATATTGTTTAGACACATGGCATCATGGATTCTATCAAATACCAACAGATAAAAAATTAGTAAGTGACTGACTCTTAAAAATCTTATAATGCGCAATGTTTGGATATTCCAACTGTACAATAACCCAAGCACAAACCTAAAAAACAACACAGAAATGGGTCACTGAGCTCAAAACCAAGTTTCTGCTATGGCCATTCGAGTCCTCTGACCTGAACCCTATAAAAAATGAGAGTAGTGAACTAAAGAGGAGAAGCACCAACATGGAGATGGGAATCTAAAGGGTCTGGAGTGATTCTGGATGAAGGAATGCTCTTGTAAGGTGTTCTGTAACCTCATCAGGCATTATAGGAGAAAATTTAGACCTGTTAAACTGGCAAATGGAGGTTTCAAAAAGTATTCAATAAAAGGGGGGCATTAATTGCGGCCAATATGTATTAGAGAATTTTTTTTTCATAATGATATTTCCCCCCATTTTAAACTCTTATCATCCAATGAAAGGGTATGTTTTTGTGAATTTTTTAAATAAAAGATCAAAAGGATTAACAATGCAGATGAATTTTCACAGCCTTCTTTGATCATATTTACCAAGGGTCCAATATTTTTGGCCATGACTGTAGTTCTTCTTTGTCGCATCTTCCTCTTTATGATGCACTAAATGTTTTCTATGGGTGAAAGATCTGGACTGCAGGCTGCCCATTTCAGTACCTGGTTCCTTTTTTTACGCAGCCATGATGTTGTAATTGATGCAGTATGTGGTCTGGCATTGACATGTTGGAAAATGCAAGGTTTTGCCTGAAAGAGACGATGTCTGGATGGGAGCATATGTTGTTCTAGAGCTTGGATATACCTTTCAGAATTGATGGTGCCTTTCCAGATGTGTAAGCTGCCCATGCCACACGCAGTCATCATGTTTAGATATGGCTTCTTTTTTGACCTATAGAGTTTTAGCCGGCAACGGCAAATGGCACGGTTGATTGTGTTCACCGACAATGTTTTCTGGAAGTATTCCTGAGCCCATGTTGTGATTTCCATTACAGTAGCATTCCTGTGATGCAGTGCTGTCTAAGGGCCCGAAGATCATGGGCATCCAGTATGGTTTTCCGGCCTTGATCCTTACACACAGAGATTGTTCCAGATTCTGTCCCCTGAATCTATGGATGATATTATGCACTGTAGATGATGATAACTTTAAACTCTTTGCAATTTTTCTCTGAGAAACTCCTTTCTGATATGTCTCCACTATTTTTCATCGCAGCGTTGGGTGAATTGGTGATCCTCTGCCCTTCTTGACTTCTGAGAGACACTGCCACTCTAAAAGGCTCTTTTTTATACCCAATCATGTTGCCAGTTGAACTAATAATTTGCAAATTGGTCCTCCAGTTGTTCTTTATATGTACATTTAACTTTTCCGGCCTCTTATTGCTACCAGTCCCTGCTAACTTTTTTTTAAATGTGTAGCTCTCATGAAATCCAAAATGAGCCAACATTTGGCATGACATTTCAAAATGTCTCGCTTTCAACATTTGATCTGTTATGTATATTTCCATTGTGAATATAAGTTTATGAGATTTGTAAATTATTCCATTCCTTTTTTACCCACAATTTGTACAGTGTCCCAATTTTTTTAGAATCGGTTTTGTAGATGACCTTAAATGCACAAACCAGTGTGAATAAACAAATAAACAATATCTTAAAATAAAGTAGCATATAAAGTAGAATTGATTAGTTCATAGTTCGGGTCTATCGGGTTTTTGACTCGTTCCTTAATCACGTGACAGCCCCATACGCTAAACCCAATGCAGTCTGAGCTGGAAAGAGAATTGATTAGTTCATCTCATGAGTCTTAGGGTTAAGTCATTCCTTAATCATGTGACAGACCTATAGGCTAAAACCATAGACAGTAAAAGAATGCAGTATTGAGCCAGAAAGAGAATTGATTAGTTCATCTTTCGGTTCTTCGGGTTGTTCGTTCTTTTGTCCCGTGATGTGACAACATTGGCTTGAGTAATTAGTTAATTTACAACTTAATTGTGCAGTTATTAAATCAGATTGTCTGTGTAAACTATACTTTCGTAACATATGACACTTTATAAACATTAAAAAACACTGTGTACATACTTTTGAATTGTTGTTTATTGTTTATTTTTTGTGCCAGAAAAGCTTTGTAACAAAGAGGACAACTATTCCAAAATAAATTAAAATAATAAAAAATGAAATAATTAAAAATGAAATTAAAATTAAAAGATAATAAAGCCACAGGGTCTAATAACCTTGACAAATTAACTTTAAAAGTACAATATAAAAAAAAAGAAAAAAAAGAAAAAACTAAATATTGCACAACAAGCTCTGCTTTTTTTACATAATAATTTAAAATTAATACGTGTTAAAATAAATAACACTTTTGTGCCAAAATAAAAACTTTATATCAAAGAGGATAACTATTCCCCAAATAATTTTAAACCATTTAAATAAAAACTAAATGAAAATTAAGAGATACTTAAGCTACGGAGCCTTATAACAATAACAAATTACCTTTAAAATCACAACAACAACAAAAATATTGCACAACAAGCTAGTCTTTTTCTAAATAAATAAAAATAAATACGCTTTAAAATAAATAACACACTGTGGCTATATTTTTAGGACTTGCTTTAAGGCATGTTTGCATTAAAAAAAAACAAGCTCCCGGACCTTGGATGGGCTGAGTCTGTTTCTTCTATCTGAGATAATCTGCCCAGTTTTAGAAAAAATTCTTTCAGATGGCACGGATGTGGCCACAATGCAAAGTCTTGTCTTTGTGACTTCAGAAAGGCTTTTGTATACTGGTGAACATCTCCTCCACCAGGCCAGAGGGTCTGATGTGCGGGGTAAGAGTGGCTCTGCGAGGCAGGCCCGCATCTCCATCATAGCATCTGAGGTCTTAGAAGAGGTAGCAGAAGGCCTCAAGCTTGCTACCCTCTCCTCAAAGTCTTCCCAAAACTTGACCCCTGCACTGGCAGTCGCACCAGGATCTGAAATATCCTCCTCACTCTGAGCTGGGTTAAAACTGTTAAAGCTGAAGTTATCATAACCTTAATGTTTTAAACTAACATTAATACTTCAAATTCAAAATGTTATTTGCTTTTAATGTAAGTCATTCTGTCATTGAGCAATCTTCTTATACATATATTACACCAATATGTCAAATCTGCCTAGGAAAAGCAATTATTATACCAGCAAACTCAAAATTGGAGTAAAAATTAACAAACTAGTCTATAAATACTTTTTATTGTAAGCTTGGATTATTATATTATTACATAGCCTAGTGTTTATTTACCGATAGACAGTCAAAAAGACAAATTAATCAATATTTTATTTATAACAGGGTTTATTTATTTATAAAATAATAACAAACCACAGATCCTCAACAAACAGTAACAAAAACCCAGTGACAGAAATGTCAGAAATAGCGTATGGGGCTGTCACGTGATTAAGGAACGAGTCAAACTTGACCCGAGACCCGAAAGACTCATGAGATGAACTTATCAATTCTCTTTCCGGCTCAAGACTGCGTTGGTTTTGCATATGGGTCTGTCACGGGATTAAGGAATGACTTAAACCCGAAGACTTCTTGTCAGATAAGAGGGGAGGTGAGCTAATCACAGACTGAAGACACAGGTAAAGAGTGAATATTTTTTTCTGTATCTTCTAGCATTTTAGTTTTGTATTGTTTGTAGTGTGATCAACGTTTGCGTAAATCCTAGATGTGTTGGGGAAGTAACACATAACATTTTAATTACATTTTGCTAAAATGAACGAAATGACTCGAAAAAAGATTCGTTCATTTTGCTGAACGAGACTCAAAAGTCTGAGTCGGTAAAATGATTCAAACTTCCCATCACTACTTCAGCAATTGTTGAAAGTGCATGCTATAATTATTGTCTGCAATATTTAATGCTCCTGACTGCAATGATGTACTTTTTGAATACTTTTTGGAATCAGTGACTCACAGCTGGATTTTGACACGAGTTCTCAAACAGCTATTTTCAATTCTGAAGTTTCATTATCAAGAACTCTTTATTAGCAATAGCACTTCTCATAACCTCCATGTTATTGAACATACTGCTTATGATTATGCTGTTATTTGGAATGTTTCTGTTTTTCATATCTCTGAATGTTTTAGTTTTGCAATTTACACATGCTCTTTTTAAATGATTTGTTCACAGATCCTTTAAAACAGAATTTTTTACAATTTGATTTAAAACTTCAGATAACATTGATTAATAGTATAATCATTACTAAAACAGGTAAATTACGGCCTTCTTTGCTCAGATAATGGCAAGTCAATAGGATTTTCTGGGAAACCAAAAAAGTCAGACCAGTTAAAAAAAAAAGATAACGTGAGTCAGATCAGTCTGAAGGTCTGAGCAGAGTTTGGTGAAGCATTAAAGCTCTTGGTAGTGTTACAACCCCTTCAGTGTATAGGGGTGACAAGGGGAGTAACATATGCTACTTACTGAAATTAGATTGTGTCGGTTAACGTACAAAAAATATATTATATATATATATTTTTATATATCTTATATATCTATAATATATCTTCAATATTTTATTTACAATGTAAAGTATTTGTACAGCATTGAAGGGAAAGGGAAAATTAAAGGTTTAGGAGGGAGGTAAGACCAAAATAACAAACAAAAAGGACATGCTAACTGGAAGTAAGGGAGTCTAACTTACCTAGCAAACAAAAACATTAACATCAACAACATGTCTCTTCCCTGACATCCCCACTGTTCCACAAAACTAGGAGAAAAGCATATGTTGATCAAATAAAAGTGGCACCCACCTCCTTACTGTGTCTGCAGGCAGAAAAATAAAATAAAACACACACAATCAGTACAGCCAGTAAAACAGGCTTTCTTAAAGCAGCACAACTTCTCCGAAACCACCAACTGGGAAAAGACAAGCCAAACTCTCTTTGGTGAAGAGTCTGTTCCCTCTGTTTAAATGCAAGCTCCTCTTCACAGCTCTGACGAGGAACAGGTGACATTAATTAAACTTCTGTGAGAAAACAGGGAGTAACAGAGGAAAACCGGCAAAAACTACACTTCCCAAGAGGATGTTAGGCATCAGGGAAGCACAATTACACACAGAGTTTCACAGCATTAACAACAATGACATACGTCTTAGGATGTAAATTTACAGTCCTCTCTTTTTGTTACTTCCCCTTCTGACCCCTAGACACTGAGGGGATTGTAACAATTGGGGGCTCGTCCGGGATCTTAATACCACATAGGAGAACGTCAGAAACGGTGTCCGAGTTCTGCGAAAAAGGAGGTATCTCTTTCAATAACAAGGACTGTGATGAACCAATATCCCGTAGAATCAGGAAAAGTTGAGGTTTAATACGCAACAACTAAATTTGAAAAAGGGATCCCCGATGAGCCCCCAATCGTTACGTTCCCCTCAGTGTCTAGGGGTCATAAGGGGAAATAACAAAGGAAATTAAAGGTAAAGAGGCAATGAAAGGCGAGAACACACTTCAATATACACAGTACAGACCAAAAATTTGAATACACCTTCTCATTCAAAGAGTTTTCTTTATTTTCATGACTATGAAAATTGTAGAGTCACACTGAACGCATCAAGGGCTATGATGAAGGAGAGTGATGGGGTGCTGCGCCAGATGACCTGGCCTCCACAGTCACCAGACCTGAACCCAGTCGAGATGGTTTAGGGGTGAGCAGACTGAAGGCAAAAGGGCCAACAAGTGCTAAGCATCTCTCGGGGAACTCCTTCAAGACTGTTGAAAGACCATTTCAGGTGACTACCTCTTGAAGCTCATCAAGAGAATGCCAAGAGTGTGCAAAGCAGTAATCAAAGCAAAAGGTGGCTACTATGAAGAACCTAGAATATGACATATTTTCAGTTGTTTCACACTTTTTTTCTTATGTATATAATTCCATATATAATTACACATGTGTTAATTCATAGTTTTGATGCCTTCAGTGTGAATCTACAATTTTCATAGTCATGAAAATAAAGAAAACTCTTGAATGAGAAAATGTGTCCAAACTTTTGGTCTGTAGTAAATACAATATAAATGGGAGCAAAGGCTCAGGGGAGGGCAAAGCCTAAAATAACAAACAAAATAGTTCACTAACTAATTTAAGAAAGAGCTCTAACTAACCTTAAAGAAAAGAAAAGAAAAATACAACCAACTTCCCTCTCCTCCCTTGCCATACAAAAACAGAGGCAACAAAATACAATAGAAAAAGAAAGAGGCACTCTCCCCCTGCAGCATCCCTCTTAGCACACAGACTAGTATTTAAAATCACTTGAGACAAAAGAGCCACAATACCTTTTGCTCAATCACAATATCCATTAACCATCCATGCAGAAACAGAAATTAGCCACTGCTAAACACAACTATTATCTCTGCATGAAAAGCTAGCACAAGGTTCAGTCTGGAGCAGGGGAGAAGTGTGTTCTCAGGCAGAGTCTGAACTGCCCTAACATCCTCTTGGTCTTCAGGCACACTCTCACAAACTATAGTGACAACTATTTGAGGTAAGTGTTCATTCTTCTTTTTGCATTGTTCACATTTGTTTGCCTGGCTGATTCACTTTTGATGGGGGAGGATTAGTCTGTGAAGGATATGGAATTTGACCTAATTTCGTTCACATTATATCCTTCTTGGGAAGTAAATAATTGTTGCTGAAAAAAAATATTTAATTCAAATAGCAGATTTCTTCAATATTATTATTCCAAAAGAAGCAAGTAAACGGGTAATCAAGGAGGAGTTATTTGGAGAGCTAGTTAAAAATGTCATTCTAGTACCACCAGATGAGGAGAGAATCGTTGGGGTAGAGTCTTTTGCGATGGTGGAGACTGCAGTTTCTGATTCTAGTCATAACATGGGGCCCAAAGATACTTTTTTTGAGCCATTACTAGCCATTAAAGTTAAAGGAGATAAAATGGAAGTTAAAACAGGAAGAATGTGAGGCAGAGCCTATTAAATTAGGTATGGTAGAAGTGAAAGAAGATCGTGATATCGAACTGCATAGTTAGAGATAGAAGCTTTAAAACTGCGTAGGCCTGTTCCATTGCCTCAATCCAGTTTACCTTCTGCCTCAGTAGTGAAAATGCCAGATGTGTATTCTGCTAATCTCATGGAATAGGCCGGGGGGCGGTGTGTGTGTGTGTGTGTGGGGGGGGGGGGGTGGGGGCATAGGAAAGTATGCTTTTAGTTAACTTTTTATGTACTTCTCAGAAATGGGCTTTATGTTTTTCTCAGAAATATACTTAAAATGACATTTAAGTATACTTGACTTATACTTACAAAAATTCTTTCCGACATTAAAGCGCTTGAATATAGAAAGTTCGTGATCACGACTTCATAAGAGGGAAATAGGAAATTTTTTAATAGCACGTGAAGGCAGCATCAGTCTGCTGTCTGTAAGATCTTTTTACAGATATATCAGTATTACTCCAAATAAAGGGAATTTTTATAAGATGTATATTGAAATTGACCGAACTTGTTAGCCTACTGTAAGCATGTTTGTTCATCATAACTTTGATAAAATCGTGCCAGAACCTGCAAACGTCCTGACTCCTTAAACATGGCTTCCTGATTGGACCTGAATGTTCTTAAGGTGCCATCAGCACCATCAGCAGGGTTCTCATGACAGCATTGTACTGCAGCTTCAGCATGATTAGTCACATGCAATTTTGAACAACTGCACTTTGACTGTTGTTCTGTGTAAAGGGCCCGTTACAGGTTGCCAAAAAGTGATGAAAAATACAAATGAAATAGGCCAGACATGGCATTAAAAGCTTTGTGAATCAAAACGCCATGTGGTTTAAAGCAATGTTACATTTGTTGCACATTTAAAACATTTACCAGCAGTACGAACCAGCAGATGGCACACAATGTGGTGTTTTTGTAAAAAGCTTTGCACAAAAAATTACACATGCTAAATAAACTCAAAAGTATGATGTCAGGTTAATGTTGTGCATCTTTATTTTTTAGTGTTTTTAATTATTATTATTATTATTATTATTAATTCATTTATTTATTTTGCGTAATTGCGATGCTATAACCATATATAACTAAACTTACATTTAAGACTTAACCTGGAAGCTCGCTGAGGTCCCAGCTGAGAGCCACTGGCTTACCCCAGTTGAAATTCCTCTACATAAAACAGTCAGAGATGGCTACAGTGAAGTAACACAGCAGAGATTTGCTTTTAGTTTAAATTTTGAAGGACCCTTTGACAGTAAATACTGAAGTAATGAACACTGATAATTTAGACTTTTTTATTGAAATAAGTTATACTAAACAGTTATTTTAAATGGTAATAGTTCTTCATATTTTTACTGTGTTTCTGAACAAGGCAGCCTTGTGGTGAGCAAAAGAGATTCCTTTTGAAACCATGAATTATTCCAGACTTTTGACTGTTGGTGTATATATGCTGAAATACCAAAATAACAAATCTTGCAGAATGCACTAGATGACATCAACATAATTTTAAATTATGATACAAATGTTTTTGGAGTTAGCGGGTCAAACAATTAATCCAAACTATAACTGAAGTGAGTGGGCTATTTGCTCTCTTTTCATATTATTTAAATCCTTTTTTTGTTCTCTCTCTCTCTCTCTCTCTCTCTCTCTCTTTCTCTTCCGAACATCCATTCAGTGTTAAAAACTGTTTTTGATATGACATGATCTCACATCACCACTAAAAATACTAATGAATAAAAAAGACTTGATAGAAACATAAAATATAAAAAGCGGCAGTGTAAAATGACTGATTGTGAAACTTAGTCAGATATGAATGTGACAAAGCGATGGGAAGGCTCTAATAATTTCTATAAATGGAAGTACTGGGATTTAAGGAAGCACAACAAAAACATTTGTGCTTAGACGTACTTAAGATTGGAAGAATGAAGAAAAAAGGGATGGCCGGTGCAAAAGAAGTTGGATTTTAAAGAATTTTTAACTATAACATGCTGCAATATACACTAAATTAAAAATAAAAATTAAAAATTACACTACTGAAAAAAATTATAATAATCTTGTTGAAAAATTTTAAAACACCTTACCGACGTCAAACATTTTTACAGTACAAAAATGTATAGTACTCCAACATAGACATGATCTCTGTATTAATTTTAGAAACATTTGGTCCAACATCATTCATTAATACTGACTGAATTGTGCTGTAAACTCTTATCACTATTTCTTCACTTGACTATACTCTCTAGACTCCCAAAGGGTCTTAAATGTACATTTATATAGATTCAGAAGGTTTTTATTTTATTTTTTTAAAGCAAAACAACTATTCAGGGTGTACTGTACATTTCCCTTGCACTTGTTATAAACTCATCTATTGATCTCATGTTTGTGCTGCCATAATTAATTCATGTGTGTTGTCCCTTTGTCATGCTATTTCCAGTCCCTGTTGGAGCTTGTCTTGCCACAGTATGACCGTGTTGACAAATGCATTATGTTCTGAAAATGATGTGTCTGCTTCTGGGGTCTTGAGTTAGCACTCAGTAGATCATGTTTTTTAGCCTTCATCTTTTCCCTATTCCCACCTGAGCCTTCCTCATCTAGCTTGCTGTCCACAATGCCTGACATAAGTTTCCATGTTGTGGGCAGGCGGGTTATTGCTAGTTTTCACAACCTCCTGTTGCAAATTTCTACAACAATCTGCTAGTAGGAGTATAATCATCTGTACCACCGGGCAACAACTTAGTGCTGTTAGTCTCCTTAACTAGTAGGTATTAATCATATCTGGGCCTGATATTGTTCAAATATTCTGCCCTTGGACGTCTGCTATTTTTAAGGTAACTGTCTCTATTGTGAGCAATCAGTGAATTTGTCTCAGATCTGCAGGTATTCTCTTTTAAGGCGCCACAGCTGTAAGTAGACATCTTTGAAAAAGAGGGAAATACTCATTTAGAGTCTTCTTTTTTAGGTGTATCTCTGTTGTTGTTGATCTGTAAGCCTTAGATGATCAGTATGTAGGTCTTTAATTACAGGCATTGTGTTACTGATAGGCAGTCACTATCAACCATGTTAACTCCATTCTGTAGTTCAGCCATCCCACAGAACTGACACTTTTTGGCTTGATGTATTTTGAATTTGATGTCTTTTGCTTTCAGTATCCAGCACCTGAATTATCACTTAATTATAATGTACAAATATTTGGGAATAGAAAAAATAATATATATATATATATATATATATATATATATATATATATATATATATATATATATATATATATATATTGATTATTAGGTTGATTATTTGCTCCCTGCCAACACCTTGTACCATTTGTATTCTCGCTGAAGCCCTTCAGCCCCAACCATCACACCAATTTATTGGCCAACAGCGCTTAGCACCACCCATTCGTATGTATGCTATATATGCGTGCTGTGCGCTATTTCATCAGATTTTACACTATGACGAAGGAAGCGATATCCTTCCTTCATATTCCTTCATATTCATATCGAAGGTACGGAACGGCCAGCATCGCAGCATCTCGTTCCCTATTCAGGGAACCAAGGTTACATACGTAAGAGAGATGTTCCCTTTCATAGGTTGACTTCAATGCTGCAATGACGTCATCGCTTTGGGAACGATATACCATAACGCCTGACGTACCTAAGATAGCTGGAAGACCAAGGAAAGAGTCTGCTCAAGCGGAAGTCAGGAGCCAAGAGCCATCCTCACATCCAGACAAGTAGAACTTGATGAAAGTGCTAGGAGAGGACTAACCTGCCACAGCGCAGCCATCTCCCATCTTTAAAGAGAGCCTGAGAAGAAGTCATTGCTCTCGTAAAACCAGCAAGCACCTTAGAAGCAAAGTCACACCACACACCTCATAGGCTAAAGATATAGTACGATCTGACCCCGCATCGCAAGGGAGAATGCCTCCAACCACTTGCTGAAAGCGAACAGTGTCGAAGCAGCCTTAGGATATACTAGGCGTAGGAAACAGTAAGACTTAATCAACCTAGGGGAAAAGTCCTGTTGGGAACTCAGAAACGAAGACCAGGAGACTCTTGGGTAATCTTCAGCAGGATTCTTTATTGAGAACGGTCTGCGTGGCGCTGCAGTCATCACGAAGTCTAACTTGTCCTTAAGACATTGTAGTTTTTATACATTTAAGTGGGAGGGATCCATACCGTAAACAAAGCATGCAAATTGAATCAGGAAAATGTCAGACACTGTAATTTTCCCAGCCTTGATCTCATCAGCATAACAGTGTCATTCAAATGCATAGGTGCTAATTCAATCAGTCTGGCAAGACTGGTGAGGAAGAGCACAAAGACAAAAGGTCATTATCTCAGACTCTTGATTTTCTTGATTTGATCTTCTTGGATATGTCAGCTTTATTACCTACTATTATATTGGAACCTATATTTAACATTTTATAAATTTGTAATCCCACAGTCCTCCCGTTGAGAGTTCTAATAACTCTCACATAATAAAAATTTATACATTTAAAAGTTCATTCTTGTAACCTGTGATCGTTACAGGCACATAGCACTTGCTCTGTGTTGATTGTCTGTAGTGACGAATGGCATGTTGACACAGAAACAAACATGCAGCTAGGGTCTGTCTAGTTCTTATGGGTAATAATCTTTTCTGGTCGGAATTGTCATTTCCTCGTGATGGGCATGAGTAAGTTGTTGAATAAAACACTTGATACTGTGGACGCATAGATAGTACACCAGTAGTAAGAACAACAGCAGAATTGCTATTTCCTTGATCCACAGCCAGGGTTTACCTAACAGGTTTCCGAACCATGACGAATTGTCTTCAGTCATCTGGTGTAATTTTGATGAAAGTTCAAGAATGTCTTGTTGAATTTTGTTCAAGTTCTCTGTTGGATCCAGTAAACCGGTGCAGCACTCAGGTCCGATAGTGGTACATGCTCCCCCTTGCATTGCAAGAATGTAATCCAAGGCAACTCTGTTCTGTAAGATCATTATCTTGTGTGAAGCGAGAGTGTTTGTGATGTTACCCAGGGCCAAAGCCGTATCGTTGGCCAGTTTCTGTACAGAATTCGATAAGCTTCTGACTTGATCCAGGGCTTGAATGAAACCATAAGATGAGATTAATGTTCCAAGAGTTCTGGACCACCATGTTTGTGCACATGTGAGTCCTGGAATGCAGTGATCTTCTGTGTTCGTGGTAGGAGCTGAATCACTTAAACGTGGAATATTTTGAAAGGTGGTATTGCCTGTTATTAGGGCTGGAGTGGATTTCACATTTTCTCTGACTGCAGGTAGGGCATAGACTAAGGTGCACCTGCCATTCAACTTCACCGTTAGCACACTATAGATTGAGGTTCCACATAGCCAAAACATGCCTGTTGGGGGGGAAATCCTGCACCATTGGTTCACATTAAATAGCTTAGGAAATGATTGCGTTTGCCTAATACATACTTCCACATCCTCATTCTTTTGTCGTGTGGATGATGAAATTTCTGTCTTCAGTGACATTCCCATTTTAATTATGAAACCACATGCAGCACTGGGAATTTTCCCCAAATCTTTAGAGTCTAAGGATAGCTGTTCAACACACCAACTAAATGTCATTGGTAAGAGTAAGTCTGTCATAACAGGTGTTGTTGAGGTCAAATTGCAGGACCTTAAACCTGGAATGCAACATGGTGAGGCTTGAGGAACAGTCACCTCATGACATGTGCTTTGGTTAAAAATTCCATTAGTGACAACACCAAATAGAGTGCAGGTATCACAGTCAGAAATGGGGTGTGATACCCATGGGATTCCTGCTCCTACAGAAGGTGGACGTGGCATGCAAACGCTCTTTCCAGCAAACAAGGAGTTTCTTGACATATTCATCAGCTCTAAGAATATGTTGTCTAAGAATATGATGGCCTCACTGGCCATCTAGAGAACTTGTCCAATACTACCAAAACATCAGTTTTTCCCTTACAAGGAGGCAATGATATGTAATCAACTTGCAGGTTGATGGTCCTTGTGGAGCTGGAGTATGTGTTGCTGCTGTAGCTGCTGCTGGCACATCATTATTTTTTTGACATGTAACACATCTCTTGACTGTTCGGTTGCTACATTTCTGAATTTTGGATTCCACCATTGATTTGAGAACCTGTGATTCATCGTTGCTGGACCACTGTGACCCAAATTGTGTATTTGTTGAGCCAAATATGGCAGCAGTGATTCGGGAGCGACATACTTCCCCTCTTTGGTCCAGCATCCAGATGAATCCACTGTGGCCCCTTTGTCTAACCATGTCCATGCTTCATATAGAGGAGCGTCTTTGTACAGATCAATAATTGATTTAGGAGGCAGAATTGTCTTCTACATTTACATTACATTTACATTTAATCATTTAGCAGACGCTTTTATCCAAAGCGACTTACAAATGAGAACAATAGAAGCAGTCAGGTCAACAAGAGAACAACAACAGTATACAAGTGCCATGACAAGTCTCAGTTAGTCTAGTATAGAACGCATAGGTAGGTGTTTTTTAAAAAAAAATTTATAATAAAATTAAAAGACAAGAAAAGGAAAAGTGCTAGTGTTAGTGTTAGTTGGTTAAGTGCAGGCGAAAAAGATGAGTCTTTAGATGTTTCTTGAAAATGAGTAAAGACTCAGCTGTACGAATTAAGATTGGGAGGTCATTCCACCAGCTGGGCACAGTCCAGGAAAAAGTCCGTGAGAGTGATTTTGAACTTCTTTGGGATGGCACTACAAGGCGTCGTTCACTTGCAGAGCGCAAACTTCTGGTGGGCACATAAGATTTAACCAATGAGTTTAAGTAAGTTGGTGCGGTGCCAGTGGTCGTCTTGTAGACTAGCATCAGTACCTTGAATTTGATGCGAGCAGCTACTGGCAGCCAGTGTAACCTGATGAGGAGAGGAGTAACATGAGCTTTTTTTGGCTCATTGAAGACAACCCTCGCTGCTGCATTCTGGATCATTTAAGAATATGTTGTTTCTGGAGTCTATACTTTGTGCGATGTCCATGATGATTACTAGTACGGCAATCTTGATCATGTTGATGGATGACTGAAGTTCACGTGTATGATTTTCTGCGTTGTGTATTTAATTTATTTATTTTTTTCTTCCGTGACAGTTGGCTCGGTTGTGGGTCTGGTTGTCTTTTAAAATTGGTGTCGTCATACACAAGTGAGGAGGTTGGTGTGTATGGGCCTCGGGACAGCCATCAAGTGGTAACTGCACAGAGTAAGAAAGAAAACAAACAACGACAGAGCAGCATTTGTTGTAAAAAAAAAAAAACTGTAAACACTAGGGTTGTATCCTCTGGTCGATTTGAGTCTGCTATTGTTGTTCCTTTCTTTCCCTATTTCTTAATTACTGCGACACCTAAAGAACAGTGAGGTAAGGATGGACTAGTTGGTGGGGGAATGCCTAAAAGGGAATCTTCACCGCAGGATTGGCCCCCGAAGCCTGTTGCATTCGGTTCTTTCCTGGGCTCCTCACTGGTCCATGTGTCCTATCCTATCCCTGTAGGTGGAGGAACAACTTTACAGTGTGAAACATGAGTCCATGTTTTCCTTCCCTGACAAAACACTGCAGCTGCTGTAATCAACATCACTTGATGTGGTCTGTGCCACTTAGGCTCTAACGGCTCGTTTCTGAATGACTTTATCATGACCCATTGACCTGGGATGATTGTGTGTCCCCCTTCTGGTGGAGTCTGCCAACACGACTCAACTCTCTCTCTGGCACTCTGTACTGCCTTTGTGAGGTTTTCACAGTAAGTGATCAGGGCATCTGAGGCTATGTGTACATCAGCATTTCTAAGATCAATCACACCTGGCATCTGCATTGGGCGTCCTGTAATAATCTCATGAGGGCTCAGTCCTACTGATCTGTTAGGTGACGCTCTCATACTACACAATACCGCTGGCAGTGCCTTGACCCATGGTACTCCTTCCTGGTGCATTTTGCTTAGCCTGGTTTTTATAGTTCTGTTTGCTCGTTCAACTTGTCCTGATGCTTGTGGCCTATAGGGGCAGTGAAGATTCCACTTAATTTTCAACATTTTAGAAACTTCCCTGACTACCTGTCCTGTGAAGTGTGTACCTTGATCTGAGTCAATGCAATCTGGTAATCCCCATCTGGGAATGAAATCAGTGACTAGACATTTAGCAGTATGTGCAGCTGTAGCACGCCCTGTTGGATAAGCTTCTAGCCATCTAAAGAACTTGTCCAATACTACCAAAACATCAGTTTTTCCCTTACAAGGAGGCAATGATATGTAATCAACTTGCAGGTGACGAAATGGTCCTTGTGGAGCTGGAGTATGTGTTGCTGCTGTAGCTGCTGCTGGCACATCATTATTTTTTTGACATGTAACACATCTCTTGACTGTTTCGGTTGCTACATTTCTGAATTTTGGATTCCACCATTGATTTGAGAACCTGTGATTCATAGTTGCTGGACCACTGTGACCCAAATTGTGTATTTGTTGAGCCAAATATGGCAGCAGTGATTCGGGAGTGACATACTTCCCCTCTTTGGTCCAGCATCCAGATGAATCCACTGTGGCCCCTTTGTCTAACCATGTCCATGCTTCATATAGAGGAGCGTCTTTGTACAGATCAATAATTGATTTAGGAGGCAGAATTGTCTTCTACATTTACATTACATTTACATTTAATCATTTAGCAGACGCTTTTATCCAAAGCGACTTACAAATGAGAACAATAGAAGCAGTCAGGTCAACAAGAGAACAACAACAGTATACAAGTGCCATGACAAGTCTCAGTTAGTCTAGTATAGAACGCATAGGTAGGTGTTTTATTTTTATTTTTTTATAATAAAATTAAAAGACAAGAAAAGGAAAAGTGCTAGTGTTAGTGTTAGTTGGTTAAGTGCAGGCGAAAAAGATGAGTCTTTAGATGTTTCTTGAAAATGAGTAAAGACTCAGCTGTACGAATTAAGATTGGGAGGTCATTCCACCAGCTGGGCACAGTCCAGGAAAAAGTCAGTGAGAGTGATTTTGAACTACTTTGGGATGGCACCACAAGGCGTCGTTCACTTGGCAGAGCGCAAACTTCTGGAGGGCACATAAGATTTAACCAATGAGTTTAAGTAAGTTGGTGCGGTGCCAGTGGTCGTCTTGTAGACTAGCATCAGTACCTTGAATTTGATGCGAGCAGCTACTGGAAGCCAGTGTAACCTGATGAGGAGAGGAGTAACATGAGCTTTTTTTGGCTCATTGAAGACAACCCTCGCTGCTGCATTCTGGATCATTTGCAGAGGCTTGACAGTACATGCAGGAAGGCCCACCAGGAGAGCATTACAATAGTCCAGTCTGGAGAGAACAAGAGCTTGGACAAGAAGTTGGGTTGCTTGCTCTGACAGGAAGGGTCTAATCTTCCTAATGTTGTATAAGACAAACCTGCAGGACCGGGTAGTTGTAGCAATGTGGTCTGTGAAGCTTAACTGATGATCCATCACAACTCCTAGGTTTCTAGCTGTCCTCGAAGGAGTAATGACTGATGAGCCCAGCTGTATAGAGAAGTTGTGATTAAGCAATGGGTTAGCTGGAATCACCAGGAGTTCTGTCTTCGTAAGGTTAAGCTGAAGGTGATGGTCATTCATCCAGCTGGAGAGGTCACTCAGACAGGCTGAAATGTGAGCAGCTACTGTCGGGTCATCTGGTTGGAATGAGAGGTAGAGTTGGGTGTCATCAGTGTAGCAGTGATAAGAAAAGCCATGCTTCTGAATGACAGATCCTAATGATGTCATGTAGATGGAGAAGAGAAGTGGTCCAAGTACTGAGCCTTGAGGAACCCCAGTAGCAAGGTGGTGTGACTTTGAAACATCACCCCTCCAAGACACACTGAAGGATCTGTCAGAGAGGTAGGACTTAACCCACAGGAGTGCTGTTCCAGAGATGCCCATCTTTCTGAGGGTGGACAGGAGAATCTGGTGATTAACAGTGTCAAAAGCAGCAGAAAGGTCCAGTAAGATGAGTACCGAGGATTTTGAAGCTGCTCTTGCTAGTCGCAGGGCTTCAGTAACCGAGAGCAGAGCAGTCTCAGTTGAGTGGCCACTTTTGAAGCCAGATTGGTTGCTGTCCAGGAGGTTATTCTGTACAAGGAACATAGAAAACTGGTTGAACACATTTCGCTCAAGTGTCTTTGCACTGAATGGAAGAAGGGATACCGGTCTGTAGTTTTCAAGAAGCGCTGGATTTAGAGATGGTTTCTTGAGCAGTGGGCTTACCCGAGCCTGCTTGAATGTGGAGGGAAATGTTCCAGAGTGAAGAGATGAGTTGATAACGTGAGCAAGCGAAGGTATGACTGCAGAAGAGATCGCTTGAAGGAGGTAAGTGGGGATCGGATCAAGTGGACAAGTAGTAGGATAATTGGACAGGAGAAGTTTGGAGACGTCCATATCTGAGAGTGGGGAGAAGGAGGAGAAAGAGTGTGCATCGGTCATTGTGAAGTTGTCCTCAGTCTGCGGTGTGGAGAATTGGTCACTGATGGATCTTGTCTTATTTGTGAAGAAAACTGCAAAGTCTTCCGCTGTAAGAGTCGATGGAGGAGGTGGTGGCGGCGGATTAAGAAGAGAAGAGAAAGTCTTGAAGAGTGTCCGAGCTTCACAACAGCTGTTAATTTTGTTGTGGTAGTAGGATGTTTTAGCCGTGAAGACATTTGCAGAGAAGGAATAGAGGAGAGACTGATACACACTGAGGTCTGTAGAGTTTCTTGATTTCTGCCATTTCCTCTCTGCAGCCCTGAGTTTAGAGCGATGTTCACAGAGAACCTCGGACAGCCAGGGAGTGAACGGGGCTGTGCGTGCTGGTCTAGACAACAGTGGGCAAAAGTTGTCCAAGCAAGATGTTAAAGTGGAGCAAAGAGTGTCCGTAGCGCTGTTTGTGTCCAGAGCAGAGAACTGAGAGAGTGCAGGAAGCGAGGATGAAACCACAGAAGATAGGTGAGATGGAGAGAGGGAGCGTAGGTTCCGTCAAAAGGTGACCTGCGTTGGAGTGTAAGGCACTTCAGGAGTAAGTGCTAGGTTAGCAGTAATGAGGAAGTGGTCTGAGGTGTGCAGTGGAGCAACTGAAGAGTTGTCCACAGAGCAACAGCGGGTGTAGATGAGGTCCAGTTGGTTGCCTGATTTGTGAGTCGCTGTAGTAGACACTAGCTTGAGATCAAATGAGGTGAGCAGAGTTTTGAAGTCAGCAGCCTGGGGTTTATCTAGGTGGATGTTGAAGTCACCAAGCAGTACCAGAGGAGTACCATCTTCAGGAAAGTTTGAAAGCAGCACATCCAACTCCTCCAAGAAGTTTCCCAATTGACCTGGGGGATGATAAATGACCACAAAGTGGATTTTAACAGGGTGGGTTACAGTAATGGCATGTGATTCAAATGAACCAGTACCTGAAGGTGATGGCTGAAGATCAAATTTCCATTCTTTTGATACAAGGAGACCTGTCCCTCCACCCCTCCCAGTGGTACGAGGAGTGTGGGAACAAGTGAAATTAGTGGAGAGGGCTGCAGGGGTGGCAGTATCTTCAGGTTTGATCCAAGTCTCAGTCAGTGCCATGAGGTTGAGACCAGAATGAGCAGCAATAGAAGAAATGAAGTCTGCTTTGTTAACTGCAGACTTGCTTTGTTAACTTCTGTGCTATACTATCTGAACACACTTGTACAGTTGCATAGGAACAAGCCTGTTTAGCAGCTACATCAGCAAGAGTATTACCTTTAGCTTCTGCAGTGTTAGTTGTGAGATGTGCTTTCACTTTGATCACCGCTAATTTCTTTGGAAGATTCATGGAAAACAATAAATCTTTTACTAATCCAGCATGCTTGATGGGGGATCCAGCAGAAGTTAGAAACTGTCTAGTTTGCCAAATGACACCAAAATCATGAACCACCCCAAAAGCATATCTGGAATCAGTGTAGATATTTGCAATCGATCCTGAAGCTAGCGTGCATGCTCTAGTTAAGGCTACTAGTTCTGCAGCTTGAGCTGAAAAATGATCTGGAAGACGGCCTGAAGCTACAACTTCAGTGGTGGAAGTTACTGCATAACCTGCTCGTCTGTTTCCCTCAATGACTTGAGCTGAACCATCAACAAACAACTCCAATTCTGCATTCTCTACGGGAGTTTCTTTTATGTCACTCATAGCTGCGTATGTAAGCGTAACACAATCGTGAGTTATTTCACCTTCATCCTCTAACAAAACTTCAGTCATTGCAGACATCATACATGAGGATGGGTTTGTTACTGGTGCACGTTGTAAAACAATGTTCGGGGCTGTGAGGGTCGTTAACCAATTTCCCCAGCGAGAGGAGGTGACAGAAGTGACTTTTGCTTGATTCATTAGTGCGGACACTGCATGAGGACATCTTACATTTATAGTCTGTCCTAGCACCATTCCTGTTGAAGCCTGAAGAGCTAGATGAACTGCCTGCACTGCTCTAAGACATGGGCCCATGCCTTGAGCAACAATGTCAAGTTTACATGAATAGTAATGAATTGGGCGTAAACTGCCTGTATTTAATGGAGCACATAGCAATTTTGTAGTCAGAGTCTTTGGGCCTAATTGTACATCTATGGACGGGGTTTCATACAAAACAGAATCTTCACCTATTACACCTGTTAAACAAAGTTTAGTTTTCTTGTATGGGATGTTTAAACCTTCAGCCAATTTTATAGGAATTACGGTAATTTCTGCACCTGTATCAAGCAAAAAGTCAATCTCTTTCTCTTGTATGCTACCTTTCACAAAAAATATTTTGTCATTGTGATGGATTACAGGGTAAAGGTAGCTACTCACAGCCCCAACAATTAATTTTTTTCCTGTTCTTTTTGTGCTTTTAGAAGAACCTGATCGAGTTGTCCTAAAGTTTCTGTGGTCATTGTAGGAATTACTTCAGGATTGTAGGCAGGCTGAGAAAGAGCAGAATTATGCATAACATTTCTTCTACTATCTTTCAACTTCTTTCTACACTCTTTCTCCCAGTGACCTGATCTTTCACAGTAATTGCATTTGCCTTCTCTTTTAGGCCATCTATGGTCATGTTTCCATGTGCTAAATGTAGCTGCTGCTGCTACTCTCACTTTTGTCTTAACATCCGCATCTCTTTCCCATGTAGCTAAACTGTCTAGATTACTTCTGAGAGTTTTGTTAGACCAAGTGAGATCTAGGAATGGCAAGGCTTTTCTGTACTCCGCTACAAGGCCATCTGACCAGATGCGTACTAATGGTCCCTTGTCATCTAGCACACGTTCAGGATCATCAACGATCCCACTGTACGTTACTGCTGACTGACAAAATCTTTCAGTGTATTCACTCACAGTTTCTTCTTTCCTTTGCACGCAGTTAGTGATTCTAGACCAGTCTATTTTAGGTCCCATAATATTTTTTAGAATTTTCAAAACACCTTCCCTCAAATCGCCTTTACTGACATGTTGTAATTCAGAAGTAACAGCAGACTCAAAGGTGTTGAATTCAGATTCAGTTAGAATTTGTGACATTAGCTGTGTGACTTCGTAGAGACGCATTTTGCTGATTAATGCTCTTCTAAATTCAGAAAAATGTGTGCGTGCTGAGGGTAAGCTCTGGGATAGTCTCTCTATATCTTTAGGTCCTAGAACTTTGGTAACAGTTTGTACCTGGACAACAGAGGGGTTGGGAGCAACACTTTCAGTTCCCTCAATTCCCTGAGATCTCCTCCTAGCGCCACATACCTTAACAGAATCTACAGGCACATCAGTTACTGACTGGATGGCTACATCTGTTTCAAAGAAAGTTTGTAAATCAGGATAAATGCTATCAGTCTGACTAACTTCTTCCACATCAGTTTTTGCTGCAGCTTTGTTGCGGTTAAATTTCCTAGTCAAAGAGGATACTCTAGCTCTGAGCTCTTTGTTCTGTTCCTCTAGTTCTGAGTTACGCTGAGACTGTTGCGTAGCTAGCGCTAAGGCAAATTCTCTGTGGCAGCAGATAATGCCTTTCAAATTGTTCTTGCGAATACATGCTCCTAGTACCTTTTTACACTCATCTACAGACCATGTTTTGTCTGGATGGATATCATATTTCTGAGTTAGTACTTGTCTAACTTTCTCAGTGACTATTAGGTTCATTTGCACACCTAACATTGATTTGAATTTGCTATCAGACCACAAAGGAGTCGCGAGACCACCTTTTTCAGTTGTGAGGATCAATCTAGCATTCTTTCTAAACATCTTGTGAGTTTCCTTTTTTTTTTTTTTACCACACATTCAAAACACTAAAACTTCTCTGATCAACAGAGAGTACCAAAAATTAACACAAACTTCTATCACTTTACGCTAAACTTCCCTGCCGAGACACAGAGGGTAGCAAAATATTAGCATGTGATGCTAATCTTCCCTGCCTAAACAGAGGATTATTTCCATCTCTAAAATATAATTTTTAGAGGGTAACTTAGTTAACCAAACCCTACAGCTGTCTGTTAACTCTTCTCTGACAGCGCAGAGGATAACATTTGTTCTGGTCTTAAAGGTTCTTTTGGATAGAGGTACACTCACCAACCATTGGTTGTACAGAAAGATTCAGACTGGAATGAAGTCAGATCTTTTTTGAGATTGCAGTTTCAATCTGGATTCAGGTGAGAAGCTCTATCCAGGTCACGGCACCAAAAACTGTTGGGAACTCAGAAACGAAGACCAGGAGACTCTTGGGTAATCTTCAGCAGGATTCTTTATTGAGAACGGTCTGCGTGGCGCTGCAGTCATCAAGAAGTCTAACTTGTCCTTAAGACATTGTAGTTTTTATACATTCAAGTGGGAGGGATCCATACCGTAAACAAAGCATGCAAATTGAATCAGGAAAATGTCAGACACTGTAATTTTCCCAGCCTTGATCTCATCAGCATAACAGTGTCATTCAAATGCATAGGTGCTAATTCAATCAGTCTGGCAAGACTGGTAAGGAAGAGCACAAAGACAAAAGGTCATTATCTCAGACTCTTGATTTTCTTGATTTGATCTTCTTGGATATGTCAGCTTTATTACCTACTATTATATTGGAACCTATATTTAACATTTTATAAATTTGTAATCCCACAGTCCATACAAGAGGAGCTGACAGAGCCTGCAGATCGTCATACTTCTAATAGAGAATAGATGATTTCAAAAGTTATCAGACAGAGTTAAATGGCTCAAATGGATGGCCTGCCAGGCCTTCCAACTGAAATAAGTCCCAAAAAGGATCTGTGCTGGGTGGAAAGGCCTAAGCCATCTCGTCCCTGCATAATAGAAAACCAGAGGGTGACATCCCTCTGAAAAACCTCTATGGGTAATGCTCAGCAGATATGGCAGCCACATAAACCTGTGGCAGGTCATTACAGGGTAATGGACTGAGTCCAGATTGTGTCCACTTAAGGGCATACAGCTCCATGTATGAGTGGGCCAAAAAAGGCACCACCAAAAATAGATGTTCACTCAGACCAACCTTACTCTGAACAGAATCGTTTGGAAGCAAACAGGTCAACGGGAAGGCAGAAGACTGGTCCTGGGCCATTCTTGGCTAGAGCGTCCACACCCAGAGGCGACGGACGAGACAAGGAAACCAGAGCGGGCAATGCACATGCTCGAAGAAAACAATCCACTTCTGCTCAGCCGAACCTCTGCCATATGAGACTCACCCACCTGAAAGTGCAATCTCCTGCCTTCAAACTCAGCCTCAATAGTAAGTCCACTCCTAAATTCAGGTGACCTGGGGCATGAACTGCTCTGATCGACAGGAACCTGGTCTGCGTCCAAAGAAGAACCAGTCTCACCGACCTGACAAGGGGCAATAGCTTAATCCTCTCTGACCAAAGTATGGGGCCGCAGCAATGTTGTCTGTCCTTGACAGATTCTTATGTACGGAACGTGAATATAGAGACACCAGCCACCATAGTCAAATGTTTACCGGGAGCCAGAGCGCCTGACATCTTGGCAAATTTAAAAGTGCTGGCTAATGCTAAATGTAAATACAGTAAGATTGTTATTCATGCCGGCGCTAATGATGTTCGACTTCGCCAGTCGGAGATCACTAAAAATAACATTAAAGAGGTGTGTGAACTTGCAAGCACGATGTTAGACACTGTAATATGCTCTGGTCCCCTCCCTGCTTACCGTGGTGATGAGATGCATAGCAGATTTTCATCACTCAATGGCTGGATGTCTAAGTGGTGCCCACAGAATAACATAGGTTTCATAGACAATTGGACGAGCTTTTGGGGCAGACCTGACCTGTTGAAAAGAGATGGTCTTCATCCCTCCTGGGGTGGCGCCACTCTTCTCTCTAGAAATATGGCAAATAGTCTTAAAGTTTATACTTGACTAACTGGGGCCCAGGTCAGGAAGCAGACAGACTGGCTAAACCGACCGTCTGCTAGCTGCCTCCCGTCACAGAGGTCAGTTAATTCTCAGCACATAGAGACTTTTCCATCTAGATATAACACTATAGAGACTGTGTCTGTTCCCCGAACTAGAAAATACAAAAAACGTCCAAACCAAGTTAAGATTAACAATTTAATTGAGGTTCAACAAATAAAAAACAGAAGCAATATGGATAAACAAATGATAAAGCTTGGCTTATTGAATATCAGATCCCTTTCTACGAAAACACTTTTTGTAAATAATATGATCACTGATCATAATATAGATGTACTCTGTTTGACAGAAACCTGGCTAAAACCTGATGATTACATTATTTTAAATGAGTCCACCCCCCAAGATTACTGTTATAAACATGAGCCGCATCTAAAAGGCAAAGGTGGAGGTGTTGCTTCAATTTATAACAACGTTTTCAGGATTTCTCAGAGGGCAGGCTTCAAGTATAACTCGTTTGAAGTAATGGTGCTTCATATAACATTATCCAGAGAAACAAATGTTAATGATAAATCCCCTGTTATGTTTGTACTGGCTACTGTATACAGGCCACCAGGGCACCATACAGACTTTATTAAAGAGTTTGGTGATTTTACATCCGAGTTAGCTCTGGCTGCAGATAAAGTTTTAATAGTTGGTGATTTTATTATCCATGTTGATAATGAAAAAGATGCATTGGGATCAGCATTTATAGACATTCTGAACTCTATTGGTGCTAGACAACACGTTTCAGGACCTACTCATTGTCGAAATCATATTCTAGATTTAATACTGTCACATGGAATTGATGTTGATAGTGTTGAAATTATTCAGCCAAGTGATGATATCTCAGATCATTATTTAGTTCTGTGCAAACTTCATATAGCCAAAATTGTAAATTCTACTTCTTGTTACAAGTATGGAAGAACCATCACTTCTACCACAAAAGACTGCTTTTTAAGTTATCTTCCTGATGTATCCAAATTCCTTAGCATATCCAAAACCTCAGAACAACTTGATGATGTAACAGAAACTATGGACTCTCTCTTTTTTAGCACTTTAAATAAAGTTGCTCCTTTACGCTTAAGGAAGGTTAAGGAAAACAGTTTGACACCATGGTATAATGAGCATACTCGCACCCTTAAGAGAGCAGGCCCGGTGAAACACACCAATTTGAAAAACTAATGGAATGCATAGTCGATATAAAAAACTGGATGACGATTAATTTCTTACTGCTAAATTCTGAAAAAACAGAGGTGTTAATTATAGGACCTAAAAACTCCGCTTGTAATAACCTAGAATGCTGTCTAAGACTTGATGGTTGCTCTGTCAATTCTTCGTCATCAGTTAGGAACCTAGGTGTACTATTTGATCGCAATCTTTCCTTAGAAAGCCACGTTTCTAGCATTTGTAAAACTGCATTTTTCCATCTCAAAAATATATCTAAATTACGACCTATGCTCTCAATGTCAAATGCAGAAATGTTAATCCATGCATTTATGACCTCAAGGTTAGATTATTGTAATGCTTTATTGGGTGGTTGTTCTGCACGCTTAGTAAACAAACTACATCTAGTCCAAAATGCAGCAGCAAGAGTTCTTACTAGAACCAGGAAGTATGACCATATTAGCCCGGTCCTGTCAACACTGCACTGGCTCCCTATCAATGTCAATGTCAATGTCAATGTCACCTTTATTTATATAGCGCTTTAAACAAAATACATTGCGTCAAAGCAACTGAACAACATTCATTAGGAAAACAGTGTCAATAATGCAAAAATGATAGTTAAAGGCAGTTCATCATTGGATTCAGTTATGTCATCTCTGTTCAGTTAAATAGTGTCTGTGCATTTATTTGCAATCAAGTCAACGATATCGCTGTAGATGAAGTGTCCCCAACTAAGCAAGCCAGAGGCGACAGCGGCAAGGAACCGAAACTCCATCGGTGACAGAATGGAGAAAAAAACCTTGGGAGAAACCAGGCTCAGTTGGGGGGCCAGTTCTCCTCTGACCAGACGAAACCAGTAGTTCAATTCCAGGCTGCAGCAAAGTCAGATTGTGCAGAAGAATCATCTGTTTCCTGTGGTCTTGTCCTGGTGCTCCTCTGAGACAAGGTCTTTACAGGGGATCTGTATCTGGGGCTCTAGTTGTACTGGTCTCCGCTGTCTTTCAGGGATGTAGAGGTCCTTTCTAGGTGCTGATCCAGCATCTGGTCTGGATACGTACTGGATCCGGGTGACTGCAGTGACCCTCTGATCTGGACACAGACTGGATCTGGTGGCCATGGTGACCTCGGAACAAGAGAGAAACAGACAAATATTAGCGTAGATGCCATTCTTCTAATGATGTAGCAAGTACATAGGTTGTTATGGGAAGTGTTTCCGGTTCCGGTTTACCTAATTAATGCAGCCTAAAAATCCTTTAACGGATTTGGATAATAAAAGCATATTAGTATGTTATGTGTATGCCAGGTTAAAGACATGGGTCTTTAATCTAGATTTAAACTGCAAGAGTGTGTCTGCCTCCCGAACAATGTTAGGTAGGTTATTCCAGAGTTTGGGCGCCAAATAGGAAAAGGATCTGCCGCCTGCAGTTGATTTTGATATTCTAGGTATTATCAAATTGCCTGAGTTTTGAGAACGTAGCGGACGTAGAGGATTATAATGTAAAAGGAGCTCATTCAAATACTGAGGTGCTAAACCATTCAGGGCTTTATAAGTAATAAGCAATATTTTAAGATCTATGCGATGCTTGATAGGGAGCCAGTGCAGTGTTGACAGGACCGGGCTAATATGGTCATACTTCCTGGTTCTAGTAAGAACTCTTGCTGCTGCATTTTGGACTAGCTGTAGTTTGTTTACTAAGCGTGCAGAACAACCACCCAATAAAGCATTACAATAATCTAACCTTGAGGTCATAAATGCATGGATTAACATTTCTGCATTTGACATTGAGAGCATAGGCCGTAATTTAGATATATTTTTGAAATGGAAAAATGCAGTTTTACAAATGCTAGAAACGTGGCTTTCTAAGGAAAGATTGCGATCAAGTAGCACACCTAGGTTCCTAACTGATGACGAAGAATTGACAGAGCAACCATCAAGTCTTAGACAGTGTTCTAGGTTATTACAAGCAGAGTTTTTAGGTCCTATAATTAACACCTCTGTTTTTTCAGAATTTAGCAGTAGGAAATTACTCGTCATCCAGTTTTTTATATCGACTATGCAATCCATTAGTTTTTCAAATTGGTGTGTTTCACCGGGCTGCGAAGAAATATAGAGCTGAGTATCATCAGCATAACAGTGAAAGCTAACACCATGTTTCCTGATGATATCTCCCAAGGGTAACATATAAAGCGTGAAGAGTAGCGGCCCTAGTACTGAGCCTTGAGGTACTCCATACTGCACTTGTGATCGATAGGATACATCTTCATTCACTGCTACGAACTGATGGCGGTCATATAAGTACGATTTAAACCATGCTAATGCACTTCCACTGATGCCAACAAAGTATTCAAGTCTATGCAAAAGAATGTTGTGGTCAATTGTGTCAAACGCAGCACTAAGATCCAATAAAACTAATAGAGAGATACACCCACGATCAGATGATAAGAGTAGATCATTTGTAACTCTAAGAAGAGCAGTCTCAGTACTATGATACGGTCTAAATCCTGACTGGAAATCCTCACATATACCATTTTTCTCTAAGAAGGAATATAATTGTGTGGATACCACCTTTTCTAGTATCTTGGACAGAAAAGGGAGATTCGAGATTGGTCTATAATTAACTAGTTCTTTGGGGTCAAGTTGTGGTTTTTTGATGAGAGGCTTAATAACAGCCAGTTTGAAGGTTTTGGGGACATGTCCTAATGACAATGAGGAATTAATAATAGTCAGAAGAGGATCTATGACTTCTGGAAGCACCTCTTTCAGGAGCTTAGATGGTATAGGGTCTAACATACATGTTGTTGGTTTAGATGATTTAACAAGCTTATACAATTCTTCCTCTCCTATGGTAGAGAATGAGTGGAACTGTTCCTCAGGGGGTCTATAGTGCACTGTCTGATGTGATACTGTAGCTGACGGCTGAATGGTTGCAATTTTATCTCTAATAGTATCGATTTGAAAAGTAAAGTATCGAAGTAAAGTAGTTCATAAACTCATTACTGCTGTGGTGTTGGGAAATGTCAACACTTGTTGAGGCTTTATTTTTCGTTAATTTAGCCACTGTATTGAATAAATACCTGGGGTTATGTTTGTTTTCTTCTAAAAGAGAAGAAAAGTAATCGGATCTAGCAGTTTTTAATGCTTTTCTGTAGGATATGTTACTTTCCCGCCAAGCAATACGAAATACCTCTAGTTTTGTTTTCCTCCAGCTGCGCTCCATTTTTCGGGCTGCTCTCTTTAGGGTGCGAGTATGCTCATTATACCATGGTGTCAAACTGTTTTCCTTAACCTTCCTTAAGCGTAAAGGAGCAACTTTATTTAAAGTGCTAGAAAAGAGAGAGTCCATAGTTTCTGTTACATCATCAAGTTGTTCTGAGGTTTTGGATATGCTAAGGAATTTGGATACATCAGGAAGATAACTTAAAAAGCAGTCTTTTGTGTTAGAAGTGATGGTTCTTCCATACTTGTAACAAGAAGTAGAATTTACAATTTTGGCTATATGAATTTTGCAAAGAACTAAATAATGATCTGAGATATCATCACTTGGCTGAATAATTTCAACACCATCAACATCAATTCCATGTGACAGTATTAAATCTAGAGTATGATTTCGACAATGAGTAGGTCCTGAAACGTGTTGTCTAACACCAATAGAGTTCAGAATGTCTATAAATGCTGATCCCAATGCATCGTTTTCATTATCAACATGGATATTAAAATCACCAACTATTAAAACTTTATCTGCAGCCAGAACTAACTCAGATGTAAAATCACCAAACTCTTTAATAAAGTCTGTATGGTGCCCTGGTGGCCTGTATACAGTAGCCAGTACAAACATAACAGGGGATTTATCATTAACATTTGTTTCTTTGGATAATGTTATATGAAGTACCATTACTTCAAACGAGTTATACTTGTAGCCTGCCCTCTGAGAAATCCTGAAAACGTTGTTATAAATTGAAGCAACACCTCCACCTTTGCCTTTTAGACGTGGCTCATGTTTATAACAGTAATCTTGGGGGGTGGACTCATTTAAAATAATGTAATCATCAGGTTTTAGCCAGGTTTCTGTCAAACAGAGTACATCTATATTATGATCAGTGATCATATTATTTACAAAAAGTGTTTTCGTAGAAAGGGATCTGATATTCAATAAGCCAAGCTTTATCATTTGTTTATCCATATTGCTTCTGTTTTTTATTTGTTGAACCTCAATTAAATTGTTAATCTTAACCTGGTTTGGACGTTTTTTGTTTTTTCTAGTTCGGGGAACAGACACAGTCTCTATAGTGTGATATCTAGGTGAAAAAGTCTCTATGTGCTGAGAATTAACTGACCTCTGTGACGGGAGGCAGCTAGCAGACGGTCGTTTTAGCCAGTCTGTCTGCTTCCTGACCTGGGCCCCAGTTAGTCAAGTATAAACACTAAGACTATTTGCCATATTTCTAGAGAGAAGAGTGGCGCCACCCCAGGAGGGATGAAGACCATCTCTTTTCAACAGGTCAGGTCTGCCCCAAAAGCTCGTCCAATTGTCTATGAAACCTATGTTATTCTGTGGGCACCACTTAGACATCCAGCCATTGAGTGATGACAATCTGTTATGCATCTCATCACCACGGTAAGCAGGGAGGGGACCAGAGCATATTACAGTGTCTGACATCGTGCTTGCAAGTTCACACACCTCTTTAATGTTATTTTTAGTGATCTCCGACTGGCGAAGTCGAACATCATTAGCGCCAGCATGAATAACAATCTTACTGTATTTACGTTTAGCATTAGCCAGCACTTTTAAATTTGCCAAGATCTCAGGCGCTCTGGCTCCCAGTAAACATTTGACTATGGTGGCTGGTGTCTCTATATTCACATTCCGTACAATAGAATCACCAATAACTAGAGCACTTTCATCAGGTTTCTCAGTGGGTGCATCACTGAGTGGGGAGAACCTGTTTAATGTTTTGGTCGGAACAGAAGAGCAGTGTTTTGACCCACGACTACGCTGCCTCACCGTCACCCAGTTGCCCTGCTGCTGGGGCTCTGTTTCCGGAACCGAACAATGTACAGGAATCCCTGAGCTAGACGCATCCAAAGCCGTATCTAGAGCCCTAACATTTTTACTATCCTCAATTAAAGTTTGGATGCGTGTCTCTAATTCTGAAATCTTCTCTGTCAGCCTAACTATTTATCACATGTGAATCCCTCATCAGCGACAGAGATAGATAAATTGTACATGTGGCAAGAGGTGCAAGAAACAATGATAGGAGAAGCCATTACTCACCGTGCTTGATGAAAATTCTTACTGCGGTTGTTTGATGAACTTGTGAAAAACTGGAGCGAGGGAGAGGAGAAAAGAAAACAGCGATAGGTTCAAATGAAGACGCTAATGACAAGCTAACGAGTGCTAACGCTTTGCAGGTGTACTGCACTCACGGAAATAAAATAAAAGTGAACGATCAAAGTTAATCTGATAAGATTGATCGATAGTATCAGAAATATGGTGTGAATTAAGTTATATTTTACCACTTTAAAAAACAGAGAGTGATAGTAAGATAAAGATTTTTACTAGAACCAGGAAGTATGACCATATTAGCCCGGTCCTGTCAACACTGCACTGGCTCCCTATCAAGCATCGCATAGATTTTAAAATATTGCTTATTACTTATAAAGCCCTGAATGGTTTAGCACCTCAGTATTTGAATGAGCTCCTTTTACATTATAATCCTCTACGTCCGCTACGTTCTCAAAACTCAGGCAATTTGATAATACATAGAATATCAAAATCAACTGCAGGCGGCAGATCCTTTTCCTATTTGGCGCCCAAACTCTGGAATAACCTACCTAACATTGTTCGGGAGGCAGACACACTCTTGCAGTTTAAATCTAGATTAAAGACCCATCTCTTTAACCTGGCATACACATAACATACTAATATGCTTTTATTATCCAAATCCGTTAAAGGATTTTTAGGCTGCATTAATTAGGTAAACCGGAACCGGAAACACTTCCCATAACACCCTATGTACTTGCTACATCATTAGAAGAATGGCATCTACGCTAATATTTGTCTGTTTCTCTCTTGTTCCTAGGTCACCGTGGCCACCAGATCCAGTCTGTGTCCAGATCAGAGGGTCACTGCAGTCACCCGGATCCAGTACGTATCCAGACCAGATGCTGGATCAGCACCTAGAAAGGACCTCTACATCCCTGAAAGAAAGCGGAGACCAGGACAACTAGAGCCCCAGATACAGATCCCCTGTAAAGACCTTGTCTCAGAGGACCACCAGGACAAGACCACAGGAAACAGATGATTCTTCTGCACAATCTGACTTTGCTGCAGCCTGGAATTGAACTACTGGTTTCGTCTGGTCAGAGGAGAACTAGCCCCCCAACTGAGCCTGGTTTCTCCCAAGGTTTTTTTCTCCATTCTGTCACCGATGGAGTTTTGGTTCCTTGCCGCTGTCGCCTCTGGCTTGCTTAGTTGGGGACACTTCATCTACAGCGATATCGTTGACTTGATTGCAAATAAATGCACAGACACTATTTAACTGAACAGAGATGACATAACTGAATCCAATGATGAGCTGCCTTTAACTATCATTTTTGCATTATTGACACTGTTTTCCTAATGAATGTTGTTCAGTTGCTTTGACGCAATGTATTTTGTTTAAAGCGCTATATAAATAAAGGTGACTTTGACTTTGACTTTGACTGAAAGACAGCGGAGACCAGGACAACTAGAGCCCCAGATACAGATCCCCTGTAAAGACCTTGTCTCAGAGGACCACCAGGACAAGACCACAGGAAACAGATGATTCTTCTGCACAATCTGACTTTGCTGCAGCCTGGAATTGAACTACTGGTTTCGTCTGGTCAGAGGAGAACTGGCCCCCCAACTGAGCCTGGTTTCTCCCAAGGTTTTTTTCTCCATTCTGTCACCGATGGAGTTTCGGTTCCTTGCTGCTGTCGCCTCTGGCTTGCTTAGTTGGGGTCACTTCATCTACAGCGATATCGTTGACTTGATTGCAAATAAATGCACAGACACTATTTAACTGAACAGAGATGACATCACTGAATTCAATGATGAACTGCCTTTAACTATCATTTTGCATTATTGACACACTGTTTTCCTAATGAATGTTGTTCAGTTGCTTTGACGCAATGTATTTTGTTTAAAGCGCTATATA
The DNA here is from genome assembly GCF_963082965.1 of Carassius carassius. NCBI lineage: Eukaryota > Metazoa > Chordata > Actinopteri > Cypriniformes > Cyprinidae > Carassius > Carassius carassius. The sequence goes on along the minus strand of NC_081787.1, from coordinate 25,377,573 downwards.
AATAAAGGTGACTTGACTTGACTTGACCTAATGTCACAGCCACTCAAATGGTGTTCAAGGCCAGTTCAATGGAATAATAAAGTATTGGCAAGCTTCATTCAAAAAGCAAACCTGAGGAACTTTCTGTGTCTCTTGACAATCTGAATGCAGAAGTACGCATCCTTATACTGATGGTCACAAACCAATCTCTGGTTCAGATAGAGACAGGATGAACATCTGTGTCAGCATTTTGACATTGCTTACTCCAGGCACAAGGTTAGGTGACGTAAATCCAATCAACCCAAATAAGCTGGATGGTGTAACCATACGACAGCCTGATCCTCCCTCATGAGGCCCCGAGACACATCAGCTGCGGGAAAAACCTCTGGAACAGGAACGGATACTAAATCAGGCATGGCAGCACAAACCACAGAGTGGGGACTTGGATGTCAACATAGGCCCTGTACCAATGGCTTTAGGGCTATCCTCTCCATCTTCAAAGCAAAAGCGCGGAGAACTGTAAAATCAATCAGAAACGCAACATATGGCGGAACAGCTGATGAACATACCACCCGATGTACTTGCTATATCATTAGAAGAATGGCATCTACGCTAATATTAGTCTGTTTCTCTCTTATTCCGAGGTCACCGTAGCCACCAGATCCAGTCTTTATCCAGATCAGAGGGTCACTGCAGTCACCCGGATCCAGTACGTATCCAGACCAGATGGTGGATCAGCACCTAGAAAGGACCTCTACATCCCTGAAAGACAGCGGACACCAGGACAACTAGAGCCCCAGATACAAATCCCCTGTAAAGACCTTGTCTCAGATGACCACCAGGATAAGACCACAGGAAACAGATGATTCTTCTGCACAATCTGACTTTGCTGCAGCCTGGAATTGAACTACTGGTTTCGTCTGGTTTAGAGGAGAACTGGCCCCCCAACTGAGCCTGGTTTCTCCCAAGGTTTTTTTCTCCATTCTGTCACCGATGGAGTTTCGGTTCCTTGCCACTGTCGCCTCTGGCTTGCTTAGTTGGGGTCACTTCATCTTCAGCGATATCGTTGACTTGATTGCAAATAAATGCACAGACACTATTTAAACTGAACAGAGATGACATCACTGATTTCAATGATGAACTGCCTTTAACTGTCATTTTGCATTATTGACACACTGTTTTGCTACTGAATGTTGTTCAGTTGCTTTGACGCAATGTATTTTGTTTAAAGCGCTATATAAATAAGCTTTAAGCTTAAGCTCGGCCTTAAGAGTGTTGGGTCTTGCGTCTCTCAACTTTCTCTTCACAATATCCCACAGATTCTCTATGGGGTTCAGGTCAGGAGAGTTGGCAGGCCAATTGAGCACAGTAATACCATGGTCAGTAAACCATTTACCAGTGGTTTTGGCACTGTGAGCAGGTGCCAGGTCGTGCTGAAAAATGAAATCTTCATCTCCATAAAGCTTTTCAGCAGATGGAAGCATGAAGTGCTCCAAAATCTCCTGATAGCTAGCTGCATTGACCCTGCCCTTGATAAAACACAGTGGACCAACACCAGCAGCTGACATGGCACCACAGACCATCACTGACTGTGGGTACTTGACACTGGACTTCAGGTATTTTGGCATTTTGGCACCTGTAGCCCATTTCCTGCACACGCCTGTGCACGGTGGCTCTGGATGTTTCTACTCCAGACTCAGTCCACTGCTTCCGCAGGTCCCCCAAGGTCTGGAATCGATCCTTCTCCACAATCTTCCTCAGGGTCCGGTCACCTCTTCTCGTTGTGCATCGTTTTTTGCCACACTTTTTCCTTCCCACAGACTTCCCACTGAGGTGCCTTGATACAGCACTCTGGGAACAGCCTGTTCGTTCAGAAATTTCTTTCTGTGTCTTACCCTCTTGCTTGAGGGTGTCAATGATGGCCTTCTGGTCAGCAGTCTTACCCATGATTGCGGTTTTGAGTAATGAACCAGGCTGGGAGTTTTTAAAAGCCTCAGGAATCTTTTGCAGGTGTTTAGAGTTAATTAGTTGATTCAGATGATTAGGTTAATAGCTTGTTTAGAGAACCTTTTCATGATATGCTAATTTTTTGAGATAGGAATTTGGGGTTTTCATGAGCTGTATGCCAAAATCATCAGTATTAAAACAATAAAAGACCTGAAATATTTCAGTTGGTGTGCAATGAATCTAAAATATCTGAAAATTTTATTTTTATCATTACATTATGGAAAATACTGAACTTTTTCACAATATGCTAATTTTTTGAGAAGGACCTGTATATATATATATATATATATATATATATATATATATATATATATATATATATACACATGTTGGTTTTCTGAGGTTAAAATAAGGCTCAAGATATTTTCATGTTTTCATCACAGAAGAAAACTCATCCACACACTTGTCTGCTTTTTGTTCTAACTAAATGTAAATGTTAAATCTCACTGAAATTGTTTTTAAAAGAGTTGTAACTTAGTGTTGGTGATATTTAAATCATTTGACTGTAGTTTGCTTCATTCATTCATAAGTTATCATCATTTGTGAATATTATCTTCACCGTTATCCACTAGCAAATCTATTATCCAGTAGCAATTGTGAAAAACCTACAATTATTTTTATTGATTGAACCAGGGTGATTCCAACTCCAGTATCTGCAGTACTATATTGCAGACAACCTGTGTGGAAACACTTTTTTGCTGTTGGCACAGAAATTGCACACGTCACTTTTAAGAGCTAACTCTGTGACATAAACTCATGCTGTACATTAGGAGATATATATTAAGGTTTTCTGGTTGTCAACCTCTGTAAGAAGGCACACATATACAGTACAAAGCTCAGAGTTGGGTTGCTCAGTACAGGTTGGCAACTGTCAAAGGACACACACATGAACTGACACACACACACACAAACATGTATACACTCTCCCTAAACCCATCTGTTGCTCTTTAAAGCGTGTGCCACTGTCCCAAGTGGTGAGGGGGAGTGTGGTCATCTGTCTGATCTTGCCTCATTTGTGTGTATGTGTTTGTGTTTGTCTTCCCCCACGGCCCCCTGTAACACTGAGAATGTGCAGTGATGAGTTAGCTGGTGGGCTAAGATTATTGTCCACAGTATGTAGCCTCAGGCTCGGCTGCATCATTTCTGCAAAGCACACCAAGAAAAAAGGGCACTTATGACAAGGAGTGACCTACTACTGCGTGTTTGGTTTCCGCAGACTGTGTGTCCCGTCCCCTGCCCTAACCTTTGATTTTTAGTGATGAGTGAGCTTGTGGGTACAGATGAAAGTATGTGTTCTTGCGTTTTTATGAAATACTCAGTGTTTATCATGTGATATTTCATAATGTCCACTGAGAGAAAGAGTAGGAGAAGTACAAAAACTGTAAAAGGTGTGCATATCTGCACAAGCACATGATCGCATTCTGGGTGAGTGGACTGTGTGCATGTGTGTGTACAGATAAAGATAATACCATTAGCTCAGTATAAAAAAAGGTCAATAAGAAAGATACAAAAACAAATGTGTTTGCATGTGTCATGACATGGGTACACAGGTGTGTGTGTACAGATGGGCTGCATCATGCTGAAGTTGGAGCACTCAGTCATGTTCAGCGAACAGAACTCTTTGACTCAGTGCAGCCCACACACGTGACACTTGCACACAAATGCATACATGAATTTCTAATGCTTCTTTTACACAACCATTTGCAAATGCAGCAGATTTTTTTCTGTTAAAACTGTGGTTCTGGAAATCAAAAACCCTGCATTGCCAATGAGTCCCTATAGTAAAAATGTTTCAGGTTAGTAGGATCAAATTTGATTGCTAGAATCGTCTCGGATATGATTGTATATTGATGTTTAAAAGAAATCACAATGAGAGCTATAGGGGTTTTAAAATTCTAAAAGATTTATGTTAGAATCACCAACACCTGATTTAGTTTACAAGTAATTTTAGGAGGAGTGTGATCCTCTTTCCAACTCAGTGATTCTGTCTTAAATTTTTAATTTTATATTTTAAAAACTATAAAAGTAAAAATACAACTGGATAAAACTGTCTGTCTTCATTTCAGGCTGCAAAGCAACAAAATGTGATTATTTTAAAAGTGGGTTATTCTTTTGTTTACCCACTGTACGTTAAGCCTATATAGCCTACTACAGTATAAGTGTATAAATATACTAAAAACTGAAAAACCATTGTACGTAATCTTCTAAAAGCTTATATAAGCTTAATAAGACATGATTGGAAGATATAAAATAGTCTATAGTCTGATATAATTGTTTTGACTAGGCCTAACATTTTTATGCCAGGCTTTACAGGATTAATATTCCACATGAGATTTATCCCATGGGAAATTTAAATTTCTTATACTGATGTTTTATATCTTATTGGAAACTATTTCTTTATTCATGTCTTGTAGGAAATACTGTCATTCACAACAAGAACAGAGTTGTTTTCACAGACGTAGCAATTATTTCCTGTGGCAACACTCATATCATCATTTTATTGTTGATGACCACAAAATTCCAAAAAGTTGGGACCAAACTGATGTACTGTGCATGTGACTAATCCTAATCACACTGCTCCAAGCAGGATTCAAACCAGCAGTCAGTCAGCCACTAATTTGTTTCTTGAGGCTGAGGGAATGATTATGTTCTTACCATTATTATTACACTTACATGAAAGAAGATATTTATATACACCTAGGATGACTTGACAGATTAATATCCAAATCTGTTAAAGGATTTTTAGGCTGCATTAATTAGCTAAACCGGAACCGGGAACACTTCCCATAACTCCCGATGTACTTGCTACATCATTAGAAGAATGGCATCTACGCTAATTTTAGTCTGTTTCTCTCTAATTCTGAGGTCACCATAGCCACCAGATTCAGTCTGTATCCCAGTGGCGGCTGGTGAAAATTATGTTAGGTGGGGCTGTCATATTCGGTTATTTTAAATAGCTTGGCCTTGGTAACCATGGGACACCAGGTCTTATAGCATTGTGGCTCCCAGGTTGTGGAATGCTTTTGCTCAAGACGTCTGTCAAGCATTCACCCTTTTCTCCTTCAAAACCTTTTTTTTTTGTCTGAATATTACTCTTTAGCTCAGAATCTTTAAATTTTACCTTATTATTAATGTTTATGTTACTTGCTTGAATCTTTAACCTAACTTTTGTAACTGAACTCTGTATATTTATATCTGCCCTTGGTATGTCTATCTTTGATGTTGAGGTTTATTTAGTTCAATTCCTTAACCTAGGCCTATATTGTAAAGCGACTTTGTTGGAAAGGCTATATAAATAAAAAAATCCTATTATAATTAATAACCACCCAGGATACCAGTGCTCTGTGAAAAGTAATTATTTAATGCCAATATTAAAAGGTTGAGGCATTTTTGCACAAAAACAAACATATTGCACAAACTTTCTATTTGCATTTGAAATTTAACTCAAACAAAATACTTAGTCATTAATTAGCTGATTAAATACAACTATTACCTGCAACAATTTTGAGTGATTTCAAACAAATGTTCCACAAAATGTACAGTAAATAAACATAATAAACTCGATACTTTAGTAGTGGCTCGCGCCCATTGCTCGCGCCTCGCGGCCGCGCGCAGTCTGGGGCGCTAGTCGAAGCGCCCATAGCTGACTAGATTTTAGCTCGCTGATTGGCTACAGTTTATGTCAAACATTTATATCTAAAATCAGCAATTGGCTAAACTGCTCCAAAGACCCGCCTTTCTGGGGCGCTTTCTCCAGCGCCCCAGAGCTGATCACGTGTACAGATCTAGACGGGACGTGTAGAAAAACAAACATTTTGAATTTCTATAATATTTTTCAAATATACTAGCTGCATTTACTATCTCAAACACACAAATATTGATAATTTTATATATGATTTATTTATGTATTTACATGTATTTGACTGCAGTCTATGGTATATGCTCATGGGGGGGCGGCGCCCTAGCGCCCTCTATTGGCCAGCCGCCCCTGCTGTATCCAGATCAGAGGGTCACTGCAGTCACCCGGATCCAGTACGTATCCAAACCAGATAGTGGATCAGCACCTAGAAAGGACCTCTACATCACTGAAAGACAGCGGAGACCAGGACAACTAGAGCCCCAGATACAGATCCCCTGTAAAGACCTTGTCTCAGACGACCACAAGGACAAGACCACAAGAAAGAGATGATTCTTCTGCACAATCTGACTTTGCTGCAGCCTGGAATTGAATTGCTGGTTTCATCTGGTCAGAGGAGAACTAGCCCCCCAACTGAGCCTGGTTTCTCCCAATGTTATTTTCTCCATTCTGTCACCGATTGAGTTTCGGTTCCTTCCACCGTCGCCTCTGGCTTGCTTAGTTGGGGTCACTTCATCTACAGCGATATCATTGACTTGATTGCAAATAAATGCACAGAGACTATTTAAACTGAACAGAGATGACATCACTGAATTCAATGATGAACTGCCTTTAACTATCATTTTGCATTATTGACACACTGTTTTCCTAATGAATGTTGTTCAGTTGCTTTGACGCAATGTATTTTGTTTAAAGCGCTATATAAATAAAGGTGACTTGACTTGACTTGACTTGACTTGACTTGAGGGTTTCAAGCAGGATTCAAACCAGCAGTCAGTCAGCCACTAATTTGTCTCTTGAGGATGGGGGAATTATTATGTTCTTACCCACTGCTTTGGGTGTGTGTTCATGGTTTGTTCACTTCTCACTGTTGTGTGTGTGTTCTTGGATGGGTTAAATGCAGAGCACCAATTCCGATTATGGGTTACCATACCTGGCAAATGTCATGACTTTCACTTTCACTATATATTATGTACTTTGTCATCTAGTTTATGAATTTAAGATAGATATGAAGGATAGGGAGTCTCTAATAGAACACTTAACATTTTCATTTTTTTACTACAGGGAAACAAAATGACATTTCAGCCTGATATGATGAAGCTCCATTTAGGTCCTCACCTTCCCCGCTACTTTAGTTTATTTTACTTTATTGTCCTTAAAAGCAATTATTTATGAAGGTAGCAGTATACCACAGCAAAACACATCAGCTTGTCTCCCAAAGCTACAACTAATATATAATTTATAATTTGTAACTACTATATGAGTGCATATTAAAAATGAGTCACCCAGCTACTGTATATACTGTACTGTACCACCTTGACAGCAAACAGCAAACCAGGCTGGTTTAAGCAGACATTTAGTCACAACTTATATTCACAAATATATTTACTTTAAAATAAATAAATAAATAAATAAATTACATGACAGCTGTCAATTGAGAGAAAAAGAAGAGCTTCCTCTAAAGTTGATGCTTCCAGCATCATGGTTTTCAAAAAAGATGTGAAATGAAAACACAACATACTGTACATCAGGGATAGGCAACTCCGGTCCTGGAGGCCCACTGTCCTGCAAAGTTTAGCTCCAACCCTAATTAAACACACCTGAATGAGGTAATCAGTGTTTTCGGGATAACTAGATAGATACTAAAACGTACTCGGTTACTAAACGTTACCTCGGTTCTCTCTAGAAGAGCGAACGAGTACTGCGTCTTAGCTAAGACGCTACGGGAAAAGTCTCTTTTCACGAAATACTGAAGCAAAAAATTATCCTTAATTTTGTATTTTTGTAAAGCGCATTTGCAGCAGTACACAGCCATAGGCGAGACGGCTCATTCGCTCATTGGCTTGTTCTGCGGCAACTGCACAACCTATCGAGCGCAGGCTGATGCAACATCAGACCAATAAGGGCGCTTCGCGCCCTTCTTGCCACTTCCCGCCGAAACGGGTGTGGCCCAACCTATTAAAGGAGCTTGAAAAGGCTGACTCACCTGATTTATTTCATCGCCGAAGCGAACCAGAGTGAATCGTACACACGGCAGAGAACGCAGTACTCGTTCGCTCTTCTAGAGAGAACCGAGGTTACATTTAGTAACCGAGTACGTTCTCTTATGAGAGCTCTCTTGTACTGCGTCTTAGCTAAGACGCTATGGGAACCCAATGTAAAACGCCGTGCACGCAGGGATCACACACCAATAAACCTGAAGCAACGCCCAGGATTTACAGTGCACAGTCACCTGAGGGACTCACAGAGAGTCCAGAACAGAAAAGGGAAAAAGCCTTCCGTCCTATATCTAGCAGCATCCGTAGATGCGGCAATATGACATCACACAGCCGAGGCAAGGCCTGACCAATGTGGCAATGCGGGTCTTACGCAATACTGCCCATATAACAGTCGGCAGCGCATAGCGCTCGTGAACTCAGAATTCCCCTCAGTTGCCCATGGTGAGAGGCAGCGGGCGGGTGTGGGTTTGCTTATAGCCCCCCAGCTCAGCTGCCATGTGTTGGAGTTTACCCCAGTGAATGAGAGGGTCGTTTCCCTGCGCCTTCGGGTCGGGGATAGGTCTCTCACTGTCGTTTGTGCCTACGGGCCGAACGGCAGTGCAGAGTACCCGACCTTCTTGGAGTCTCTGGGAAGGGTGCTGGAAAGTGCTCCGACTGGGGACTCCGTCGTTTTACTGGGGGACTTCAACGCCCACGTGGGCAACGACAGTGACACCTGGAGGGGCGTGATTGGGAGGAACGGCCCCCCTGATCTGAACCCGTGCGGTGTTCAGTTATTGGACTTCTGTGCTAGTTGCAGCTTGTCCATAACGAACACCATGTTCAAGCATAAGGGTGTCCATCATTACACGTGGCACCAGGACACCCTAGGCCGTAGGTCGATGATCGACTTTGTGGTCGTTTCATCCGACCTCCGGCCGTATGTCTTGGACACTCGGGTGAAGAGAGGGGCGGAGCTGTCAACTGATCACCACCTGGTGGTGAGTTGGATCCGATGGCGGGGGAGGAAGCTGGACAGACTCGGCAGACCCAAACGTACTGTGAGGGTCTGCTGGGAACGTTTGGCCGAGTCTCCTGTCAGAGAGATCTTCAACTCCCACCTCCGGCAGAGCTTCGACCGGATCCCGAGGGAGGCTGGAGATATTGAGTCCGAGTGGACCATGTTCTCCACCTCCATTGTCGAAGCGGCCGCTCGGAGCTGTGGCCGTAAGGTCTCCGGTGCCTGTCGAGGCAGCAATCCCCGAACCCGGTGGTGGACACCGGAAGTAAGGGATGCCGTCAAGCTGAAAAAGGAGTCCTATTGGGCCTGGTTGGCTTGTGGGACTCCTGAGGCAGCTGACAGGTACCGGCAGGCCAAGCGGACTGCAGCCCGGGTGGTTGGGGAGGCAAAAACTCGGGCCTGGGAGGAGTTCGGTGAGGCCATGGTGAAGGACTATCGGTCAGCCTCGAAGAGATTCTGGCAAACCGTCCGGCGCCTCAGGAGAGGGAAGCAGTGCCCTACCAACGCTGTTTACAGTAGAGGTGGGGACCTGTTGACCTCAACTGGGGATGTCGTTGGACGGTGGAAGGAATACTTCGAGGATCTCCTCAATCCCGCTGTCACGTCTTCCATTGAGGAAGCAGAGGCTGAGGGCTCAGATGTGGACTCGTTCATCACCCAAGCTGAAGTCACCGGGGTAGTCAAGAAACTCCTTGGTGGCAAGGCACCGGGGGTGGATGAGATCCGCCCTGAGTACCTCAAGTCTCTGGATGTTGTGGGGCTGTCTTGGCTGACACGCCTCTGCAGCATCGCGTGGCAGTCGGGGACGGTGCCTCTGGGATGGCAGACCGGGGTGGTGGTCCCTCTTTTTAAGAAGGGGGACCGGAGGGTGTGTTCCAACTACAGGGGGATCACACTTCTCAGCCTCCCTGGGAAAGTCTATGCCAGGGTACTGGAGAGGAGAATCCGGCCAATAGTAGAACCTCGGATTCAGGAGGAACAGTGTGGTTTTCGTCCAGGCCGTGGAACACTGGACCAGCTCTATACCCTCTACAGGGTGCTGGAGGGTTCATGGGAGTTTGCCCAACCAGTCCACATGTGCTTTGTGGATTTGGAGAAGGCATTCGACTGTGTCCCTCGCGGCGGCCTGTGGAGGGTGCTCCGGGAGTATGGGGTCCGGGGCCCTTTGCTAAGGGCTATCCGGTCCCTGTACGACCAGAGCAGGAGCTTGGTTCGTATTGCCAGCAGTAAGTCAGACTTGTTCCCGGTGCGTGTTGGACTCCGGCAGGGCTGCCCTTTGTCGCCGGTTCTGTTCATGATTTTTATGGACAGAATTTCTAGGCGCAGCCAGGGGCCGGAGGGGGTCAGGTTTGGTGACAACACGATTTCGTCTCTGCTCTTTGCGGATGATGTTGTCGTGTTGGCCTCATCAAGCCAGGACCTTCAGCATGCACTGGGACGGTTTGCAGCCGAGTGTGAAGCGGCTGGGATGAGAATCAGCACCTCCAAATCCGAGGCCATGGTCCTCAGTCGGAAAAGGGTGGCTTGCCCACTTCAGGTTGGTGGAGAGTTCCTGCCTCAAGTAAAGGAGTTTAAGTATCTTGGGGTCTTGTTCACGAGTGAGGGAAGGATGGAACGGGAGATTAACAGACGGATCGGTACAGCTTCTGCAGTAATGCGGTCGATGTACCGGTCTGTCGTGGTGAAGAAAGAGCTGAGCCGCAAGGCGAAGCTCTCGATTTTTTTCTCGATTTAGCTTTAGGTCATGACCGAAAGGACAAGATCCCGGATACAGGCGGCCGAAATGAGCTTTCTCCGCAGGGTGGCTGGGCGATCCCTTAGAGATAGGGTGAGAAGCTCAGTCACCCGGGAGGAGCTCAGAGTAGAGCCGCTGCTCCTCCACATAGAGAGGGGTCAGTTGAGGTGGCTCGGGCATCTGTTCCGGATGCCTCCTGGACGCCTTCCCGGGAAGGTATTCCAGGCGCGTCCCACTGGGAGGAGACCCCGGGGAAGACCTAGGACACGCTGGAGAGACTATGTCTCCCGGCTGGCCTGGGAATGCCTCGGTGTCCCCCCAGAAGAGCTGGAGCCCCCCCGCGACCCGGCCCCGGATAAGCGTAAGAAGATGGATGGATGGATGGATGGCCCTGATTCGACTATACCGACAGCAGCCTTGCTTGCAAGGCGGGAACCTCCAGGTTATAGAACCTGATAAATGTAGACGGCGAGGCCCAACCTGCCGCCATACATATATCCTGCAAGGAGATCCCAGTAGACCACGCCCACGACGAGGCGACGCCTCTTGTGGAGTGTGCTCTGACGCCCAACGGGCACTGAAGGCCCCTGGAAGCGTAAGCTAACGCTATGGCGTCAACTATCCATCTGGATAGAGTCTGTCTTGAAACAGCCATTCCCTTGGAACGTCCACCGAACGAGACAAACAGCTGCTCCGTCTGCCGAAAGGCAGCAGAGCGAGACACATAAGCTCTTAAAACCCTGACAGGGCAAAGAAGACTCGAGTCTCCATCCTCCCCTGACACCGGCAGGGCAGACAGGGCAATAACCTGAACCCGAAACGGTGTGTTGAGGGATTTCGGCACATAACCGTGCCTAGGTTTGAGTATGACTCTTGAGTCATTGGGCCCAAACTCCAAGCACGACTGGCTCACCGAGAGTGCGTGCAAATCACCCACACGCTTCACAGAAGCGAGAGCCAACAAGAATACTGTCTTGAACGATAGATGCTGAAGGCTAACCGATTGGATAGGCTCAAAAGGGGGACCCTTCAAGGCCTCCAAAACCGCCGCGAGGTCCCACATAGGGACTGACGGAGGTCTGGGAGGATTCAGCCTCCTAGCTCCTCTGAGGAACCGGATGACTAAATCGTTCCTTCCTATTGACTGACCGGACGCCGTTTCAGAAAACGCCGCGATGGCCGCCACATAAACTTTGAGCGCGGATGGGGCTCTGCCCTTATCCAACAGCTCCTGTAGGAAGGAGAGGACCTCCGTCACCTCACAACTAAGGGGTGAATAACCTCGAGCTTTGCACCAGCTGGAGAACACCGACCACTTTGAGGCATACAGACGTCGTGTTGACGGAGCTCTAGCCTGAGTGATGGTATTTAGCACTCCCACTGCGAGATCAGCGGGTAACCGTTGAGCGCCCACACATGGAGGGACCACAACTCCGGTTGAGGGTGCCAAATCAAGCCCCTGGCCTGCGAGAGGAGGTCCCTCCTCAACGGTACCGGCCACGGGGCGACATCTGCTAACTGCATCAAATCTGGGAACCATGGTTGGTTCTTCCAAAGAGGTGCTACAAGCAGTAATGAACATCTCGTTTCTCTCACCCGTTCTATCACCTGCGGAAGGAGGGAGACGGGAGGGAAAGCATAAAGCGGGCAGCACGGCCATCTCCGTGACAGCGCGCTTTCGTTCTTGGAAAAGAACGCGGGGCAGTGAGCGTTTTCGTGGGACGCGAAGAGGTCCACCTCCGCCCTGCCAAATCTCTCCCACAACAGCCGGACTGTTTGCGGGTGTAGAGACCATTCGCCCGTAGGAACATTGCCTCTGGACAGCCTGTCTGGACCCAGATTCTGCAGCCCAGGCACATGCACTGCTCTCAGCGAGCGCACGTTGCGCTGAGCCCAAACCAGGAGGCGTTCCGTCAGCCTGCACAGGTTTCGAGACCGCCCTGGCGATTTATGTAGGACACCACAGACATGTTGTCTGAACGGACTACGACGTGGTGATCCTTGATATGGGGACAAAAGCGCGTCAGCACGTTCTCCACTGCCAGCATTTCCAGGCAGTTGATATGATGAGCTTTTCCCGTTCTGACCATAGGCCAAAGGACGGTCTGCCTTCGAGCAGCGCTCCCCATCCCGAAGAGGAGGCGTCCGTCGACACCATCTTCACATTCGGGGAAGTCCCCAGGCTTACACCTAATCGGTACCAGCCGTTCGCTGTCCAAGGTGCTAGAGCCGAAACACAGCTCTGATCGACCTTGAAATGCAGCCGGCCAGACGCCCACGCTCTGCGCGGCACCCGAGCCTTCAGCCAGAACTGCAGGGGGCGCATGCGGAGCAAGCCCAGCTGCAGAGCCGGAGATGCTGAGGCCATGAGGCCCAGCATCTTTTGACAGTGTTTGAGCGACACGGTCGCGCCGCAGCGGAAAGAACTCGCTGCACGCTGAATGCCCATCACGCGCTGTGGTGACAGCCGCGCCGTCATGGAACACGAGTTCAGAACTATACCCAGAAACAGGATCGTCTGACTGGGGTTCAGCGAACTCTTCGCCCAATTGACACTGAGGCCGAGCTTCTCGAGGTGATCGAGTAAAACGGCCCTGTGGTCCACGAGCTCCGCTCGTGATTGGGCCAGAACCAGCCAGTCGTCCAAATAATTCAGCACTCGTATGCCTCTGAGTCTGAGAGGAGCAAGCACTGCATCCATGCACCTCGTAAACGTACGAGGAGCTACGGACAAGCCGAATGGCAGGACTGTAAACTGGTATGCCTGGCCCTCGAAGGCGAATCTCAAATATCGCCTGTGGTTTGACGCTATCTGTATTTGAAAATACGCGTCCTTCAGATCTATTGACATGAACCAGTCCCCTCTGCGAATCTGCGCGAGGAGCTTCCTGGTCGTGAGCATTTTGAAACTGTGTTTCATCAATGCCTTGTTCAGCTGTCTTAGATCCAGTATGGGCCTGAGACCCCCGTCTCTCTTGGGCACCAGAAAGTATCTGCTGTACAGCCCTCCCTCGCTTTGAGCTTGAGACACAGGCTCTACAGCCCCTTTGCTCAACAGTTTTGATATTTCGGCCCGAAGTATGTGTGCTACTTCTGTTTTGACCGTAGTTTCGACGCGCGCTGAAAAGCGCGGTGGGCGTCGAGAAAACTGTAGCGAGTAGCCTCTCTTTATAATGCCTAGCACCCAATCCGAAACCCCTGGAAGCGCTGACCATGCATCTGCATGAATGGCTAAGGGCTGGATGCGAAGCGCGCTCTGTTGACTGGGCAACGGCGGCGCTCGAGTATGCTGCGCATCTGAGGCGGGGAGCGCGCTGATCACAGCGGGCAGATCGCTCCTCCTCGACCCCGTCCCGGCGCTTAACCGTCTGGGGGGAGGCTGAGCGGGTCCCGTGGGACTCGATATATCTGCGAGTAACTGTGGGCTGCATGTGTGCACATTTACCACTTTCAACTCGCTGTCTGCCTGTGAAGAATGTACGTGCACGGGCCTCGTTTTTACAGAAGCCCCGCGCCGTATGTGACATAGTGTTTGTGGGCACTGGGAAGTGGGCTCGTGCACATCTGTACTTTTTGTTGTTTCTGATGAGAGAATTCGCTAAATAATTCAGTCAGCAAGCAAGTAAACAAAACACTGCATTTCAGTGTTGACTCTTCTGGACGTCTCTGATTGGCCATTGCATCCATAAGCGCAACAGAATAGTTTCTGATTGGTTATCATGAAGCGTTGTACGAACGCGTCTGTCTCCGGCTCAGCGCCAGCCAGCGAATGCAGATTTGAATTTAGCAGCTGATGCTGTGCACTGAACGATCTAATCTCACCGCTGTGATTGTATCAAATATATAAAAAAATAATATTCTGCAATTTTTTTTGTTGTCGTTTGGAAGCTGCATTTAAAATCCACTTGGCTCAGAAATCTGAGGGGGCACGTGCCCCCTCACTTCGAATGGGCATGACGCCTCTGAGCGCAGACGCAGCCTGCCCAGCAGCAGAGAATATCCGTGCGAGCAGCGATGACGTCATGCGGCAGGCTTCGGATGGCAACGCCGCCTTAGTCCGCCGTCCAGCAGAGGGCAGGCAAAGGTGCGCTGCTATAGCCTGTTCCACCGGCGGAAGTGACAGGTAGCCTCTGTTCTTAGCACCGTCCAGTGTGGAGAATGCTGGCGAAACAGATGAGCGGATTCTCGCCGAGAATGGAGCGTCCCAAGCTTTCGCCACTTCTTCGTGAAGCTCAGGAAGAAAAGGAGCGTGCTTTGAGCTTGAGGAAGAGCGCTCATCCGGAAGATAGCTACCATCCAGCCGGAACGTGAAGGGGGCGCTGGTGCAGACCACTCGAGGCCGAGGCTCGCCGCTGCCAGAGAGAGTACACGCATCAGCTCCTTATCGATATCCCCCCGTTTGCTGGGCCTCTGAGCAGCGAGCGCGAGATCCACGGAGCTCGCCCAACCCTCACTGCCCGAAGCAAGCAGAGAGCACGTGTCTTCTACCTCCGACGCGGGCCTGAGATCCACTTCCTCAGATGACGCGTCGGCAAGCAGCGGACGCTGAACATCGGGAAGCGATGCAGGGGAGGCCGGCGAAGCGGAGGGAACCGGCGAGCTCGGCCGAGCTGGAGGCGGTTCTGGTAGGCGCTGCGAGCGGCGCTTCTTACGGCGCTGCGGCGCAGCGGATGATGCAGGCTTCGAGAAGGATGCCAGGCGAGTCCTCAGAGTCACCATAGGCATTAACTCGCAATGAGGGCATCCGCCGTCAGCGAGCGCGAGCGCTGCATGGTCCTCAACCAGACAGGAGACGCAGATGACGTGACGATCTCCTTCGCTGAGCGGGGCTCTGCACGAGCCGCACGAGGGCATCTTTAAAAAGACGCAGCTCTTTTTGTGAATGTGCGTCGCAGGGCGAACACACACACAGGATATAAACAGATATAAGGATGTAAAGGATATGGGCGCCGGATAGCGCAGCAGGAACGGCAGTGGAAGGCGGCGATGCCAGCAGCTTCAGAATGGCTCGTCCTGCTGATATGCTCTTTCAGACGGCGCTTGCTTCCTCCGTGATCCAGTGATGCGTGAGCTTCGCTGAAGAGATGAAAAATCAGGTGAGTCAGCCTTTTCGAGCTCCTTTTATAGGTTGGGCCACACCCGTTTCGGCGGGAAGTGGCAAGAAGGGCGCGAAGCGCCCTTATTGGTCTGATGTTGCATCAGCCTGCGCTCGATAGGCTGTGCAGTTGCCGCAGAACAAGCCAATGAGCGAACGAGCCGTCTCGCCTATGGCTGTGTACTGCTGCAAATGCGCTTTACAAAAATACAAAATTAAGGATAATTTTTTGCTTCAGTATTTCGTGAAAAGAGACTTTTCCCGTAGCGTCTTAGCTAAGACGCAGTACGAGAGAGCTCTCGTAAGAGAACAATAGGCTATTAAATAGAACAATCAAATGCATTATGTGTAACTCTGACAAAGATGTAAAAAATTTTTACTATTCAGAAACTAATAATTTCATAATTTATTCATGTGAATGACTAAACAATCATCTAAAATGTATGCTGAAATCATAAAGAATTAAGGATCCATATTATAATAACTAATGGCATTTTTTAATACCTCCATAATATAGGTTAATAAGCATATCTGTCATAAATAAATTTATATTATAATCTAATCTTACTTAAACGTTTATTTAGTTTTTCGGCCATTGACCTTATCTGTAGCATACACGCTGATTTCATAGGTTGTTGTATCCTCGGCTGTTTACTAATATGACTCTAGAGAAAAGAACAGTCATCTATGTAAAACAACCATTAAAGTTATTTAGTCATCCCCCTCAGACACACAGTCCGGTTTCCTCCCCCCACCTTACGTGCTTCTTGCCCGCGTGCGCGTTACGTATGAGAGATTCCGCTTCCCGTGTCCGTGGGCAGCCGATGCTGGACTATAAACATTCTCGGGGTGCGTGTCGCTCCTCAGTCGCAGTCGACTCCAGCAGCAGAGCTGACTGTTAGAGCAGATAGCAGCTCATGCACAGGCTAACTCGCTCTCGGTTTGGATTTTGGGATGGAAACTCGTGCGGGTGCGCGGAGCGCTCGCGTCTCCAATACTCTTACATTCAAGAGTAAGTACAAACTTTTTATTATAATTATTAGTTAATGTTTAATGTTTGTGCATAATTTAATTTGATGCGTAATTATAGACATTATTTATCTGCATTTTTGTTTAAATTGTGCTTTTTTATGTTGTACATGTTATAAAATATAAATGTATCAATAAATATAAATGAAACAAAAGTAGAGATAATTATAATCACTACTTTTGTTTGTTACGCATTTATTGCTACATATTTATATTGATGTTTGCAGCTTGTAAAATTCATAATATAACGTTGATTCTTTTTTTTCTTTACATGTACATCAATACATATGTAACATAAACATACAGATACATAAAAATACATGATATGTATAAATAAAAAATAAATAATATATACACATGTTTACATAGTAGCGTTACATTTTTAAGTTTTCCGTTTGGATACTCAGTTTGGTCTGACCTCAATACAGCAATTTCTGATTAATCCATAAGTGTAATGTCAAACTATCTTAATAAACCTCTTTGATGTAACAATGATACATGTAGAATATAAATAATTTCTTAACATTGAGAAACTTACAAATCTATACTGTGAACAAAAACGTGTATGCAGTTAACACAAAAAGGTAGCACAATTACAGTTACACCGTACAATTTTTCACAATAGTCCTGTGCAGTGGATTGGTACATCTTTTCCTGGAAGGGATGTGGAGTGACCGGGTCATGGGTCAGGTCATAGGAAAATCTTGTGCACGCAACATGAACGCACGCAGCATTATTGATTCAAGTCATGCCTGTCTTCAAGCGCCATGTTATTGTCTAGAGTCACTGATCCCCGTGAGGTCCCTCTTAAATATTTATGAGCTGCAGTAATTGAATCGGGTTCAGTTTCACAAACCTGAAATTAATCTGGCCTTTTTGTTTCATGCACTCTTAGACACTGTTCTGTTCTGTCCTGGATGGACATTGACAGAGGTAACCTCTGACTGGACAGAAAATCTTTCCTAGAACTGCTTTCTTCAAGCAGAATAAATGTGGATATTACTTAACCCAGCAATGATATCTCAAACAGTAGCTGTTATATTGTATTTAAGATGGCATGAAAAATGACAAATTGTTTCCTCATGTCTGCATCACTCCAGAACTTTTAAGAAGATGCGGAAAAGCTTCTTCCCAAATATAAACATGAGCATCATGTTAAGTCTACTTCTTTTTCACTCCACAGGTGGTTTGTCTCTTTGGTTGGTGATATGGTTGTTGGCATGCCACTGTGCACCGGGTCAGGCATGTCCCAGGTTGTGTGTATGCTACCATATGCCCATGACTGTGAGCTGTCAGTCTCAGAACTTCACTGCTGTTCCTGCCGGCGTGCCCTACGACTCCCAGCGCGTTTTCTTGCAAAACAACCGTATCACTGAACTCAGAGCCGACTCCTTTGGCTTCGAAACCCTAGTGAGAGCATATCTTTAAGTAAACATCATGATGAATCTTTTGTGTAAAGACTTGCAGTAAGCAGAGATTTACCTTTGTCTTTACTTTCCGAATTCGTAGGTCCTATGGCTGTACTCCAACAACATCACAAGTATCGAAGCAGGTGCATTCAGTAATCTGCGTGTACTAGAGGAACTAGATTTGAGTGACAACCCATCACTGCGCAGGCTGGATGGGGGTGCGTTCAGGGGGCTGGAGCGCTTGCAGAGTCTACACATGCACCGCTGCCACTTGACCGAGTTGCCTGCTGACCTCTTCCACAAGCTCTACAGCTTGCAATTCCTCTACCTGCAGGAGAACCAGCTGAGCCACCTTCCAGATGGGCTCTTTTCCGACTTGGTCAACCTCACCCACCTGTTCCTGCATGGCAATCGTATCCGTATCCTGTCTGAAAATGCCTTCCGCGGCCTGGTGAATCTTGACCGCTTGTTGCTGCATGACAACCGCATCCGACAAGTCCATCGGCGAGCCTTCCGTGACCTGGGCAGACTGACCATCCTCTATCTCTTCAACAATTCTCTGCAGGAGCTTCCAAGCCAGTTGTTAAAGGATACGTCGTCGGTGCAGTTTCTCAGGCTCAATGGTAACCCCTGGACCTGTGGCTGTGAAGCCATGTCGCTATGGGAGTGGTTTGGCAAAGCTCGGATCTCCAGCTCAGACATTACATGCTCTTCACCAGCCCCTCGTAAAGGCCAGGACCTGAGGTTCCTGCGGGAGCTGGACTTCGCCCTCTGTCCACTACCTGACCCAGGATCCCTGGCTGGCACTACAACAACCACCTTCAGCACCAAGACCCGTTGGTGGTTCTCAAAGAACAAACCGGCCTCTTCATCCAAGAGACACTTTTACAAGAGCAGCGAGACCTTAAAAGCTTCTCCATTCACCTCTGTCAAACATCCCTCATCTTCATCATCCTCCTTCTCATCCAAGTATGATCTCACAGTGGAGGAGGCTGCTTTACCCAAGCTAGAGCCTGAAGAGTACTGGGCAAACTATGGCAATGAGGATGCAGCCTCAGTCCACTGTTTCGAGCTTGAATGTCCACCAGGTTACGACTCTCCCATTCTTCCATCTTCCTCTTCGCCTTCTCTACTGTCTTTCCTCTCACTCACAGCACTTACTTTCTCTTTTCACATTCTCTTCGGCTGAGTTTTCCACCTCCTCCTCTTCTTCTGTTATGCTCCACTACATTTCTCCTGTAATCGGGCTTATGCCAATAAATGCATAGAAGCAGCCATGCAGGAAAGGGTGACAAGACTGGCACACAACAACAAATACAGTAAACACAACACAAACTGTGCAATTCATACAGTACAACAGAGACAGGACTACTGCATGCATGCACTGCCCGGACAGCAGGCTTTGCAACACCACCTCAAGTCATGTCCTTCTCAAAAATCAGAGAACACAGGACAAGTAGAGGGGCAAAGAGTAAAAAGTGAGTGTTGTGGAAAATTAAAC
The DNA here is from genome assembly GCF_963082965.1 of Carassius carassius. Classification (NCBI taxonomy): domain Eukaryota; kingdom Metazoa; phylum Chordata; class Actinopteri; order Cypriniformes; family Cyprinidae; genus Carassius; species Carassius carassius. The sequence goes on along the minus strand of NC_081787.1, from coordinate 25,357,962 downwards.
TAAAGGTTTCACCATTGTCAAAAATGGTGGGGAAAGATTCTACATGGTGAGGAAAACTCTCATGTTGACAAATGAGCATACCTGAGTTATCAATTTACTGTCACATCATCATGTAAATAGGAACATACACAAACTAGACTACTCCTACTTTTCCAACAGGAGACAATAGATTAGAGAATAGATCTCTTGGTATTTTTAGTGAATGTTGGGTACTAAACCAGATACACTATCACATACAGTGGCTCCAAAAAGTATTTAGGCACTTATGCTACAATGTCCAAATTTCAAGAAGAACATTTCACAAAAAGGCTTATTAGGTTTTAAATTATAAAACAATAGAGATATTGTATTTGGACACATTCTGATTGTCAAAATGAAATGTGCATAGTTGAAGTGATTAACTAAAAGCAGATGCCATTTGCTTTGATAATTTATTTCCTAATGCAATTACATATTTATGAGTGGTTTAAATGTCCACATATGTTTGGCGCTACTGTAAATAATACGATGAACAGATAGCAAATGGAAGAACTGACTAACAAAGACCATCACTAATGTTTTTCATTTGTTAAAACCATGTTAAGTTCTTTGGTTTGTGTTAGTTAATCTGAGTTGTGCCACCTGAGTATCAGGTGAAGTTAGGGCAGGAAGTCGATGTTTAATTCAAACTGAAGAGCTGCTTGAGGTGAGAGATCTGTGTTTTCTCTGTGTGTAAGATATCACATAGTCTTTCTCTCTGAGCAAGTTTACAGAAGATGTCAGACACAAACGGTGTATTTTTCTAAAAAAAACAACAACTTTTAAATAAAACCACCATGAATAAATATAAATTGTTACCAAGTCTTTTATTTAGTATTTTCTCATTGCAGTATTTGATTTGTTGGTATAGGTGTGTACAAGCATTAACTGAGCAGATGGTGATGGAGAGGCAATTAGATTTTTTTAAATCTTACCCCAGTGTTAAAATGGCTAAAATACAGTTTTTAAGTCCCTAACAGAGCATTCAGTTAGCTGCCAGTACCATGCATGTAAGAGACCATTTCTCTTAGTTAATAAACACAAGCTAACATTAATATGTAAACTGATAGTCATTTCTCTATTTAGAATTTCTCACCTGATAAGTCACTATAGACAACACCCTTCAGCAATACAAGTAATCTAAAACTCCTAGAAGAATTGCTCAGAGGTTGCCCTTTCATCACACATTTAATGTCATGGACTTTGATGTTTAATTTGGGAATCAACTTTATCTCTGATGTTTTTCCATAAATTTCTTAGGAGAAATAAACTAAATGAGAAAAGCAATTACTAAAATAATATTTATATGAAAAGGTATGATAATGTAGATAGCAAATGATAATCTGACCATCACAAAAAAAAAACTCTCCATTTACTCTCAATTTAATCTCAATGCTGTCTAGGATTAACAACTGAGGTCATATATCTTTCAAATGTGTCCATATGTGTGCATACAATCTTTCAAAATAATTCGACTATAAATTTCTCCTTTGAAGACGCACTTGCTCTATTCTCCCACAGAATGTTGCTTGTTCGAGGCTTTCTGTTCTGCATTGTTCTGCTGTCTTGTGTGACAATCACTTGCATTCAGGCATTCATGAACTGGCTACTCATTCATCTCTCGTTTCCTAAATCTCATCATCTCCTCATACGCTCTCTCCAGTTCTGATTGCATGGACGTGTGTTGGCTTGGCTGTGACGTGCATCATCAGTTGTGTGTCATGCCTCAGAGGGTACAAGTGTATGTGCTAATGTGTCCTTAGACAGAGCACAAGTGTAAATGTTTCGCCTCCAAGATCATTAGCGCTATTAATTTAGGGGTGAACAGAATGTGGGGAGAGTCTAAAAAAAGATCAAGTTTGAACAACAAATAACATTCTGTTACTATAGTGAGTATGGGTGATACATTTGGCATTTAATAAAGTTAATAAACTGTTCACTAACAGAAATTATTTCCAGTATCTTATTGAAAACATATTAAATTGTAATAATTCAGTGCTTGCCAAACACAATATAATATTTATATAAGTATATTATATTATATAAGATAATATTTTATCTATGCATACCTTAAAATGAAATAAATAAATAAATAAATACATAAGCTATGTCTTCACAGAATGGTCAACTTGGAGCAAATATTTTTCATCATAAAATTTATATAAAAAATTTATATAAATGTAATATACAATATCCAGTAAAAAAAAAAGAGAGAGAGAGAGAGAGAGATGTTGTAGAAATCTTATAAGGGTGCATCATATCTCAATAATGAGATTTTTAACAACAATTGTATGTTTTTTTTTTTTTTTTAAATGTGAAAATAGTTCAATTTTAATTGATAGAATTGTCCAGTGGACTGTTATTTCTGTCACACTATTGTCAGCATTGTTACCTTGGTAACAGAGTTTGACGGTAACAGAATTGACATTTTTGTTTTATCTTTTTGCCAAAAACTCCACTTGCTAGCATAAATGCTGAGAGCACATGGCACTAATGAAATCATGATTATAATGCCTACAGTATAAATAACCCAATTTGTGATCAGTAATACATTTAGTTTTCCTTTTGATATTGTGGTAACATTGTTGAAGTTCTTAAAAATAACTCTTGGTATAAGAAGTTTTTGGATTAAAAATATTTTCTCTATGGAGTGAAAGCACAAGTGAGAGCAATGGTTGAAGTATACACTAATATGTGCATTAATGTACACTTATTAGATGGAGTGTACTTTAGTGTACGTATATATACCAGATGCATATCAGTCACATGGAGAATAAAAAAGTGAAAGTGAAAGTGAAGTGACATTCAGCCAAGTATGGTGACCCATACTCAGAATTTGTGCTCTGCATTTAACCCATCCAAAGTGCACACACACAGAGCAGTGAACACACACACACACTGTGAGCACACACCCGGAGCAGTGGGCAGCCATTTATGCTGCGGCGCCCGGGGAGCAGTTGGGGGTTCGATGCCTTGCTCAAGGGCACCTAAGTCGTGGTATTGAAGGTGAAGAGAGAACTGTACATGCACTCCCCCCACCCACAATTCCATTAGGCCACGACTTCCCCCTAAATAGAAGGATCATATAAAGTGTGTGATATGAGGAGGGGGCTGGCGTGAATTAGTTGGGGTAATTAAGAGAGTGCGTCAGAAAAGTTGGGGGACTGCATCTTTTACCTATGATCCCCACCAAACTTCTGTTCTGAACTAAAAATACGGTCTGGCATAAGGCACCCAGAGAAGAAGACAGAATGTGTGTGAAGGACATTTTGAATAAAGGTATCTGAAAATACCAGATCAAACAACTCTGAAAATAACTATCAGTTTAACATATGGGAATTAACTAGTTGGAGCAGCTTGTTTTTGGTGGTTTGAATCAGGTGTCCATCATACTTTATATCGTCATTCATTCATCATTCTTTCTAGATGAGTGCTAATCTGCACTATGTTTAATCATGTAGATCACACTGACTAAATCAAATCTCTCTTTTTCTGTCCAACTCTATTTTTGACAGGCAAGTTTGTTCAGGCTTTAGCTGAGATCATCTCTCTGGCTCAGGAATCTGTGCGTAAACACATGGGTTTATTTTCTGCTTGTCAGCGAGTACAAGAACCTTCTAAGGTGTTCAACCTCACTTCTGCTGATTTCTTTTACACTCTGCTCCTCCTTCTTTCACTGCCTTTATTCACACACGCATCCATACTTTTCTGGCTGCACCTTCTTCTCACATGCCTTTTTTTCAGTGTTCTGCCACCTTCTCTGATTGGGACTAAGAAAGTTGCCATCTCCATGTGGTAAGTCTAGCACAGTGAGGTGAACTCAGGTCGGGTGAGTGAGACGGTCTGCAGTACTTTGCCCATCCCAGACAACAAAAGGATGAGGGATGGATTATTACTTTACTGCCACCTACTGGCTGATCTAAACAATAGCTTGCTTTAAAGTAAATAAATGCGAACCTCCCATTGTCTTGTTCACATCTGAATTAAACTTTAAAAAAGATTAATACAGATAAATACAGTTATCTGTAATTTTAATAAAGCCTTCAAGAGCACATGTGAAAAAAATACAACTTTATTAAATTAAAATAAAAGCAGTCTGACAATTGCAGAAGTGTCTTTAATACTCAATATAGCAAATATTTAGGGTGCATTCATTTATATTTGTTCACACTATTTTCAATCGGAAAAAAAACAAGATTAAGCAGCCTCTGGAACTCTTGAAATACGAATTATTCTCTTCTGAAATAAAATATTAAAAATATGTTTCGTACAACAAACTGAGAAATGATTGTGTCACCAAAGTTTCTAGTGGCAAAAGAGATCTTTCGTCTAGATACTGCACCTGTGTGTGTTTGAGAAAGATAGAAGGAGATATAGAGAGACAGTATGATGTGTGTAGGTTTTAAGGCCAGAGAATAAAAGCTAGGGAGAAAAATAAGAAAAGGAACAAAAACTATAAATTATAATAAACACAAATTTCAAACAAGAGAGAGGAGAGGAGAGGAGAGGAGAGGAGAGGAGAGGAGAGGAGAGGAGAAGAGGAATCAGTCTTACAGCCAAATTTGCATTTATATACATTATTAAGAATTATTACCAGCCCAATACTAAAGTCCACAACTACTCTATTTAAAGATGAACATTTAAGAGAGAGTATCTATCCAGAACATGATCGAACACACTGATAAACACGAGAGAAGGTCACATCCATACACACCTTCTCTTCAATCTCTTTGATTTGTCTTCTCTGCATGTCAATCTTATCTTCAAGTTCTCTGATTCTCTGTAAGTCAAATGATAAAGTACCAAATCATTGTTGAATGATTATTAAACACAATCATTGTTAAACACAAAAAAAGAATGTCCAAGCTGTTTTATACAATGAAAGTGAATGTGAACCAGGGACAATCATTGACTTTAATTATGTGGAAGAGCAGCTTGGACAAATACTTTTTGGAAATTATTGTAATTATCAAATGCACAGATCCCAACCTGCTGTGCAGACTGGAGGAGCTCCATGCGTTGTTGTAGAACGAGTGTGTCGGCATGGCGACTTTGCCGCAGGATCTGTCTCCGCACTGCATCCATTGACTCAGCCAGCTTCACACGCTGCCTGTCACTCAAACTCTCCCCCAAACAGCTGTCTGGATCCTGTTGTAGGGCAGCATATAATGTAGCCTCCAGCTCCTGCACCCTCTAAACATAACAAACAAACATGTACACAATGCTTTTTAAATGGCAAACGGTAATGAGTTTGGCCATATTATGTAGCGAAATTGATTTTTAAACAATTTCACATCTTTTCATGAATTTATCATTTACTTATGGTCAAACTGACCAAACTGGCACTTGCCACAAATATGGTACAAACTGTTGCCCTGTCACTTTCCAAAAAGAAATGAAGGTACTTATTATACAAAATAAAAATTCAAATGAATATTTTCTTATTGTAATCACTAAAAATATACAATACATTCGTTTTTTACTTGAGCTAACAAATACACTTCCTGCGATCAACTAGCACACCAACGTAACAGTATTGTTTAAAATTTTGGGCTCAGTAAGATGTTTTTTAAAACTACTTCCAAACACAAAAAATTTAATAGTAAGTGTATATATTATTTCATTTATGATAAATATAATTTAATTACAACATTTGTTTCCAAGCTAGCTGCTACTGAGTTACAGCATAATTAAGGGTAAATCTGAAGAATTATTGTCCATTTCAGTAGAACCTTGGAATTAATTAATTCTGAGTAATTTTTTAATAAATATTATCAAATTACAAAAAGAATATTTTATAAAATATGCAAATATATGTATCTTGGCCAAATAGTTTCATATTTCACCTCTCCTGTGGTAAGCCAACAACATTTCTATTACTGACACATTATAGCAAAAACGTCACAAAAAGTATTCAAGTATACTCATTGATTATAAGTATCCAGAAGTGTTGTTTACACTGCTACATAAAAGACATACAAAGTCCTACCAGTTGGGCCTGATCAAGAGCTTGTTTTCTGTAGTCTAGTTCCTCTTCCAGGAAACCTTTCTGTTTACTGAACAGCTCCTGTTGATAACATCAGTTCACCATGGTCAAGACAGGAGCACACACAATTTATACATTTTTAATCAAGTGACATCAAACCTATCACTAGACTGACTGTTAGAACAAACAGTTCAATACATTTATATCAGATGGCATGAATGGCTGTTCTTACCTTCTCATTCTCCAGATCAATCATTTTCTGTGTCAGCGCTGCCTCAGTGTTGTCGATCTGCTTCAGCCACTGGTCACAAAGACACAACAATACAATAGAACTACTAATAAAATGTAAGGCATCTTATATATAAAGAGACTGAAGGACATGATACCTTTTCACATAAAGACAGCACAGTGCCTGCTTGAATGACTGTCACCTGCTCCTCGTTTCGCAAATTCTGCCAATGAAAACTGAAGTGTTCATTCTCTCTTTTGAGAAACAGGAGTAATACGTGCACATATAAAAAAAAATAAAAATAAAAAACATACCCCATTATCCCCAAGAATGTCAAGCTTTTTCATGAGGTCAGGAATAATGACATCCTAAACCAAAACACATGAATATGAAGCATACAGTATGTTATCATACAGTACATATATACAACTGTGTGAAGTGTGCAATTTGTGGTATTGTATATGAACTGTACAGTATAAAGTATATTTTATCATATTGTATATTGTATAAGTCAATGGTGCTAAACTCACATTCCTTCAACCACACATTACTTTAGTTAGTGCATTATGTAGTTTTGAATTAAGTAAACATTAACATTAAAAACTTCGGCATTACATTGTAATATGCCAGCAGTGTGTGGGTTTTTACCTTGACATCCTCTTGCTGGCAGTGTAGCTGTAGAATACTGTTGTTTTCAGAGGCAGAGATTTGCAGGTTAAAGGCAGGAGAACGGCGTTCCCTCTCCTATAAGTTAAAAAAGGAATTGGGGGTCAAATATAGAGATAAATCATTTTTTTTTTCATCTGGAAAGAAACTGTAGTTTTAGAGTAACAGTTAAATTATTAAATATTTCGGGATTGTTCAACCAAAAAAAACGTTTTCTTCAGAAGTAACTGTTCAACAATACACAGGCAGCTCTTCAAAATACAATAAATAAATAAAAAATTGAAGAGTGACAGAGGGGAGCAAAAAAGAAGCACATAAAGATTCTCCATGTGTTTTTAAGTCATAAAATAGCATACTGAAATATGACTTAAATTTTGGTCATTTCATCACACAAATGCTATTATATGACTGGACACTATGCACATTTATGGTACTTTAACATGTATTTTTTTTTTTTACCATTATTGAAGCATGAAAACACCACTCTAGTGAAAAAGAAATGCACTTAAAGGGTTAGTTCACCAATAAATCAAAATTATGTAATTATTAACTCACCCTCATGTCATTCCAAACCCATGAGACCTCCGTTCATCTTCGTAACACAGTTTAACCCTCCTATTAACTTTGGGGTCAATTTGACCCCATTCAATATTTAACGTCTGTAAATACATTATTAAAATTTAGTTTTTTTTCTTCAGATTTAATGAGTTTTCCTAATTTAATGGGAACAACTCTGTAAACATAAAATTAACCTGCAGGTATTTTTTAAATGTCCTGTACACATTTTGTAGCATCGGTGTTCCAGGCTCTTTTAGCTGTATAAAACATAAGAAATATAAAAATTTCACACACATTTGTTTTGATTGTTTTATTGAGGTCACTATAACATGTTATAATTATATAATGTTCATTATAATTTTACATATTCAATATTATATATAAAAAAACTTCCCTCTTTTTTAGGGCTCTAACCTAACATAACCATATCTGAAGTAGTTCACATGACATTGGACATAATTCTCATGAGAACTTTGATGTTCCTGTGCCGTAGGGGAGGGGAAAACATAATTTTGCGAGAACTTTGATATTTCCTGTGCCATGGGGAGGGGAAAACCTAATTTTCATGGTTTACCAAACAAAGGGGAGGAGCAAACATTATAAAAGCATGAAAAGAAGCATTCTAAACCATTTCTGTGTGCTCTCTATGTTCTCCATCTCTCTCATTTGAAAATGACATCTAAGCAAAGATTTTCTGTCAATGAGATTTTGTCACAGGTTTTTGACAGTGAAAGTGACATAGAGGAGAATGTGTCTGAGACCGATGATAATATTGAGGACCCTGATTATGAGGCATCCTCCTCAGATGAGAATGAGACTCCTAATGTTGACCCTCCTGTTGTCTCTCAACCACCCACAAACCCATTACCTTCCAAAAATGGAAATTTATCATGGTCCCGCTCACCACCTGAACAAGAGGGTAGACTTAGTGCTGCTAATGTCATCAAAATGGTTCCAGGGCCCACTAGATATACTGTCAGCCATGTCCAAGATATAAAATCAGCATTTCATCTTTTCATCACACCATCAATTGAAAAGAATGTACTTGAAATGACAAACTTAGAGGGTAGGCGTGTGTATGGGGATGGTTGGAAAGACTTTGATGTAACTGACTTGAAAGCCTACATTGGGTGGCTCATTTTGACAGGAGTCTACAAGGCAAAAGGAGAAGCAACAGCAAGCCTTTGGAATGCTGACACTGGAAGGGCAAAATGCAATATGCCCCTGAGGGGGCACATCTTGTAGCTTTTGGTCTCTCAACCGAGGTTGCTGAGATCATCCAGAACTCCCTCCATGAGGAAACTGTACACCTTGAGGTGGAAACCTTTCACCTCCTGGTGCGAAGACTGCCAGCACAACCCAGTTATTTGCCCAGTTGGGACAGTTCTGGAGTTCCTGCAGGCCCTTCTCTCTGCAGGTTTGACCCACTCCACCCTGAGGGTCTACGTGATGACCATTAAAGTCTACCGCACCCCTCTTAGTGGCCATTCAGTGGGCAGACAGCCTCTGGTTACATGTTTCCTCTGCGGTGCACTGAGGCTGAGGCCTCCGGCCAGAAGAAGTGGTTGATCAGGATGCTATCCTAAAACCTTGAGTCCTCTGATCTCCCCACACCATTGGGAGTCAAGGCTCACTTGAACCGAATTATGGCAGCCTCCAAGGCCTTCTTGTCAGGTGTGTCTATACAGGACATCTGCAAAGCAGCTGGACGGTCCACACCCCTCACATTCATCAGATTTTCTTTCTCTTGCCTTAATTGTGCTCTTTTATGGCTCAAAGCCATACTTCCGTCATCCCTCCGAGTTCCATACTTCCGAGTTCGTTTCATTCCTAGAAGCTGACGCTCGTTCCACCTTACGTTCTTTTATAGCTTCCTGGTCGCTACGTCGCCCGCCTATGACGTCACGCCCATTCATGAGACTGATTTCACATACTATTCAGAGCTGGTCATGCTGAAGGGTGTTCCCATAGCGTTTCGGACGCAGCGTCTCATTCCCTTCGGGGAACCATGGTTACATACGTAACCTAGGACGTTTTTCTTGGGGTCAAATTGACCCCACACATTATGTTTGTTGCAATCCTTGATAACAAAAAAGGACTGTTATGTGTTCCTTACTGATGTTTTGATTGTGATGATGTTCTGTTTAAATATAAATATTTAAATGTTTAAAATAAAATCCTTCAAAATGTTTGAAATTGTGTTTGTTTTTCCCGGGGTCAAATCTAGGAGGGCGGTGGAGCGGAGTCAGAACAGGTGGGAGGGACGGAGGGCCAGGTCCGTGTAGAAGTGGAGTGCCCGGGGACCGGGGCAGAGCCAGCAGAGCAGGAAGCCCGGGTGGAGTTGACAGAACAGGCATACATCAGACTAGGGCTGTAGCTATCGAATATTTTAGTAATCGAGTATTCTACCAAAAATTCCATAGATTATTAGAGTAATCGGATAAAATTTGTTTTTGCTTAATTACAGTGCAATATTAATTATGCAAGAGAAAATAAGACTCCTGGGTCTCTTAAAATGAACAACTAAGTTTCCTTTTTTAGAAAAAAAATATTTTTACTTTTTAAATGCATAGAATGCATACATCAAAAATAAACATTTAATTATTACCCATTGTTTCTCTGTCTGTACTTGTACTGTGAACAATGACAATAAAGTTGACAGATGAATTAAGTGCATTTAAGTGCCATTCAGTTGGGGTTTAAAATAAACCATTTTCTGAGATGCACATTAAACATTAAACACATAAAACATTCATTTAATTTATCTTTTAATTATTGAAAATGAACTTAACTTTTTGGCAAACAAAAGGGATTTACTATTTAAAATAAACCATGGAAGAAATGTGATTAAACCTTAAAAAATATTTTTTTATTTTATTTATTTTTTTGTAGTAGGCTATGTACATTCTGCTGAACAATAGTCTTTAACCGGACTTTTATTTTGACGGGTTGACGTACCTTTACAGTTCTGTGTATGTGATGTGACGCTAGTTTTACTCAAATCAAACGGTCAGATGCTCATGAAGTGACTGTCAGAGCAGTTCTGGAGATGTTGTTCATGTGTTCACGTCTTTAGTGACAGCAGATGCTGAAATCACCGCATGCGTCACGCGCGCTTCAGTGTGTGTGTGAATAAACGGAGACGCGCTTCTGCGCCATTCATTAACACAAACACGCAGAACATGCAGGATTCATATTTAAATAGACTGTTCCGACTTAATATTTACAGATATTAGTCCATATCATGATTTGATGTAAGTGCAATGACCTATTTTTGATTAATTCATTCAAAATTTGGCAAATTCCGTGCCATTCCGCATTAAACTGTAAATTCCGTTTTTATGACTGGATTCCGCGATTCCCTCCGCGTTTTCTGCATCGCGGAAATCATCGGCCCTAGTTGTGGTATGCCAGCTCTATCTTGCAATGGACACAATGCCACGACGTTCTCTTTACATTTGCCCGCGCCCTCAAATCAAAACACTGCTGACTCCTTGCAGTATGCGAATTCGGACGCAGTGCTTGTGTCTCCTTCCGCTTTGTGGGTGACGTAAACGCGTTGTCAGAACCTGACGTGAGATTTAAAATAAATTAAAAGAGACTTCGAGGCAGAGGAATTTGCCTCGATCATTTTTTGTAATCAAGTTACTCGAGGAATCGTTTCAGCCCTACATCAGACCATAGTCAACGGAACAGGCATCTACCATGGCGGAGCAGGCGCCCTTCCTAGGCCTAACATGGGGAACAGGAGCCCTTCCTTGGCTTAACTGGGGAACAGGAGCCCACCAGGCAGAGCTGTAGCCCACCAGGGCAGAGCAGGTGGAGCCATAGCCCACTAGGGCAGAGCAGGTGCATCCGGAGCTCACCAGGGCAGAGCAGGTGGAGCCGGAGCCCACCAGGGCAGAACAAGGGGAGCTGTAGCCCACCAGGGCGGAGCAGGTGGAGCTGGAGCCCACCAGGGTGGAGCAAGGGGAGCTGGAGCCCACCAGAGTGGAGCAAGTGGAGCTGGAGCCCACCAGGGTGAAGCAGATGGGACAGAAGCTCACCAGGCCGGAGCAGAGGACCACCACAGTGGAGTCGATGGCACATGAGAGCAAATCTGGTTAGGTGGGACTGGAACAGATAACATAAACAGATTAATGGTGGCCTCTGTGGCCATGATAAGGCAGGTAGAAAGTTCACACATGGCCTCTATAGCCATGACAGGAATGAACGAAACTTCATAGATGGCCTCCATAGCCGTGACAGGACAGAGCGAGAGTTCATAGGCGGCCTCCATGGCTGTGACAGGACAGGCGGGGAGTTCATGGATGGCCTCCGTGGCCATGACAGGACAGACAGTGATTTGGTGGATGGCCTCTGTGGCCATGACAGGACAGGCAATGGGTTCATATACGGCCTCCATAGCCATGACAGGAAATGATGAGAGTTCATGGATGGATACTACTAACACCTCTGAAGGTTCTGCAGCAGTTGCCGCCACTTCTGGAGGTTCCACAGCAGTAACAGTCTCGTTGACAGCAACACAATAGGCTGAGAGAACATTGCTGGGCACAACAGACAATATGAAACGAGGCTCTGGATGATCAGCTGAGACGTGTTGAATCTCTGGAAGATCTGTGGTGATTTGACTGGGCTCACAAAGATCAACTGTGGCTTGATTTAGTTCATGAAGATCAACTGGGACTTGACTTTGTTCACAAAGATCAACTGGGACTTGAATTGACTCATGAAGTCTAACTGTGGTTTTACTTGACTCTTGGCGGTTAATGGGTGCCTTGACCTGACTCTGGACAGTCAGCGGTGACTTGACCTGACTCTGGACGGTCAGTAGTGACTTGACTGGACCTTGTTTCTGGAAGATCGAAGGTGACTTGAATTTGTTCGCGAAGATCAACTGTGGTTTTACCCGACTCATGGGGGTTAATGGTGACTTGACCCGACTCTGGACGGTCAGCGGTGACTTGACCCGACTCTGGACTGTCAGCGGTGACTTGACTGGACTTTGATTCTGGAAGATCGACGTGGACCTGACTTGACTCTGGAAGATCAACGGGGACCTGACCTGACTCTGGAAGATCAATGGGGACCTGACCTGACTCTGGAAGATCAACTGTGGATACTGCAAAAGTGCCGTGTTCCTCCTCCACAATACCCACAGTATATGCAGAGCTGCTCAGTTGGAGTGCCAGATTAATGTAAAACTGCAGAGTCCAGTGAGGATCATGCAAAGGCATGAGTGAGCCGAGCGGCTCAGATAGGCCACAACGAAAAAATATCATCAGGCATAACTTGTCCATGTTAGAAAAATGGGCCAACTCTACAAAGTCCATCACATAGTCCAAGATGAGCCAAATTCCTTGACGTAGACACATAAGTTGGCCAACTGGGTTCATGACTGAGCTGGATGTACTCCTTAAGGCTGCTGGATCCTGGTTTGGTTAAGTCTTCTGTAGAGTGAAGTCAGAGACGTTCGGATCCAATTGCAGTATTTATTAGAGAATGGTCAGACAGGCAGAATTCAGGTAACAGCGTCAAGTGTGTCAAGGGATATCCAGAATGAATAACAATACAAGGCAAAGGTCAGGGCAGGCGGCAGAGTATCACAGGCGGTATTTACAATCCAAAGTCAAACACAGAAAGAACAAACACAGGGAAACCGCTTGGAAATGCCAGACAGAACTAAACAAAACTTCGCAATGTGAGTGTGGATGAGTGCAACCTTTATAGTGTCACTGATAGGAAACAGGTGTGGTTCAATAATGAGTTCCTAGGCAGGGGTTTGTGGGAAATGTAGTCCAGGGTGTACTGAGTCATATGAAAGTCTGTGTGGTGAATAGACGGATGTGCAGTGACCGGATCATGACAGGAAGGGTAAGTAAAAGATGATTTTTTTGGGGGGTGAACTGTCCCTTAAAGCACACTCATTTAACCAGATGTTTCAACTGAATAATTTTTTATAACCACACACTATGTGTAATTTCTGTAATCAAACAGTATGCACTTAATTATATGCAGTAATTTGAACTAAGAAAGTGTTCTTTCTAACTGGCAGCTGCAGTTACCATATGCTGTAAGTTGGACTCTGTAAATGAAATTACATTCTCACAAATTTTTTTAAAATGATCACAAAGAAATATTCAACATCTCATAGATGTATAACATTCTACACAAGTTTTTGAAATGACCATTAAAAAAATAGTGAATTTGTGCATTGATAAATTAATAAAAAATACATGCAGGAGGTGTAGTAAAAAAAAAGAAAAAGAAAAAAAAGAGAGATTGGTGAGGAGTTTCATTCAAATAAATTTTATTCCACTGAAACTTATAATTAACAAAACAATAGTGATATAAATATACAGTTCTTAATACAGAAAAATTAAAACATTTAAAATGTGTATGAAAATATTTATAACAACATGAAAACATAAAACTCAAAGCATTGCTGGTTTTATGTATGTAAGGGTTAAAATGGATTCATGTATGTAGCTTGTGTAGACATGAGCCGGGTTTGACCATCCCTGTTTGCTGCTGTGGGAGCAAAACAGATTCTCTTACTTCCAGTTCTAGAATGCGGAATTCAAGCAGCTCATTCTGATCCAGGTTGTCCTGAACTTCTGAGCGTAATCGAATTTCACACTGCTCCAGCGATACTATCTACCACGCACACACACACAAACAAACACCAGAAGAATGTTAAGTGTTTATGTTTGAGTATATGTATATTATAGGAAACTAAGGACCCAGGCTGTACCTTTTCTCTGAGTTCCTGGTTCACCCTTAGAAGATTTTGCTTTTCCTCCACCCACTTTGAGTCCTGCATAACATAAACCCACACACAAACACAAACACCACTACGAATTACACTACCAGTACTTGTAACACTATTATCACTAATCACACACAATCCACACTCTCATTTTCATAAATAAAACACATCAAATATCAAATACTCAGTCTTAAACAAAGAAATGCATAAAGAAAAAAATAATGAAAAATAATAAAGAAGTTACCGATGGAGAAAATAAAATGTATTAGGCCGCATGCAGGTCCATTTCCATATTTTACAGAAAAAAAAATAAATCAAGTAACCAATAAGAGACAAGCAGAGAATAGAAAGTAAACACAATGCAAGAGCATATAGACCAATGATAAACATACACTGTGAACCAACTGATCATTAAGCCAAAAATAGCTACATTCGGAATAGCATACTATCATACTACTTTTACTATTTCTGCTGTATAAAGTATGTATACTATGCACAGTATGGAAAATTCACATGAACTTGATTTTTAACTCTTTCCGTACAAAAATTTGAGCAAAAATACTACATTTTTATTTCTAAAATAATAGATGGCCAGCGTTCACCTAATGAAATGTTCAACATTATGTGATCAAGCAAAACATTGTTGCACACTACTGCTTGAAACATTTAGCAACTGTTAAATAATTCACAGTTCTGTTTCATACTATTTAAAGGGTCATCAAACACTAAACTACATTTTCTGAGATTTTAACAAGAGTTGTTTGTGTTGCACATCACAGTAGACAACGTTAGCATCCATTATTTTTATTTTTATTATTCTAGGAGAAAATGGTTAAGTTTTTTTTCTAATCTGTAGCTTACCACACCTAGTTTTGCACCCTTTTTTCAGAACTGTGGAGAGAACTAACTAAAATAGAGTGCAACAGTTCCAGAAGTGAAAAAAAAGTCCCTAGGGAAAATGACTTTTAATGACTTGCAAACCTTAAAGACTCTTCTAAGGTTGTTAATTGATGGTATATGCCTGCTGAAGCCACAGGCCAGATTATTTCAACATTTTTAAAAGAATAATGTTTGCAGAATTTGTGGTGAGAAAAGCTCCCATGAAGCATGTTAATATCTATCTATCTATCTATCTATCTATCTATCTATCTATCTATCTATCTATCTATCTATCTATCTATCTATCTATCTATCTATCTATTTAAAAGCAGTTTTTAAAGCAGTTACAGTCTCATCTATTTCTCTTCTTGTCAGATTTTAACATACTTTTTTAATGTACTGTAGTGATACACCTCATAGCTGGTTGGCTTGGTTATAATGCTTTACTGAAGACTTTTTTTTTAATCCCTATGTGAAAATTAATGGAAAAAAATATTCTGGAACCAATGCCATTGGAAAAGTGGGTGTGCACTAATGCACTTTTTAGGAGGTTTCATGACCCTTTAAAAAAAACAGTAGGCAGTAAGCTAGTATTCCATTCCGAGTAGGACTGAAACGAAAGACCAGCAATATATTTGTATCCTAGTACACCCCCAATTTTTGGTCAGTGAACAGTACAATTCTCAAATCTAGTGTTAAGGCAGGCTGTGAAAACAACCTTATAGTATACAGGGGAGACAGCAGGGCACAAATAGCATGAATATGAAATGATTACACCATAATTAACAGTGCTGATTGATTTGATTAAATATACATTGAAAAAGCAAAGTAAAAAGCATTGGTCAAGCAAAGGAAATGTACAGAAATTACAAAAACTGTAAAACATGACTGATCCTGTGGGGAAAGTCACATGATTTGGTGCCATATCTTCTCTGTGTAGTGCAGCACACAAGCATGGCTGTCAGAAAGACAAGCAGCAAAGCCAATGTGACTGGAGTCAGGGGTGTCTTCTCCCCGCCCTCTTTCTTATTTACCTGCCCCTTCTCTGCCAAGCTCCGCTCCAGGTCAGCAATCCGTGCCTGACAGCCAATCAGCTCCGTCTGCAGCTGCTCCCGTGTCTGACGGACAGAGCACAGAGCCAATCAAAGAGCCAGCCTAGGGCATATGTACGCATAAACAGTCTATGCTTTTGAATTATAATTTTTTTTTTGAGGCAGGAATTTTCGGCCATGCTTGTTACAATGCTGGCTGTGACCAACAGATGAGTGGTATTTCAGTGTGGGCAAAGGAGATTCTGAAAAGATCTTGGAATTCATTTAAATTGTTTTTAAACACTGGTGCAATTTAATTCAGATAAAAAAATTATTAAAAAAAAAAAAAAAAAAAAAAAATAGTGGTAAGAAAAGGATCCTTCAGAATGTCCAGTGTTGGTGGGGTCAAACATGCGTCTGTGGAGTTGGCATCAAGGGCCCTCACCCTGCAGTGTCTCTCAGGGTCCAGAGGCCCTGTAGTCTCCTGCAGAAGTGCATAAGCTCGCTGCAGTGCCTGGTACTCTCGTGTCAGCTGCCGAAATCGCAGCTCTGCCTCCTCTTTGGAAAAGCTCTGATGAATATCAAATGCAATTCCATGTGTCACATTTGATTTTGAGCTGTTAATGTAAAATATGAAACAATTTCACAAGACATTTGCTCAACCTCAAGTTGCTCCATCCCTGTAAGACTTACTTTCTCCTGGTGAACACAAATTAATATATATTGAAGAATGCTGGTAACCAAAGAGTTTTGGGGGAGTTGGTGTGGAGTTTATACAGCACCAAGAAAGTCATACAGGTTTGGAATGACATGACGGTGAGAAAATTATGTCAGAATTTTAATTTATAGGTGAACTATTCTGAGGAAAAAACTAGTTAAGTTGTTTCTGAAAATCAAAAACACAATTTTTGGTTATTATTGTGTATCTATTTTTTGGGTTATGGTTTTGCTTGCCTGCAGTGGCAATCTTTTTGAAGACAATTTTATTTTTTTATAAATAACTGTGAGATACAGCTGTGCGGTAAATACAGATGAAACTTAATACAGTGCGATAATACAGTTTACATTTTGCTACAATAAAATGTTTGTTGAAAACAAACAACTGTTAACAGTTAGTAACAGTTTCAGTCAGTTAACTAAAATTTAACTCAAATCAAATTTGTGCATTTTTTTAATGACATTTAGTGAAGAAAATCTTATTTAATGAAGAGCATAATCGAGATAGCCGAGAAGAACACTACAAGAACACATTGTTATGAGATCGTCTTCATGGTGCAGTTATTATAATCCCACTCCTCGTTAACTGGCTCCGACTATCAGTAAACAACATGAAGGTAGGGGGCCACTTAGGAACAAGAGAACTGCTGAGATGCATCATCATGTTCCCTTGAGCACAACACTTAACTACATCTGACCAAATAACAAGCCTAATTCAAATAAATGCTTTGAATTAAACAAACACTGTAGTTTGACACCATGTTTACACTCTCAAGGGCTGCCAAATTTATTAAATGGACATGAAGACTACAGTTTTACACTGTCAGAAGATAATCAAAATGTTAAGGTGGTGTTAAAGATTTTCATATACTGCTATGTGGCTGCTAAAATGTTTGGAGTTGTTTTTCTTTTGTATTTATATGTGGTTGCTCAGAATTCAATTTAAGAACTCAATTAATTTTTCATGGAGAGTAACCAAGTATCTGTACTGGGTTGTTGCTAGGTTGTTTCTTACTTAGAAAAATAATAATATATGTATCTTCAATAAAAAAAAAAAAATAAGTAAAATGAATGAATAAATAAATAAATAAAAACTCTTTTTGACCCCAAACTTTTGAACCTTAGTGTAGTTGAGTTGCAAGAAAATTTAGAGCAGGTATTAAGGTTTGTAAAATAATTTATTATTATGACATACATCTTCAAGATCCTCTTCGGGGGTGGCAGGGGTGTGATCGGTGCGATCGGTGTTATATGATGTCAGAGAGGACGTTTCAGAATCGACAGATTCTTCGTCAAATCCAAAATATGTCTCCACAACATGCCTCTGAGAAAGAAAGAGACCATTACTTAAGTATTATACACATATTAACATTAAACTAGTGTAATAAAATCAATTACTAACCTAACTAAAGTCCAATTTATATCTGCAAGTATAACAAAAATATACATGCTGTAACTTTCTGCACAGTACAGTTAGCCTCTCCTCTCTTTTGATTAGGAAAAAAATGATGGTACCATATGACCTGCCCAGGGAGATCAGTGTGTGTAAGTGATTTAACAAAAAATATTGTATGACCCTGACCGTTTCTGCTTTAATATCTTTTGGAATGTCTTACCGTAAGTGCATTACTGTAAATGTTAATTTTTACAAAATGAAGGAGTCACACATATTGTCAGTACTACCCACATATGCTGTGAACACAGTGTGACTTCTTTCTAAATCCATAATAATAATAAAAAAAAAAATGCTCATTTTCATGGACCTTACAGTGTTTAACTGACACGTAGATGTCCTTTGATTGCATAAACACTTTTTGAAGAGAACTGAACTGAGCTGGGTGATAACATCCCTGAATCAACCGTGAACTGACTTTAAATGAAAAACTGTTTTCTATTGCCCTTTTGCATTTTCAGCAAATTTTTTTTTTCCTGTAAAGCTGCTTTGACACAATCTGTATTATACAAAGCGCTATATAAACAAAGATGACTTGACTTTGAATACACTATGCAATCGCTCTTACCATCGTGTTTGTAGGTCATCTCCTGACAGCCAGAGAAATACAGACACACCAGAGCACACAGACACAGGAACATGGAGAGATACAGCACCAATAGGAAGTACTCTGGCATACTGGATGTGCATTTGTGCTCCCCAGTCCAGTGTTATGGTATGCGATATATCCTTTTAACCTCTTTAACCAGCATCGTCTTCCTCAGTGGTCACAGGAGAGTTACAAATGTTTGTGTGTTAAAGCCTGTGTTACGGTAATCTCTTGATGCTTCTCTCTTGCATGAATTTATAGTCAGGTCCACTGACTCCACCTCCATAGCAATGGTTCTTGAAAACGAACAACTAAATCCCACCCCGAGACGCCACAAACACACACACAGGTTTACTTCATTAAAATGAGAATATGCAGTACAATATACAGTATAAAGCTAATCATAATAAGGTTTATATATTAATTACTTCATATTTTAGTTACCCAAGCTTTTAGAATAAAATAAAATACTATTTCATTTATTTAATTATTTCTTTTTTTCTTTCTTTCTTTTTTTTTTTTTTTTTTTTTTTTTTATCCAGGACATCCTCAAATGTTCCCAAATGAGGTTTTGTCAGATTTGGCAAAAAAAAATTTTTTTAATTTTGTATCGAATATACAGTAAAGTAAACCCAAACATATGCAAACTCTGAAGGACAGTGACATTGCATCTGCGCTTATAGACTTTTGCATCGTGAAAATAGGATTTTTAGTTGTTTGGATGACAAAGTAAAGAAAAGAAAAGAAATCAAAGACTGTTTAAGTGATGTTAAGCTGGTGAAAGCATGAGAAAGAAAAAAAGAACTTGGCTTGACTCAGAGGTCTCGAAAGGCCAATTAATGTGCCAATGTAACCAGCACACACACAAAGAAACACACACATGCGTGCACCAAACACACACTCCTCAGAGGAGACAGTTGCTTAGCAACAGTGTCCATATGCTTTGAAGAAAAGAGAAAGTGACCAGAGCAAAACTTCCATCAAATATGGTTCAAGATAATTCACCTAATTAACTCACCTTGGGCAACTTGATGTTTTTTCGCCTGTTCTTTTTGTTCATTATCAGCCTGTCCCGTTCCTGAAAGCACATCCAGACACTACATTAAATAAGCTGTTAACAATACAACACAATAACCAGTGTTGGGGAGTAACTAGTTACATGTAACGGCGTTACGTAATTTAATTACAAAATAAATGTAACAGTAATCAGTTACAGTTACTAAGAAAAAATGAGTAATTAAATTACAGTTACTTATGAAAATTGTAACGATTACAAAGAGGATTACATTTGAATATTTACACACATCCACATACAGCTTATTTCTTTCCCAAATTGCACTAAGACATATGGCCCATAATCTCCGAGACGCGGAAAACACATTCGTAGAATCCAGTCATACAAATGGAATTCAGCCTATAACGCGGACGCAATATGCCACATTTTGGACGAATAAATCAAAAGTAGGTCAGTACACTTGAATCAAAACCCGATATGGACTGATGTCTGTGAATATTAAGCCTCAAAAAGACTGAAAATGAATCCTGCACGTTCTGCGTGTCTGTGGAAATCAGGCGCTGACTGGACATCGGGAGAACCGGGACTATTCCCGGTGGCCTGGCAGACGATTTGGCCTTCTACTTTAATATTGTTATTGTATAATTGCAGGCCGAATATACTAAAGCGATTATTTCCGATAATCCGCCATTCGATAATTAAATCTCTAATAAATCATGAATCGGTTAGTCGTGACTGGCAATGGTTGGGCTCGCGCGCTCTCCGCGCCTCCGCCGAACGGTTTGGATCAGACTCCGAGTAATCAATGAGAGAGAGAGAGACCGGAGTGAGATGTGTAAGCGCACAGCTGGAGCAGAGAAGCGACACTTCTGTTCAGGGTTTCAGGTGCAGGTCAGTTTCATCTGTAAAGATGCTATTGTAGTTTTGTCTTTGTTTACTTAGTCAAGCAGCAGCAGCACATTGCTCGCAATCACTCAAAATACTGTATAAACGACGTCATTATTATCTTTTGTAATGTTACAGTAGTAATTTAGCAGACAAATCATCATATTTTATCATAGGTTTAGGGGGAGCTAGTGCATACAAAAACACAACCCTTAGGGAAATTAATGTAGCCTATGGTATGGCACTAACCGTGGTTTAACTATGGAATTTGTAGTAAAAATAAATACAAGTGGTAATTCATTTGCCAAAAAAACAAAATTGCACTTACAAAACATGGTAAAAGTCGAATAAAAACCTTCAGTATTAAAGTCATGAGAGAGATGGGTGGATAATGGAAGTGAAGGTGCAGTTCAGGAGAGAACTCTTAATTACGTTCCAAGTCCCCCAACCTAAGGATTCACATTTTTTCATGTCAGGTCCAAAAAATAATAATAGGGTTGTCCATGTTTCAGAATGGGTTGTGGGTGTATGAGTGGGAGATTTCCCAGCCTATTTTTTTCCCAGTCCGCCCCTCATGGAAATTAATCTCTAGAACAGTCACTTCATGAGCATTTTTTACTTATTTTGAGAAACTATCATCATATCATATACAAAGAGACAGCAGTGTTTCAAAAAGACACCAATGTTTCAGGAGTTTAGTACACAAAATAGGACACATGCTTATTAGATAACCGTACTTGAGTTGATGTATATGCTTTTATTTTTTTATTAACTATTTTCCCCCAAACCATTGTTAGATGCAGTTAGATGCCTGTAGTTATGCAAAGATTTGGTTTAAAAACAGTATCTATAAACTAGTTCTTTTGATTTTAAATCTGCTTTGAACTTCAGACCAATCTCTAAGTAAAAGGCAGTACTAAAGTCTGATTGTGTGGTGGATGTGTTCAAATGTGATCATCTTAATTTAAGTGATGAAGGATGGTGAAAGTCTTTCAGTATTGAGCACTACTGTAAGGTTAAACCTGCATGGTGTAAAATGGTTGAAGATGATTAACAGTTGCAAATTAACATTCATTAGAAATTTATAAAAGTAATCAAAATGTACTCAAAAGTAATTAGTTACATTACTTTATTAAAGTAATTAAAAAAGTTACACTACTATTACATTTTAAATAGGGTAACTTGTAATCTGTAACCTATTACATTTCCAAAGTAACCTTCCCAACACTGACAATAACACATAACTCAGAATCATCAGCAGCACATCCAAGGAGTAAGTCTTATTTCACACTGAATCAAGTATGAATGTTATAATGTTATGTTATAATTCAAGTTTACACTACTGTTCAAAAGTTTTTTGTTTTGTTTTATGTTTTTGAAAATCTCTTATGCTAACCAAGGCAGCATTTACTTTATTTGAAATAAAATTAAAACAATAATACTGAGAAATATTATTATTATATAAAATAGCTGTTTTAACATATTTTTAAAATTACTTATTTCTGTGATGACGAATGCTGAATTGTGGTACTGAATTTTCAGCATTATAACTCCAGTTTTTAGTGTCACATGATCCATCAGAAATAATTATAATATTCTGATTTGGTACTTCAAAACATGTATTATTATTC
This sequence comes from Carassius carassius, assembly GCF_963082965.1. Lineage (NCBI taxonomy): Eukaryota > Metazoa > Chordata > Actinopteri > Cypriniformes > Cyprinidae > Carassius > Carassius carassius. The sequence continues at coordinate 25,335,536 of NC_081787.1, read as the reverse complement.
ACAATTATGATTTTTATGGAAAACATGAAACATTTATTCAGGATTCTTTAATGAATAGAAACTTAAAAAAAAAAAATCTTTAATTTCAAATAGAACAAATATTAATTATGTTTTTACAGCCATATTTGATCTATTGAAAGCATCCTTGCTGAATAAAGTTATAAAAAAATGAATTTCTTAAAATAAATGGTAACACATTAGTGTAGTACAGGGACACATTCTCACTATTAACTAGCTGCTTATTAGCATGCCTATTATTTACATATCGGCTGTTTATCAGCATATTCTGCATGACCATATTCTACACTCCTAATTCTACACAATACATAAAATCTTAACAACTACCTTACTAACTATTAATAAGCAGCAAATAAGGAGTTAACGGAGGCAAAAGTTGTAGTTAATGATTTGTTAATAGCGAGAATTGGACCTTAAAATAAAGTGTGACCAAATAAATAATAAATAAAATATTTGAGTGATTATTACATAAACATTGTCACATGCAATAGTACTCTGATGCTGGCAATATTGTATTATCAGCTAACTCCTCATGTTAACATACGTCATGAGGAAGGGAAGAGAAAATGAGAGTGATGCTGTAATTCATTTCTAATTAGGCTTTGTCTTAATGAAGTAAACAAACTAATTAACGGAAACAGCACTGATTACCAAACACAAATAATTACAGGCTAAGACCAATTAGAGAATAAACACACAGTGCACACACACTGACACAAACAGGACACAGGCTATGTATCTGTAAATAAATGTAAAGATGAAATCTTGAAAAGAAATGATTTTTTTTTTTAAATATATTTTAACTTCCTGATTTTATTATTTCTTATTTGCTGATGTGAACAGAGCTGTGTGAGTGAGGGAAAATGACAAATAAGTGCACCTATTATGGTTTTTCAGAAATTGCCAGTCATGTAGTGTATACTGTATATATTGCCATTTGAGAATGTAAAAGATCTGCAAAGTTTCAAAGTGAATGATAAATTAAGTTTCTTTCCCAAGTGAAAGAACCGATTCTGAACGGCCTGAAACAAGTCATCTGTAATTTCATTCTGACTTCCTGCACAAACCTACATAGGTTTGTCACAACTTTGGTTAATGATCTTTATTGGCTAATGTGTAGAAGACAGTATTTTCTGTGCAGCGAAAGTGAAACCACTTTGCATGTACTCCCAAAGGATGAGGACTGAGTATATTTTCTACTGAGTGTTCAAAGCGCAGTTTTGTGTTGTATACAATGTACAATAAGTGCACTGGTGTAGCCCTCTGCTAACTGGCTCACTTAGATTTTTATCTTGAAATTCTTCTGCTAATCAGCTGTAGGCCCACTATTACCCATGTTGATACCTTCACTGCAAATATCAACATGTGTGTGTTTATGGTTCACAGAAACAAACCTGTGTGAGCTCATCTATAATGCCACGCTGCTCGTTGATTTGCAAATGCAGATACTCGACTTCCTGTTGCTCATGGGCATGACTCAGGTCCGTTAGAGAAGTGTGTCTCTTCAGCCCACCTGACTGCAAGTTCTGCTGGGATTTCTCTTTCTGAGGAAACACAGCGACAGATTTACTCTATAAACACTGTTTAAGTACAAATGTAACAAATGTTAAATGTTTATTAAATGAATTCTGAATAAAATCAAAATATATATTTTGTGATGATGTAACAACAGCTGAAACAATCAGATCCTGATTATTAAAATCATGTCCTGTCCTACATTATTTCCCATAATTTTCCATTTTCCCTTTAACAACAAACCTGTTCTGCGTTCTCTCTACTGAGCGTCTTCAGTTTGTCCTCCATCCGCTGTAGAGTCTGCTGCAGCTCTTCATTCTTTTTATTCAGACGTTTATTCTTCTCCATGAGAGGCTTTATCTCTGCATCTGTTTCTCGCACTCGTTTCAGCTGTATGACAGAGACAGACTGATCTAGATACAGAATGCAAGACATTTGTGCTAAACTCCAATTGGGATTTCTATCAGAATCTTACAGATTTCTACAACACAAAATACAAATCTTTTGAGAACAGTGGCTTCAGATAACAACAGATAACATATGATTATATAATGATCATAAATCCTCATATTTATGTGAACTGTCTTTTTTAGTATAATATGTTACCCTGATGGTGTTTTTTCTGTATCACCCTGTGCTATACATGAGCACTGGCCATGTTTTTGATCAGGCCATCATGTGGCTTTTTATCGTACCACCTGGTTAATGGTTCATTTTAGTATTTTGGTAGTTAAAGGAGATTGGTATATTAACATTATTTTACTTAATTAAATATTTGGTTATAATTGTTAAAATATACAGGCACCAATATTCCATCCTATTACTGAAACATTATCACAGTCATTTTTGCACTGATTTTTTGGCAATAACAGCTGACATTTTTAACTCTTTTTTTTTTTAACTAGATTTAACAGGATATTTTACAGTGTATGATTCAGATAAGATCCTATTAGATAAATTCCTATATGATTTTGCCTTTATTTTGTTGAGAGTATATGTATACATACCAGTTCATTTCTCTCATCTGACAGCAGGGTGTTTCTGTCCTCTAGTTTCCTGATTACTGCCTGCAGCTCAGCGATCTTCATCTGAAACCTCCGTACATCCCTCTCATCCGCGTCCTGTGGATAAACATACTTTATTGTGTGATGACAAAGTTCATCATGCAGGAAAAAGTTTTCGCCATGTTAGTCCAGCTCTAATGTATGTTAATGTTCCTGATGATATATACAGTAAAAGCTTTTTGTCAGCTGTTTCTGATAGCAGAACAGAACAAACCTGGTTATTGACAGAGTCTGTGTTTTCCCCGAGGAATGGTGCCACCTCTCTCTTCGGACTCCCATAATGTCGATCTGATTCCTCTTTCTGCAACAGTAGACGCTGTGTCTGTCCCGCCTGCACACCCAGCTCTTTTTCCAGTGACTGCACCACACGATCCCTGCTCTTCAACTCATCCATCTGACACAAACACAAACATACTTTTGAGTTCATGCTTTTTGTGGTCCAATTCATAAAATGTCCTTCCTTCAGGTCTACCTGCTGTACTAATAGAAAAAATGGAATTGAGGTAATTCCTAATAATTCACTGATATAAAAAACTTGAAAGGTTTTTGGCCAGTAAAATTTTGTTTAAAGATTTAGATTTTTGACAGTTAAGACATTTACAAAGTTGCAATATCTTTCTATTTCAAATAAATGTTGTTATTTTGAACTTTTTATTCATCAAGAAATCCTGAAAAAAGGTTTCACAGTCTCCACAAAAATATGTCGCAGGACAACACTTTTCACCATTGAGATAATAAGAAATGTTCCCTGAGCACCAAATCAACATATTAGAATGATTTCTGGGGGATCATGTGACACTGAAGACTGTTATTATGAAGCTGAAAGCTGCAAGTTCAGCTTTGCCATTACATTAATAAATTACATTTTGAAATACATTCAAATAGAAAACAGATATTTAAAATTTGTATAACATTTGACAATAAACAAAAACATTTAAAAAACTTAATGACCGCACCCTTTGAATGGTATTATACATAAACTGTTTAAAAATTCGAACCCAGGTCTCTCACACCAATGGCATGTGTATTATCCACTGCGCCAACACCACCCCACCACTATCTGTGACTGATTCATATAAAGAATGAGACTAAGACATTTTAAGGGCTTATATTATACATTAATATCAACTTATCAGCTGATATTTGAAAGGTGATGCATGTCAATATTTTCTTCTATTCAAGCTTAATACGCAGAGACGTATTAAGGGTTGGTTACCCACTGTGTCTTTGTTTGTTTTATTCAGAGAAGTTACACTGATTCAACCAATGGCTTGAGACTGGAGCGGAACTTTCAGCTATTATTTTTACAATTCTATGTGGTGACATTCACTGGAACTTTTTTTTAAATAATTCCATCAATCCTTCTTACCAGTCTCCGGATTTCTCTCTCGCTCTCGCGTTTGATTCTCTGAATCTCTTCCTGATGAGCTTGATGGGCCACCCTGAGATCAGCAGCTTTGGCTCTGTCGGCCTGCACAGCATTGGACAGTGCCTCCTCTGCCTGCCGCCGCAACATTTTCGCCTCTTGCAGCTCCTGCGTGAGCCTGAGTTTCTCTGCCTCGTAGCTCCTGCGGGCCTCCTCTCGTGCCTCCTCTTTCAGGGCATTACGTAGTTCACCGCTGGCTCCATCCCGTAAAATACAGACCAGTGCCTGAAGCCGGGCCAGTTCTGTCTCGCGGAGACGTGCCGCCCGGGCCAGCTCGGTCTCATGTTGCCGAGACAGGCTCTCTCGTGTGGCCGACACCTCTCGCTGCTTCTCTTCATGGAGCTTGACGCGGAGTTCCGTGAGAGTGACCGAGTGCTTGTGCTGCTCATTCTCTCGTTGGGCCCGTAACTCTTGGAAACGTTCCCGTAATTTACCCACCTACAAATTGAGAGACAAAGTGTGTACACTGACACCAACCAAGGTGAACATTGCCATTCACATTAAGTCTTAATTCTCATAATGTCACAAGTTTACCAACAAATTTCCATTACTTCATGCATTCCATAATTAGAAAACGTATATTGAAATGTCCCATTATTCTCCCAGACCTCCATCCTCTAAATTTACTGACCGGATTTGTTCCTAGCTCTTTGGCACTTGGCACATATTCTCCAGACTTTGTTTCCACCATTAGCAAATGTCTTCATATTATATTTTATAACCTTCAGGTTTTTATAATGGTTTAGAGAGAGGGACAAAACATAGTGAGCTAGCAATGAGCAAGAAGGAATGAAATGTACCAAACTAGTCAAGCTCTGTGTAAAAAAAATTGTATGATTTGACCAGTTCTAAAACTATGTTTGATCATATCATTTGATTATGTGAAATATTTCCCATAAACTGCCACATCTGTCCTAGCTTTCTAGCAGTGTTAAGATGTCCCATTGTTTGATGCTTCCAGAGGGTATGGCGTGTTATCTCTTCTACTCATCATGGCCATGAAACAATCACTGGCACATATTACTGCTCAAAACGGGTAATGGATTTTGGGATATTTTGGGATTCGTGAATGCAGAAATTTGTGAGCGATTATGGATGCTAACATGTCTGAAAAACATCCAGATTATGTTTTCTGGATCACACTGTGATGTCATAAATAAACATAAGCAGAGCACAAATTCCCACTCCTCTCTTTTCACAAATCATAACTTGTGTCTCCTGGTTTTGTACTGATACTTATGTCATTACTATGGCAAATGATGTACTGGATACTAACAACTCGGTCTGAAGAAAAAAAAAAAACAGATCAGATTTCATCAACTGCAGCATAATAATGGAGACAGTTCCTCGTAAAAAAAAAAAAAAAAAAAAAAAAAAAAAAAAAACAAGTCTGCGCTTGCACATATACTTTTAAATCTTTCACACACCTGTGTGAATATTGATATTTTTACCCACTTAGTGTAAGTAGGACTTAAGTACATCTTTATTTGAAATTTCATAATTACTTCTACTGTCTTGTTTGGTAAAGTGTTCTGCTAAATGTACTAACAAGCATTTATGTTAAACTAAATTATACTTTATTGTTATTTCTATTAAAATGTGTATGACATGCATTTAAAAACATTTGAAATTACACATTTGTAATGATAAAGTTGCAGTTTAGTTGCAATTTAATTTTAAAATATGTAAAATAGAAATGTACTGTATTATTGAACAGCATTACAAAAAATTATAATGAAGTTAATGTATTTCTTTAAAGCAAGACAAAAGATTATGTAAGAATGGAGCGGGACCGTCTGGACTGAGGGACGACTTCCTAAGAAAATAAAGGACTTTATTGATAAACAACATTTGAACACTCTCTTGAATACCCTCCATCATAAGTAACAGTGCCATCGGAGATGCACTACACCTAGCAGTTCACACTTCACCATCGCATTCCCTACACTTAGTTTCACTCAGAATTGCCAATAGTATAATATTCTGCATTAATGAAATTGATATTTACAGTCATGTTTGGTGTCATTTGAATTGTCTCAGTGCGACTGGTACTGAGACAATTCAACCTTAGAAAAGTAGATTAAAAGATAATACAGATCCTAAGAGTTAAGAGATATTTTGATTACTGTAATGGGAGTGCCCTTTCCTAGGGTCTTCCATGTAAATTACCTTCTGTTCCCATTGAGGCGTAAACTACCCTGGTCTGGGACCTGACCTAATCGAATTCCAATTGTTAGTTTCTGTCTTCATCTCCGGGGATGTTTGTTTTTGGTCTGAGGTATTTAAAGGATTGCAGCAAAAGGATCAGGGCGATTAGACAGAAAGCCCGTAGTGTGGTGTGTCTCTTCACTTCATTCTATGTATTTTCTAAGGTCAGGTATCCATATTTTACTTTTAGATTAATCTTTGAGAATTTTATGTTTTATAATGCTATGATTTGATATGTTTCAATTGGATATATAATTTGAAGAACACATATTTACCTGACTGATAATAAATTGTTACATTTGATTTTATTCAGTTTTACTCTGTAATTATTGACTCTAGTAATTTACGGTGTATCCTTGTTAGCAACATGAGCACCTGAGTGAACAAGTTAATATAAAAGTAAAGAGTTAACTAGAATAATCAAATGTAAGAAGAATACTAATTAAAAAGGCATACAACCAATTTGCATTTCAACCTAAATTCAAGGTCATAATAAAATGGAGTCAGATTTGAGTTTAACCTAAATTGAATAACTCTACGCACTGAAAGACCGAACACGCAGGAAACCTTCATCCAGCACCGGATACCTTCCTTGAGCCGAGTACCTGGACCTTACAATTATTAAAACATAATGGTTTAAAATGCAATGTAAAATAAAAACCTTTAATTTGGCATGATTACAAAGTCCTTTTAAAAGTGTACTTAAGTGTCATGAAAGTGTCTCTTTAAGTACACTTAATTGGCTTTTTTATGTTATTAATATTATATTAGCATTAAATTACTATTATATTATATATATAGGATTTGAAGTACTACTAGTGCACAAAATCAGACTGGGTGTAAATGTGAACAAAGCCGTGCAGTAGATGGGTGTACCTTGCCTCTTTCCTGTTGTAGTTCATTTTGCAAGTCACTCAGTCGGTTCCTCAGCTCTTCATTGGCTGCCTGCAGAGTTTCTATTTCCTGTTTTCCTCTGCTCTTTTTGGGAGGCGGGGCTGATGTGGGAGTAGTTGCAGCCATCCTGCCCAAATGATGATTCACCAGTCAAATCCTCACTTCCACAGTCAGATCTCACTCTAAACCTTTTGTAAAACTGGAAATCGACCACACCATCACTGGCATCTTCCTCTTCTCCTGATAGAAACAGAAATGGTCGGTCTGTGAGTTCAACATCCAAAGTGACTGCACAGACAGTTGTTCCACTCAGTAAGTGCGAGGGTGTTGCCCTTACACGTTAACAAACTACAGTCAACACTAACATATCTTACACACATACTGATCTGAACATTCAAATGTGCCATATGTTCACTGGAATTGGCTCAGAGATATTTTGCATGTTGGTGCCACCATCTAGTGGTGTCTTATGGTATTACGCGACAACAGATGAGAGGCCAAAAAAATGTTTGTGGTGTTGTTGGTGCTGCTGCTGTTGTTGTGTGTTTATGTGACAATGCATATATATATATATATATATATATACAGAGAGAGAGAGACTTTGACTTTCTAACATCTCTTTAATTACAATCTATACCAGAATGTATACACCCTCAACACCTTAATACATAAATAGCAAAACCTAATAAAAAACTATTTTACAAAAAAAAATGAAAATATTTTTTTTTACATCTTTTACAGCAATACATCACATCCTCCCTTTTCATTGGGTTTATATAGAACATTTTCAACACCGCATAAATAGAAAAAAGAATCAGTATCATTCACCAGTTCATAATACTTACTGTACAGTATACTCCATAACCAGCCTACTCTTTACTAGAGCTTTGAACATGTCCAAAGGATCATATTCACTATTGAACTGCATTTTTCTTTCTTGTCAGCCACATTGCCATTTTTGCCATAACAAATAAAACATTTATCAAGACAATTTTGCTTTTATTTGAGGTGCTATATTTTGGATCAAAAATAAAAAAAACTATTTGTAAAAATAAAACCAAAATAATGACTCAGGTTATTTAACTCACCCATAATTCCTTCTAGCCTGGGACATCCAATAAATATATGAAACACTGTTTCTGGTAGCCCACAAAACAAACACGCTTCTCCTTGCAAAGGATTAAGATGAACTTTATAACGGTTTGTTGCTAAAATCCAATGAGTAATCCTTCATTGCAAGTCTCCACTTCTTTTCTCAATTGGTTTCTTATACAACGTCCTCCAACATCCTTTTGGAGAGGCCTCTGATTCAAGTAAATTAGTCAATTGGTCTCTGGAATATCTTGCAATGCTCTTAAATTCAAGTATTTTATGCATACCACATAAAATGCCTTATTTAATATTGCGTTGAAACGACCAAATTCAGGTCTTTTAAAAGACAGTAATCTTCCATCACCCTTCTGCCAATCTCCTACATTTACACCCACCCTGATGCTGGGGAAAACAGTTTCAACCATTTCTGCTTGAACAGGTACAGTAAAACACTCCTGCAATTCAGCTAATAATTTTTCAACAATAACAATCCTAACAAAATGAACACCAATCCTCGAGGCCAGTTTTTCCGCAGCAATCCATTTGCCCCCCAACTGAAGCTGACCGATTTGACATATTCCTGCTTTAACTAAGCTTGCACATACACCTTTAGATTTTAACATCACACTAGATAAAAGAGGATAAAAATCAAAGTTTCTTCCAGCACCCACTCATGAGTTACTTCAGACAGCTCTCTTTTAACAATAAATATCTGCCACAAATTTAAGACTGATTCATAAAAAGAAGGGAGTCCATTAAAATCTACTTCCTTCAAATTCATTAAGAATAGGTGTCTATCCACAATCATCCGCCCAACTCTTCTTAATAAAGCACAAGCTATTTCAGTCCAGTTCTGCGGCTATTTCAGTCCAGTTCTGTCCTGGGTCCACTTCTGTTTTTACTGTACATTACCCCTCTTGGAAATATTTTGAAACATTTTAATAATGTTTCACACCATTTTTATGCTGATGACATACAATTGTATTGCTCGTTTAATGATTCTGAGTTCCACAAACTAACAGATTTATTGAATAGTATATCTTGTGTTAAATAGTGGCTTGCTAGTAACTGTCTCCAATTAAACTGGAAAAAGACTGAAACCCTGATTATAGCCCCAGACAACAAAATTCCACCAATTGTCCAACACCTTGGTTCTCTGAGCTCCACTGTCCAGTCGAGCATCAGAAATCTAGGTGTCTAGATATCACCCGGCAATTGGGTGGTGCAGATGGAACTCTTTTCGTTGTTAGTCTATATATATATGTGAGTGGGTGGGTTTGGTTTGTGTTAAATGTATATATATTATAAAAAAAAGCCATTATTATGGATAAATCAGTTAAATTAATTACATGGAATGTTAAGGGTATAGGACACCCTATTAAAAGGAAAAGAATACTTACAGCTCTCAAAAGAGAGAAAGTGGGAATAGCTTTTATTACAAGAAACTCACCTTTTACCTGAAGAACATCTTAAATTGAAGAAAGACTGGGTTGGACAGATTTTCTTTTCATCTTTTAAATCAAATAGTAGAGGAGTTGCATTTTATTTCATAAACATATATCTTTTGAATTAATTAATCAGATCTCAGATACAGAGGGTCTTGGTGAATGGGAAAATTGGGGGCAAACAGATAACTATACTTAACATATATGCTCCTAATATAGACACACCTATATTTATTTCTGATAAGGTTTCTCTTCTGAATACGCAATGTACATCATTTGGTTTGATGGGAGGAGATTACAACTTAACTCTTTCAAAATTAGATAGATCTTCTTCACACTCTGTAGGTTCTAACCCTAAATCTGCAAAAATGTTGCATGCTTTGGGACTAGAAACAGGGCTAATAGATGTATGGAGAGATATTAACCCAAAAACAAAAGACTAAACTTATTTTTCCAATAAGAATAAATCTTATTCTCGCTTAGATTTTTTTTTTTTTTTACCTAAGAAATATATTAATCTTGTTTCATCTTGTGAAATACATGAAATCTCTATATCAGATCATGCAATGGTTTCCTTGGAAATTACCTTAAATGAAGTTCACACATCTAAAACGTGGAGATTTAATAATTCGCTATTAGAAGATGAAGTGTTTTGTAAGAAGATGAGAGAGTGGATTGAAGAAATTAATACTTTTAATTTATCATCTGAGATAGCCCCATCCATACTTTGGGATGCAGAAAAAGCTACTTTAAGAGGACATATTATATCATACTCCTCTTATAAAAATAAAGGAAGAAAATCAATTACTAATGGTCTAAAGGAAGAATTGTTATCTAGAGAAGCGTTATATAAGCAAGATAATTCTGAAGAAAATTGGCATAAATTTGTCATAGCCAGAGAAAAATTTTAACTTAGACCATTCAAACTATATCAAACAAAAAAGTATGTATTTTAAAACAAAAAATACATGAACTGGGAACCAGACCGGGTAAACTATTGGCACATTATTTAAAAAAGGAACAAGCGAAGAGAACTATTATGAAAATGATGTAACATATGATTCATTAGAAATCAATTTTCATTCAATCAATCAATCAATTTTTATAGTAATTTATACAAATCAGAAAATATCTCAATTCCCGAGGCAACAGCTTTTTTAGACCGTTTGGATTTACCTCAGGTTACAGTCTCAGATCAACAAATCATTAATGAAAACTTCACTGAGGAAGAGGTGCTTTCTACAATTAATTCACTGTCAGCAATAAATCACCAGGCCCAGATGGGTTCTCTGGAGAATTTTATAAAACATTTTGGCCGCAACTTAAATTGGTTTTTATGTTAATGGTTAATAATTTTGCTAGTCATAATACTCTTCCTACATCTATGAAAACAGCTAGAATCTCTGTTATTTTGAAAGAAGGGAAAGATCCTCAGAGTTGTGCATCATATAGGCCTATAAGTCTACTTAACAGTAATTATAAAATTTTCACAAAACTGTTAGCAAAGAGATTAGAAAAAATTCTCCCTAATTTAATAAAGTTAGACCAAACTGGGTTTATTAAAGGCCGTCATTCATCTGACAATACTAGATGGCTGTTTAATATTATTCACTATTTGAATCAGGAAAAAACACCTTCACTATTAATATCCCTTGATGCTGAGAAGGCGTGTGATCGCTTAGAATGGGATTTTTTGTTTTTAGTACTAGATAAATTCAAATTAGGTCATAATTTTATTCAATGGATTCAAACAATATACTGTATGCTACTCCAAATGCAACTTGTTTGCACTAATAATGTGGAATCTCCCTTAATGTATTTAGGAAGAGGTACCAGACAAGGTTGCCCTCTCTCTCCATTATTATTTGTTATTGCTTTAGAACCGTTTGCTGAGTTGATTCGAAATAATCCTATGATAAAGGGAGTGACCACAGGTACACAATATCACAAAATTTCACTATATGCGGATGATACTTTACTTTTTGTCACTGAACCTATGTTAACTTTTCCCCATGTTCTGGCAGATATTCAAAGATTTTCTAGGATTTCAGGGTATAAGGTTAACTTACAAAAATCAATTGCTTGCCCTCTTAATATTTTAAATGAAGAAAATGTTAGAAAAGAATGTCCTATCTCTTGGTCCGCATATGGTTTTAAATATTTGGAAATACAAGTGACACCCGTTTTGGATAAATTATTTAAGAACAACTATAACTCTTTATTGGAGAACTGTAAAAAAAACTTTTGACTTGGTCTGTTCTCCCACTATCTCTTATCGGGAAAATCAGTGTTATTAAAATGAGTATACTCCCTAAGTTTATTTATGGTTTTAATATGTTACCATGTTATATTTCTTTTTCTTTTTTTTAAATTAATTAATAGATGTTTAACAAAGTTTATATGGAACAATAAGACTCCCCGAATTAAGTTGTCTACTTTAATGAAATCATGTCTTAGGACTTCCAAATTTCCAATGGTATTATTGGGCCTACCAAATTAGAAATATTATAAGTTGGAAGCTGGAAAATAGTTCCTTGTGGGTAACTTTGGAATCACATACATGCTATCCATTGGAGATTACAACTATACTTTATGTTAATAATTTGCAGTTCCTGATGAATGTAGAGGGATCGCCCCCCTTACAAGCCACACTAAAATAGGTACTTGGTATAAAAGATCATAGAAGTAAAAACTCTCCTATTGCATTTAACCCTGATTTTTTAGTGCTTTCCCAAACTGATTTTCGAAACTGGTTACTTCATGGGCTGAAAACTTTTGCGCATATGTTTGATGCAGATTCTGAATCTGTTAAATATTTTACTGCTATATGTGGTGAATATCAAATTCACAGAACAGATTTTTTTAAATATCTGCAGGTTAGTCACATTATTATATCTCTACATAAAAAGGGGCAATTTAGATTATATCCTACTGAGTTGGAACAATCTATTATTTCTGCTACTTCGGTTAAGGGGAAGATATCTCTTCTGTATAAAATTTGTTAGAAAGCTCCCAGAATTCTTTTTCTTCTTTAAAACAAATTGGGAATTAGAGCTTAAAAAGAAGTTTAGTGAAAAAGAATGGTTAATTTTGTGTACTGATTTGATCTCACCACCGAGTGTGAACATTAAAGTTAAAGAAACTAACTATAAATTTCTGTATAAATACTACATAACTCCAGTAAAGCTTAATAAATTTAATGATACAAACTCTCCTATGTGTAGAAAATGTGGAACTGAGTTAGGAACATTTATGCATTTATTTTGGTATTGTAATGCTGTTTTTTCTTTTTGGGAGAAGATTCATGAAGTAATTCAAGATATGTACAACTGTACTTTTGAGCTATGCCCTATATTATATTTACTGAATTATGATATAGAATATAAGTGTCCATTTATAAAAAAATGTGTGTTTACAATGTTTTCTTATTTTGCTAAAACATGTATTCTTACTGCATGGATTTCCCAACCAGGACCCAGATTAGGTCAGTGGCTAGAGCAGATAATAGATTTCTTGCCCATCAAATAAATTACAAGTAAACAGCATTCAAAACTGCAAGAGTTTCAATCTATATGGGCCTTAGTATTAAATTATATAGAGACTATAAAATGATAAACTTAAGTGGAATAATGGATAACCCACAGACTGTGGTAGTGTAGATCCTTCTTTTTTTTTGATACACTGGGTAGTATTTTCTTTGATGTTTTTTGTGATTGTATTGTTTGTGATTGTGATTGTATGTATTAAATTGTGAATAAAAAAAAAGAAAAGAAATCTAGGTGTCTGGTTTGACCAATCGTTGTCTTTGGACTGCCATTCGAGACTTCTGGTCAGAAATTGTTTTTATCACCTAAGAAATATTGCTAAATTGAGGATGATTTTAACGGACTCTTATCTTGAGATGGTTATTCATGCTTTTATCTTTTAACTTTTCTTAACAAATCTGCTCTAAATCGTCTCCAAATGGTACAAAATGCTGCTGCAAGGCTTTTAACAGGATCTGGCAGACGGGCTCACATCAACCCTATTTTGTCCTCCCTACACTGGTTACCTATCAAATTTTGCATTGATTTTAAAATATTAGTTTTAACTTTTAGAGCTTTAAATGGTCAGGCCCCACAATACATCACTGACTTGCTATGTGCATAGTTCCCAGGTCGTTCCCTTCGATCAGCAGGCCAAAGTCTTTTAATTGTCCCAAAGACTCGTTATAAAACCCGGGGAGATCTGTCCTTTGAGGCTGTAGCCCCCAGACTGTGGAACGCCTTGCCTTTGTTCCTCCGTGTGGCTGATTCTGTTGAGTCCTTTAAAAGGCAATTCAAGACACTGTTATTTAAACAAGCTTTTAGTTGATTTGGCTTAAGTTTACTTTGGACTTTTTATTTGTTTTAATTTTATTTGAATATTAATGTGGTTGTACCTTGTAAAGCACTTTGTGATTGTATCTGTGAAAAGCACTCTATAAATAAACTTTACTTACTTACTACTGATTATTAGAAGTCTTTTCACAATCTGTAATCTGAATGCAGTGACCTTGGACTTAATGTCCATAAGGCCTTCACCTCCTTCACTTAACTGCAGGTACAGTACCGATTCTCTTAGCCAGTGTTGTCCATTACAAAAAATTTTTACCAACACTCTCTGAATTTCTTTAATAAATCCATCTGGTGGATTTAAAACAATTAATTAATGCCATAAATTGAGACCGCAAGATCAGTAATGACCAGTACTCTCCCTCTATATGATAATTGAGGTACAATCCAATTCCATTTTGATAACCTCTTACAAATTTTATCATTAACACCTTCCCAATTTTTCCTTTGGTATTCTTCTGAACCCAAAAAGATGCCTAAAAACTTAAATCCATCTTTTCCCACCTTACATTTCCAGGGATAACAGGTTTTACATTGATATGACAACATTCCTCTTTTTCAGTGCACCAAAAAGCTTCGGTTTTGCTCCAGTTCAGTTTAGCAGAAGACGCTCTCTCATATAAAGAGATACTGTAAATAACAACATCAATATCTCTTTGATCTTTCACGATCACAGTTATGTCGTCTGCATATGCTGTTAACTTTAACACATTGCAGCTATCATCTACCTTTAGACCAGACATTTCCTTTCTCAACATACGAGTGGTTCCGCTGCTAATGCGTATAACTGACCAGATAGTGGGCATACTTGTCTTAGGCCTTTAATCAAACTTATTGGTTCACTTAACCCACCACCTATTTTTAGAATACAAGAGGCATTCATATATAAGAGTTTGATCCACGACATAAAACCATCTCCAAACCCAAAACCAGTCATTGTATCATACAGAAAACCATGATTCACTCTATCAAATGCTTTTTTCTGGTCTAGGAACAGAAAACCAACAATCACTTCATGTAGTTTAGTGTAATCTAAAATGTCCCTGATCATAAAAATGTTATCATATATGGATCTTTCTGTATGCAATATGATTGATCTTGATGTATTATGTATTATGCAGTGGGAGCATCGATCTCATAAACAGACATAAATCGTGATCTTAGGGTAACTATTGCCCGCACTTGCAACAAATCTTCTAGATCTCGTTTCTTTTCACCCAACATGCCAGCTGAACATGCATTAGATTCCTGAATCATACCAGATGTCATGTATAAAATCTCTTGTACTATTTCAGAAATGTTCTGTTTTATTTTTCTTGTTGAAAAACATGAATACTGCTGACAAAATATTTTTATTGGTGTCTTTCCTATTTCCCACCATTGTATCAAATTATCAAAATCCTTTTTCTTAGAAACCCATTCCTTCCAAAACATTTCAAATTTCTCAATGAACTCTTTTTCTTTCAACAATGCAGCATTAAATTTCCAATATGGACTTTTAACATTAAGATGAGTTGCAGATAAAATAGCTACACCTGCACTAAGATTTGTGCCATTGCTTTAACAAAACTTTCCTTCCCACCTCAAATTTAACTCAGATTAATTTTAATATCACTGTGGGTTTCTTGTAAAAATATTACTTCTGAGTCTTTAAGCCTAAGAAACTCAGAGAGTAAAACTCTTTTTCCTCCATCCCTTAACCCATTAATGTTCAATGATCCTAATCTATGAATCTGCATGGCAGGGAAGAAAAAATCAAATGACAGAAAAGAAAAAACAACAATTAGGATCCCATGTGCTTTATTTTACGTTTTCTTTCTGAGTTTTACGTACGTTTGTTAGAAACTTTTTCAGCCGAAATCGTTTCTGTTTTGAAATGACCTCGTAGCCCGTCGACTTCTTTGCTTTCACCATGGATTTTATAAACTTATTAACATCTGGGAAATATTTTGCAACATCAACCTTTTTCCCTTTAGTTAAATGCAGAAAAGTATTTAATTCTTCGATAGAATACACCTCTTCCACCACTTGACTACAATCAATCTCCGAGAAAACCGAACAATTGTCACAATCCTCCAAGTCTTCATCACTGTTTTCACTCTCCATAATCACATTATTCTGTAGCACGCTAACACTCGCAACCTCTTCAACATACACACATTCCTTCTCCTTAACAACATCCACTACATGCCCCAAAACAATCGAGGCTACAGCATTATCACCAGCTCGCATAGATGAAATAAACTCACTCACCTCCGACTTTGAACTTTGATCTAAAGCACTCTTCTCGGGTGGAGAACCAGTCTGAGGGATAATGCTGGGTTTCTCTGCTGAAACCATAGCCTCCAAATCATTCTCTTTAACCGCATTTATCTTTTGTTTTTTCCCTGGAATCATTCCATCCTTTGTGACTATGTGGGCCCTTTTCTTTATCTTAACTTTCACTTTTTTCGCTTTGCACTGTTTGCTTATCCATTTCGTTCTTTTCATTTTCTGATTGTATCTTATGAGGGCACGTGAATTTCTTATGTCCTAAATCCCCGCATTTGTAACATCTGAAGCTATCCGTTATTGCAAAAATCATATAGGAACTGTCCCCGTGTTGAATACGAAACGAGATATCCAATTCCTTAGATTGCGCGTTTAACAACATGAAAACTTGTCTTCGAAAAAACAGCACATGTTTTAAAGCTGCGTTCTTACACCCGAGCTGCAACATTTTAATGGATCCAGCAAACTTTCCAAAGCGACTCAGTTCTTTTATAATTAGCTCATTGGAAATGAATGGCGGAGCATTTGAAATGGTAACCCTGGTAGCAGGTGCGCGCAAAGGCATTACTTGCACCAGGGAATCGGCAACAACAATTCCATTTTCAACAAGGCTGTTTACGAATTTTTCATCTTTTAAAAACACCACTGCCGCCTTGTTCATTCTGGATGCCGATGCTATATTTTCGTGCCCCACAATCTCACCCATTGCTAACAGTACATCTTCTACAGTAAAACCTTGATCCGAGAACACTTTACACCCATTTTTGATTGATAACCCCGGCGTTATCTCACCTGGGAGAGACGCCATGGCCTAAATTAAACCAATAAATTACCCCAGTTCTTTTATTTTTCCCCCTTTTTCAAAACCATAAAATAAAAGAAGTGATAAACCAAAAAAAAAAAAAAAAAAAAACCCACAGAAAAAGAAGTTTAAACTTGAAAACAACTTCAAACCGTGCCGTTCTCACCCCCCACACCACACTTCCACTCCCTGCATGCAACCCACACGCAGGGAGAGAGAGAGAGAGAGAGAGAGAGAGAGAGTAGTGTGGCTGATGGGCAACTGACATCTAAATGAGAAGAAATACACTACCGTTCAAAAGCTTGGGGTCAATACTATTATTTTTTAAAAAGTACTACTTTTATGCAACAAGGATGCATTAAATTGTGACACTTAAGACTATTTCATTGTTACAAAAATATTACTATTTCAAATAAATCCTGTTCTTTTTAACTTTCTATTCAAACAATACAAAAATGCATCACAGTTTTCAATATTGATAATAATAAGCAAATCAGCATATTATATTATATTATATATATATATATGCAACTTATCATCAATGGTACTGTAGGTCTAAATAGTTTGATAGTTTAAACATATAAGGGCTCAAGTTTTAGGCCAATTTTTTTTTAAGGATTTATTTTTTTATTTCTTCTGTCGCTATCAAAAGTTCACAGAGGGGAGTAATAGGGGGTGGGGCAATACATTTATAGAAAAAAAAGAGGAAGAAACAGGAAGTGTGTTATAACTTCAGCATACATTGTCTGATTTTGATGAAACTTCAGCAGTTTCTGACACATGGATGTGACTGTTATGAGTTAAAGTTTGACAACTGAAAACAATGACAACTGCCAGCAGGAGGCATCATTTTCAGAATGCTTTGAAATCACCCTCTTTTTTCAATCCATTTGCTTAAAAATTAATTATAATAAAACATGGCAGGGATTCTTGATATCTTAAATACTGTGGCCATGGCTACCCTTCAAACTTTCATATTTTTCTCATATATAGATGTCACAGGGTGACGATCAAGTGGAACTGCCCCGCCCCATACTTGTTTCCAGGGGGAGCAAGTTCAATGTAACACCGGAACGGTTCCGGGTCTCCCAGTGTAAACAGTCTGACGGAGCTTGCTGATTATGAAAACGAGTGACAGCTGGGCGTTGAGCAGAGATTGAGCCACGAGGGGGATTATAAAAGGATCCAGCTGATGGGCAACAAGCGCGGCAGTTCTTGGAAAAGTTCTTTTGTGCAGTTTGGCAGCGGAGTCCAAGCGCTGGAGCTTTTGGGGGAAAAAGTCTTCTGGGCGGATGCAGACTGAAGGAAACCTGTTCACCCGTCTGCACAGCTTGAATGTACAGTTTGCCTGTAGAGCGGAGAGAGCCGGCTGAGACCACGATAAGAGACCCTATTCACTGTGAGTTGATGTGAGTTGCAGTGCCTACTGTGAAGTGAACACGTGTGATCATTTGAAGTGATTGAATTATGCACTGGTGTGAAAACTGAAGTTTATGTCTGCCTGCTCTCAGTCGTCTGCTCGTGGGTTCTGAAGTTTAAACTGAAACTAATTAACTGTTGTGTATTGAGCATCTGCTGTGCAGGAATGCAGCTTTATCCTGTCCGAGTGGAAGAGGATTTATGAGAGATCTATACAGCGCTGCTGACTGTTGAAACCTGTATTCATCGTTGTGGCTCTGTGAACTTGAAGGAACTGCTTACTGCCAACGAATACCGCCATTGCTACACTGTGGTAAGAAGATTCAGTTGCTGAATATTAAGTTCTCATTTACCACGATTGTTCTGTGAACATAGAGAAACTGCCCTCTGCTATTGAATGCTGTTGCTGCTGTCCTATGGAGAGAAGGCTCAGCTGTTGATGATTGAAACCTGTATTCATCGTTGTGGCTCTGTGAACTTGAAGAAACTGCTCACTGCCATCGAATACCGCCATTGCTACACTGTGGTAAGAAGATTCAGTTGCTGAATATTAAGTTCTCATTGACCATGATTGTTCCGCGAACATAGAGAAACTGCCCTCTGCTATTGAATGCTGTTGCTGCTGTCCTATGGAGAGAAGGCTCAGCTGTGGATGAATGAAACCTGTCTTCAACGCTGTGGCTCTGTGAACCTAAAGTAACTGCTCATTGCCACCGAGTACTGCCATCGCTGTTCTGCGGTAAGAAGAGTCTGTTGTTGTAAGACAAGTCTTCCATTTGCTATGATTGTTCTGTGAACACAGGGAAATTGTCCCCCGCTATTGAAAACTGCCAGCGCTGCGTTGAGTACTGTCATGCTGGGAGAAGTGGCCAACTCTGTTCCGTGGAGGGGACGAGAGCTCTTCGGCGGCCATCGGCGACAAAGTGCTGGAGCATGGCGGACGAATTCCTTGCCTGACCCTCCCCGCTATCCCAACACGAGGTGACACACGAACAGTTGATGTTGTCCATGGAATGAGTAATCCCCTCCTTTGCTGTCTATTTCCTATCAGTACGTGCTACAGTACTTATCTCTAGCCTAAAGAGGAGTTGCTGCGCAAATCCCCGCCAGTGCTCGCAGCCATTACTTACCTCCAGCCGAAGAAGAGCTACTGCACAAATCCCTGCCAGTGCCCGTACCACTACTTACCTCCAGCCGAAGAGGAGCTACTGCACAAATCCCCGCCAGTGTCCGTACCATTACTTGCCTCCAGCTGAAGGGGAGTTACTGCACAAATCCCTGCCAGTGCCCGCAGCCATTACTTACCTCCAGCCGAAGAGGAGCTATGGCACAAATCCCTGCCAGTGCCCGTACCACTACTTACCTCCAGCTGAAGAGGAGTTACTGCACAAATCCTCGCCAGTGTCCGTACCATTACTTACCTCCAGCCGAAGAGGAGCTCCTGCACAAATCCCCGCCAGTGTCCGCACCACTACTTACCTCCAGCTGGAGAGGAGTTGCTGAGCGCACCCCCCACCAGTATCCGCCCTTTGACTACGTCCGGCTGAGGGGGAAAACCACTGTGCAAAACTTTACCATAACTTGCCCCTTTGTTTACCCCCGGTCAAGAGGAGCCGTGGGTGAACCACCCACGCAGTCTGTTGGGCTAAGGAAGATTAGACTTGTTCCTTTTAATTCAATAAAATATACGTTTTGAATAATATCTTGTCTGTCGTCTCTGGGTAACTCCTCGAGGTGGTACGTTGAACAAGGGGAGGGGAAGTCCACCCCGACCTGTGACAGATTTGGTGTAGTCGGCAGGGTTCCACCTCGAGTTGAGCGACCAGAGACCTCCCATGGCAGACGAAGAAGTGCCTGCGGCCCGGCCCCAAGTTATGCCCATTTTTATGGGAGCCCCTTGGGCCCAACGATATGGAGGACCCGGGTCAGAATTGAGCCTAACGGAGTGGAGGGCTCAGGTCGAGTACCTGGCAGGACTTCAGGGATTGAGTGCCCCACAGAGGTTGCAGTTTGTCTTGAATTCGCTTGAAGGAGAAGCCAGGAGAGAGGTGCAGGCCGCACCAGAAGCAACCCGAGCCACGACACAAGCTGTGTTTGACTTCTTGATCGGGCAGTATGGTAATGCCACCACAGTGGCGGTCCTACAGACGCAGTTCTTCAATTGCAAACAAGGGCCTAAGCAAACCCTATGGGCCTTTGCTCTACGACTACGGGAGCAGTTTGCGAGGCTGAAGGGGAGGCGTGACGATGGCCTAGGCAACGAAGAGACCTTGTTACGAGATCAGTTTCTCCTGGGGCTCCGTGAAGGTCCTGTCCGTCAGAGCTTGCGTGTACAACTCCGCCGAGATCCTGAGTTGACGTTCGAGGATTTGCGAAGGGAGGCTTTAGCCCTGAAGACGGATCATGCGGAAACAACAGATCCCTCCGTTTGTATGGCCGCCAGCCGAACGATTGACTCCCCTCCTCCTGGGCCGTCCGATTGGAAGCAGACCCTACGCACAGAACTCATGAAGGAGGTGCGAGAACAAATGACCGAGTTATCCAAGACCTTTCTAGAGGAGGTTCGCCGGGAGCGGTCAAATCCGTTGCCCTTGCTTCGAGAGCGTTCTTACTCGGATGGGAGTCGAGACCCGGGGAGGCGTCCAATGCGGGCGGCTGGCCCCAAATTCCAATGGGACGCACAGGGGCATCCGATTTGTAATGGCTGTGGAGAGCCGGGACACTATAGTCGCCAATGCGGCTCACGTCGGGGTTCACAGGGGGGATTTGAGTTACCGGCCACTGTGGGTCAAGTGGTCGGGACCCCTCTGATGGACCCTTCTCTTCCTGCTGCCCCCAGAGACCACTTAGTTGGACGTTGCCCCACCGTGGAAATTCGGGTGAACGGTGCCAAGGTCCCATGTCTAGTGGATACCGGGTCCCAAGTTACTTTGTTCTCCGAAAGTTTGTCCAAAGAACTGTTCAATGCCCAATGCTTACAGGAGGCGGAGGCCCCTTGGCTCACCTTGCGAGGAGCAAACGGGCTAGACATTCCTTATGTTGGATACTTGGTCACGGACTTGGCGATCCATGGAGTTACAGTGCCACAGAGAGGAATTGTGGTTGTCCGGGACCCTTGTCTGGGGACACATCGAGCTCTTTTGGGCATGAATGTTATTGCAGAGTGTTGGGAAGAACTGTTCCAAACTGGGCCTATTCGAACTGCCCCGCCAGCCGAGAAACGTGAGTGGGAACGCATTGTTGCGGATTGCCGCCGGGTTCATACGGCCAGCTCCCAAGAAGATCGTGAAGGCATAGGCCGGGTCACTTGTCGATATGCCCTTTCTGTACCAGCCTGGAGTGAGGCTGTGATTTGGGCTCGGTTGCCCGGTCGGATGTTTGGACCAGAAGATTGGGTGCTCGTGGAGCCCCATGTGGACTGTCAGATGGTAGAGGTGGCCCGAGGTTTGGCCGCTGTACGGCGTGGCCGAGTCGTCGTAAGAGTACGGAATATACATCCTTATCCAGTCAACCTGTACCGCCATCAACGAGTGGCCCGAGTTACTTCGGTGGGCCTGCAACAAGTGAAGGATGGTGAAGGAGTTAATTTCTGTCAAGTGAGCCCCACAGTGGTGGAGGTGGCCCTGACGCGAGTAGAGCAGCCCATGAGTTCCTCGAGGGAGGGTATGCCGGCCCATCTTTTGGGGGAATCCCTGCGGGGGGAGGAGCTAGAGGAGAGTCAGACACGGCAGCTCCAGGCATTCTTGGCGGAGTGGCAGCACCTATTCTCCGTACATGAGGAGGACTATGGCTGTACTGATGCTGTGAAACATTGTATTCCTACCGGTGATGCTGCACCAAGCAGGGAAAGATATCGTCCGGTGCCACCAACACTGTATTCCGAGGTTCGTACCCTGTTACAGGGGATGTTGGAGAAGGGGATCATTCGGGAGAGTAGCAGCCCCTGGGCGGCTCCTATCGTCCTGGTGCGTAAGAAGACCGGAGCTTGAAGGTTCTGTGTAGACTATCGTCGGCTGAATCAAGTGACTAAGAAGGATGCCTTCCCACTGCCGCGGATCGAGGATTCCCTTACCAGCCTGACTCAAGCCGCCTGGTACTCCACTCTAGATCTGGCCAGCGGGTACTGGCAGGTGCAGGTGGAAGAGGGGGATAGGGAAAAGACCGCGTTCACGACCCCCTTTGGGCTCTTTGAATGGGACCGTATGCCCTTTGGCCTTTGCAACACCCCAGCCACTTTCCAACGACTGATGCAGCGGTGCCTGGGTGGCCAGTTGGTGGATACTACGTTAGTATACTTAGATGATGTTATTGTCTACTCACCAGACTTTGAATCCCATCTTCAACATTTGGAGCAAGTGTTTCGGGCGATGGAGAAGTATGGATTGAAACTGCAGCCAGATAAGTGCCAACTGTTTCGCAAGGAAGTGAAATTCCTGGGCCACTGTGTGAGCGCCGCTGGAGTCTCTGTGGACTCTGAAAAAGTGTCAGCTGTCCAAGAATGGAGGACGCCCAAGACCGTGCGGCAAGTGAGATCTTTCCTGGGCTTTGTAGGATATTATCGGCGGTTCATTAAAGACTTCTCGAAGATCGCCAAACCATTCAAATCAAATCAGCTTCTGTGGGTCCCCTTTGGTAGCTTGGGATTCCGCCTGTGACGTGGCCTTCCAGAGGCTCAAACAAGAACTGACACAAGCCCCGATTCTGGCCTATGCAGACTTTTCTCAGCCCTTTGTCTTGTATACTGATGCTAGTAACCTTGGCCTGGGAGCAGTATTGGCTCAGCGGCAGCAGGGAGTGGAGCGGGTCATCGCTTATGCCAGCCGAAGCCTTCACCCCGCCGAACGAAATGATTCTAACTACAGCTCGTTCAAACTGGAGTTGCTGGCCATGAAGTGGGCTATGAGTGAGAAATTCAAGGACTACCTATGGGGAGCCAAGGTACTTGTAATAACTGATAATAATCCTCTGGTCCACTTACGAACAGCCAAGCTGGGAGCGGTTGAACAACGGTGGGTAGCGCAACTGGCTAATTACGATTACCAGCTCCAGTATCGTCCAGGCCGGGAGCACATTAATGCCGATGTGTTGTCCAGACTCCCCGAGGCCGAAGATTGTCCGTTGGGGCCTCTAGAAGAGAGTGGAGAAGGGCTTATGGTGGGACGTGTGGAAGCACCTGGGTGCCAGCAAGAAGCAGTTCCCGCTAGTTGGGGCTGGGATCCACAGCGGTGGAAGGAAAGGCAGGAAGGAGATGCGGAATTGATGAAGGTACGGGCTTGGCTGATGCAGGGATCATGGCCGGAGGCGGCGGAGCGTCGGGCCCAGACAGGGGTAGTGAGGAAACTCCTTGGACAGTGGGAGAGACTCTATCTACGAGAGGGTGTAGTTTGCCGATCCATCCGAGATCCAGCGCTGGGCGAAGCTGTGTGCCAGGTGGTGGTACCTGAAGGTCAGATTCCAGCCCTTTTACAGGCCTACCATACTCAGTTAGGACACCAAGGGAAAGAAAGGACGGTGTCTCTGTTGCGGAGAAATTTACATTGGCCAGGGATGGAGGCTTCAGTGAACTTGTTCATCCAGAAATGCCCACGTTGCACGCTCTTCAAGACAAGGAAAGAGGTGAGAGCCCCATTGTTCCCTACACGAGCTAGGGTCCCTTTACACATTGTGGCCATGGACTACTTGACGCTGGGTCGACCAATGGATCGCTTCCAGAACATTCTCGTAGTGACTGACCTGTTCACCAAATATGCTTGGGCTATTCCTACCTTGGACCAGACTGCCATCACTACTGCAAACGCCTTGTGGAAGTTTGTATTCCAGCCGTTTGGGTGCCCAGAGACTCTTCACTCAGATCAAGGGCCAAACTTCAAGTCTAGGGTGGTACAGGAGCTATGTCAGCTCTATGGGTGTAAGAAGACGCATACCACGCCATATCACCCCCAGGGAAACGGAGGGTGTGAGCGGTTCAATCAGACGTTGCTGAGTCTGTTGGGGACATTGGACACGGAGCATCAGAGCAGTTGGGTGGATAGCTGATCTTCCCACAGATCTACTACTTGGAATGGCTGGAGTGGAGGAGGAAGTGAGTGTGACGGATTGGGTGGGCAGGCACCACCAGCGACTCCACTCTGCATATGAACGGGTCACCGAACGAATTAACATAGCCTCGACCAAGAACAAACGGCTGTACGATCGGACGGCCAGAGAGGCCCCGTTACTGCCCGGAGAGAGAGTTCTGGTACGAGACAATCGACGCCAAGGTAAGGGCAAACTGAATGATCGGTGGGAGGCCCTGCCTTATGTAATACAAAGCCAGCGACGCCCCGACCAGCCGGTCTATACCATCTGCCCTGAGGGAAGGTCAGGCCCAGAATGGGTGATACATCTGAATCTAATCCGCCCCTGTCCGAATTATCCAAAACCTGTGGTAGAAACTTCCACTGTTCCAGTGGCATCCAGGCCGCCCTTAGTAGGTTGGGCAGTGGTTCCAAGGGGCCCACCTGTCGAGCCAAGAGGGGAGGACCCCGCCTCGCTGCCGAGACGTTCCCAACGGGACAATAGAGGACGACCCCCGGCCAGGTATGGAGACTGGGTCGCTGACCCCCGTTCTAGGGACTAGAACGGATTGGCGGGGGAGAATGTCACAGGGTGACGATCAAGTGGAACTGCCCCGCCCCATACTTGTTTCCAGGGGGAGCAAGTTCAATGTAACACCGGAACGGTTCCGGGTCTCCCAGTGTAAACAGTCTGACGGAGCTTGCTGATTATGAAAACGAGTGACAGCTGGGCGTTGAGCAGAGATTGAGCCACGAGGGGGATTATAAAAGGATCCAGCTGATGGGCAACAAGCGCGGCAGTTCTTGGAAAAGTTCTTTTGTGCAGTTTGGCAGCGGAGTCCAAGCGCTGGAGCTTTTTGGGGAAAAAGTCTTCTGGGCGGATGCAGACTGAAGGAAACCTGTTCACCCGTCTGCACAGCTTGAATGTACAGTTTGCCTGTAGAGCAGAGAGAGTCGGCTGAGACCACGATAAGAGACCCTATTCACTGTGAGTTGATGTGAGTTGCAGTGCCTACTGTGAAGTGAACACGTGTGATCATTTGAAGTGATTGAATTATGCACTGGTGTGAAAACTGAAGTTTATGTCTGCCTGCTCTCAGTCGTCTGCTCGTGGGTTCTGAAGTTTAAACTGAAACTAACTAACTGTTGTGTATTGAGCATCTGCTGTGCAGGAATGCAGCTTTATCCTGTCCGAGTGGAAGAGGATTTATGAGAGATCTATACAGCGCTGCTGACTGTTGAAACCTGTATTCATCGTTGTGGCTCTGTGAACTTGAAGGAACTGCTCACTGCCATCGAATACCGCCATTGCTACACTGTGGTAAGAAGATTCAGTTACTGAATATTAAGTTCTCATTGACCATGATTGTTCCGCGAACATAGAGAAACTGCCCTCTGCTATTGAATGCTGTTGCTGCTGTCCTATGGAGAGAAGGCTCAGCTGTGGATGAATGAAACCTGTCTTCAACGCTGTGGCTCTGTGAACCTAAAGTAACTGCTCATTGCCACCGAGTACTGCCATCGCTGTTCTGCGGTAAGAAGAGTCTGTTGTTGTAAGACAAGTCTTCCATTTGCTATGATTGTTCTGTGATTGTTCTTCCGCTATTGAAAACTGCCAGCGCTGCGTTGAGTACTGTCCTGCTGGGAGAAGTGGCCAACTCTGTTCCGTGGAGGGGACGAGAGCTCTTCGGCGGCCATCGGCGACGAAGTGCTGGAGCACGGCGGACGAATTCCTTGCCCGACCCTCCCCGCTATCCCAACACGAGGTGACACACGAACAGTTGATGTTGTCCATGGAATGAGTAATCCCCTCCTTTGCTGTCTATTTCCTATCAGTACGTGCTCCAGTACTTATCTCTAGCCTAAAGAGGAGTTGCTGCGCAAATCCCCGCCAGTGCCCGCAGCCATTACTTACCTCCAGCCGAAGAGGAGCTACTGCACAAATCCCTGCCAGTGCCCGTACCACTACTTACCTCCAGCCGAAGAGGAGCTACTGCACAAATCCCTGCCAGTGTCCGTACCATTACTTGCCTCCAGCTGAAGGGGAGTTACTGCACAAATCCCTGCCAGTGCCCGCAGCCATTACTTACCTCCAGCCGAAGAGGAGCTACGGCACAAATCCCTGCCAGTGTCCGTACCACTACTTACCTCCAGCTGAAGAGGAGTTACTGCACAAATCCTCGCCAGTGTCCGTACCATTACTTACCTCCAGCCGAAGAGGAGCTACTGCACAAATCCCCGCCAGTGTCCGCACCACTACTTACCTCCAGCCGAAGAGGAGTTACTGAGCGCACCCCCCACCAGTATCCGCCCTTTGACTACGTCCGGCTGAGGGGGAAAACCACTGTGCAAAACTTTACCATAACTTGCCCCTTTGTTTACCCCCGGTCAAGAGGAGCCGTGGGTGAACCACCCACGCAGTCTGTTGGGCTAAGGAAGATTAGACTTGTTCCTTTTAATTCAATAAAATATACGTTTTGAATAATATCTTGTCTGTCGTCTCTGGGTAACTCCTCGAGGTGGTACGTTGAACAAGGGGAGGGGAAGTCCACCCCGACCTGTGACATACTAATCAATTGTAATCATACAATTTGCACCAGACTTGGTCTATATGATGCAAAAACACTAAATATGTGTTTTAAGTATGTAAGAATGTATGTTTAATGTTAGGGCACAAAATTATGTTAAAACACAAGTAAGCCTTTGGAAACTCCATGACAAAACATACATTTAGCCCATGAATGAGCTGAAGATGAGAAGCAAATATGGGCAAGTCAACACAAAAGCTATAGAGAATAAATAGTTTTATTAAATTATACAAATTGTTTTATTAAATTATACAATCTGTGGCTACAAAAAGAAACAAAAGGTTCGTAGAGACAGAGCTAGCAGCCTTTGAAAGGTGTTGTACCAGAAAACCTTTGAGGGTGTAAAGAAAATCATGGGTTCTTTGAAGTATCAGGCCATTTTGGCAATGACTGCAATCTCTTTGGTGCAGAGACTGAAGCTTGATGATCAATGGACTTTCCTGCAGGACAGCCATCCCAAAGTATACATCCAAATTCAGTTATTCTTGGTTCAGGTTACAGTTCTAGAATGCTCTTGAGTGGCCTTTTCAGACTTCATAATTAAATCTTATTTAAAATAGTTTGTGGAATTTAAATAAAGCAGTGATAAAGAAAAAAAAACTAAGATTATCAATGATCCGGTTTTTTCAAGTGAGGAATGGGCTAAGATTGCAGAAGAGAAGTGACAAAGGCTTCCAAGCACTTACTGTCACAGTGTCTGGGTTGTGTCCCTGGGTTTCCACTAGATGTCCTCCTTTCCCACGGTGTCTGTCACCTTATTAACTGTCTGTTCCCTTATTTGGTCACCTTCCTCCTTGTTTGAGTTAATTGATTATTCCCCACCTGTCTCCAGTTCCCTCATTCACCTTCTGTGTATTTATACCCGGTCTGTCTGTGTATGTGTCACGGAGTCCTTGTTTAATGTCCTATAGTTATTCATGTCCGTCGCGCCTTGCCTTGCCTTGCCTTGCCTTGCCTTACCTTGTCTTCGTGTCTTGTTTATGTTATGTTTGGATTTACCGGTTTTGACCCTGCCTGGACTGTTTACCCCTTTGGATTACCCTTTAAATAAATAACTTACCTGCAATTGGTTCCCTCTCCTGTGTTATCTGTAACACCCAACGTGACACTTACAGGCAGTGTTTATTGGAGGTTGTAAAGAATAAAAGGTTCTGCACAAAATGTGGGGGTTAAATAATTATGTACAGGGACGTTTCCATCAACTTTACATTCCCAAATGTTCTCAAATAATTTGAAGTGTTCTATAACAGTTCTCACTGTTTTCATAGAATTTTGGTGTTGGTAGAAAAAATGTTGCAGATCAAGGGAGTTAAATAATTTGACAATGACAATCAATGCACTTGCCCAAATTTCCCAGACTTATTGTTAATCTTATTGCTGAGCCTTAAGGACCAGCACTGCATCAAATAAATAAATAAATGCCAGACACAGAGCATCAAGTAAGGATAGTTTTTTAAATTAATTTATAAGCCATTGCATTATAAAATAATAAGCCATACAACTTAATTAACCTTAAATTAAGGAGTTTACCTTGACCTGTTTGTCACATGAAAAAAAAAAAAAAACTATCTACTTCAAGAGTACAAACACACACAAAAGCTTTACTGATTCCAAAATCTCACTTATCTGGAGAATGAACAACAGCAAAGTTTTGGAGAAAATAGCATAACACAGCACTACTGGTGACTTGTTATATGGTCTACAACACACTGAAACACATCTGGATTGTAGTTCAGCTTCTTGGAGAAAATGAGTACTTAATAAACTAGTTTGAACCAATAATTCCATTTCTCAATTACATCATCTGTTCCAAAATGTTATTTTTCCTTAAGCGAAATGACAGCAAACTAGGGGTTTATAAAATCGTGAACAATTGCATTGTTAATATATCCTCCACACACACACACACACACACACACACACACACACACACACACACACACACACACACACAGACATTTGGCTCCCAGATGTCCACCCAGTCACAAGAGTTCACAGTCTGCAGACATTGCAAGTTTATGAGAAACATCAAAGTCAAGTTCCCTATAAAAACTGCAAAGGAAAAAAAATATTTTTGAAAAATATAATTGATTTTGTTCATTGAAAAACGCTGAAATAAAATAATTATTAGATAAAGATTAACTAATTTTAAAATTAAATAAAAAATTTAAATAAAATTAAACTATAAAAATAGAACTGTTGCCTTGGTAACTAACTGAAATAATTTGACTGTAACTAAAAAAAAATACATACATAAATTGAAATAAAAACTAAATAAACATAAATATTATTATTTAAAAACATAATATAAATTTGTTGAAATCACAGAACAAAATTACAATAAAATATACATTTAAAAGCTAATGAAAAAATATTCATAAAACTGTAATGATATGTCAGTAATACTAAATTAAAACTGGCAGATACAAGATTGCCCCTGGGTATTTTGAGCTGAAACTTCACAGACACATTCTTGAGGCACCTGAGACTTATATTACATATTGTAGAAAGAGGCATAATAGGTCACCTTTAAGACACACATGAAAATTGCATTGCATTACATAAATGTCAAACCAAGTGGTATCTGCATAATAACAACCAAAATTTGGTACATTTTAAAGTGTAACTTAAGTGACTTGCATACATTTTGGGGCCACATATAGTACATTGTTTCCATACAGGCCAATAGTGCATATGCAAAACAAATTTACTCTTGAGAAGTTTACAATTGTCCCACCCTAGGAAAACAAACCAAACTCACTGAAGTAAACCACTACCAGAGGACACGGAATGAAAACGATTACAAGTCTACCTTGGTTTACATTTGTGCTGACCTTTGAAACTTTTTATGCCCTCATATCTTAAGAACTTACATAAAGTTTTAATCTAAACAGCTGGGGAATGAAACAGCAGTGTTTTATCTCAGCATATTCAAATTAATGAAGCTGCTCGCCGGTCATGGGTGAACGCATGTGACCATACAAGTCTGTGCTATGGAGATATGCTTTAAAACTTTCTCAGTTTAGAGTAAGAGTAAACAGATAAAAAACTTTCAGTCTATGTGGTAAAAGAGCTCTATACAGATGCAGAACAGGTTTCAATCACTAAGGGAAGTTCTGTTATGGTGTAACAGTTGTGTTGCCAATCTAAATACTACAGTGTGTTTGGCAAGGAGGGTTGAGACAGTAATGTGCAACGTCTGGGATCTTATTGAAGCCACCCAACGAAAAGTAATCAAATAAGGATCCGTAAAAAACAACAACAAGCACAACAGTAAGACTTATGATACACTGGTCACTTTTTGAGCAATTTTGCCGGCCAAATTTTTTTGAGAAATGTGGCTTGGCTACATTTAAGGGTAACCACCTTAACATCATATTTATATATTTTTTTATTACAATATTGTAGACTCTTAGAAATTTTTTTACTGGGGCGTTACCTTTTCAAAAAGTACATCTTTGTACATCATTTACCCCTAAAAGTGAATATTAGTACCTAAATGGTACATATTAGTACCTTTTGAAAGCCTCAGCGACTACTATTGTACTTTTTTTCTGAGAGTAAGTACCTTAGCAAACAGAACCAAAAATAAATAAATAAATAAATAAATTATTATTATTAATATTTTTTATTTTTTTTATTTTTTACAATTACTGAATAAGTACTTATTTAATTGAAAACATATAAAAGGCCACATACTGACATATTAAAACAGTATTAAAAGCAAAAAAAGCAGACTAAAAGCAAAAAAAAATTTGAGTCGGTCCTAAATTGACAGGGTCGGTCGGGTTACAGCAAACAAGAATATTTTTAAGGATGGCCTTATAGCTCTTGTTCTTGGAGAGAAAAACTATGATACGCAACCGTAAAGAAAGAGCTCACTCAAAAATTAAAAAAATAGCTGAAAATGTGCACACCCTTAGGCCAAGGTGTATGAGTTTTTCTGTTTGTTATAAAAGATCTGGAGAATTTTTACATTACATCACTACCTCACCAATGGATACTCTGTAATGAATGGGTGCCGTCAGAATGAGAGTCCAAACAGCTGATAAAAACATAGTCTACAAGTAACTGACATGACTCCAGTCCATCAATTAACGTATTGTGAAGTGAAAAGTGATGATTTTAACTTTAAATTGTCGCTTCTGGCCAAAACATGTGGCCATACTATTATTTCCAAGTGGAAATGTCCCTTGTTGTCCTCTCAAAAAATCCACTGACATCTTGGTTTAGAACTGTTTCGGTGCTTGATCTGTGCATATTTCTCCCCTGATTTGGACTATTCATTTAAAGAAACCCAACAACCATACAATATGTCCAAAACTGGCTACAGACCAGTATTTGATGGTCAAACATAATCAAACCAAAACTAAATAATTATGAATCATTAAATTATTTTAAAACATCAAACATACCAAAATAATAAATAAATAAATAAATGATATGATGAAATTATTCCAGTTTAAAGAAGGTTTTAAACTGGGCATCTGAAACCAAAATAAAAAAACACTGACAGAGAAAACACACACATAGACCTATTGACAACTAGCCCCATTCTGCAGTATTCTGAAGCTGAGTATAACTAGAAAAACATATATATTCTTAGCCTGCAAGAAATTCTCCTAACTTTTCAAGGCCTGGAAATCACGAATCCACGATTTCGCGTTATTTTCAGTTTTTCCATCACCGTGGGAACCGTGTAAGCAGTGCATCCAGAGACACAGAGGCAGAATTCATCAGCACCGGGCGGCCAGAACCACACCCACATCACCAGCACCAGTCATCACAGACCCACTGCAGCTAAACATCTCTAATCATTAAACCACAGCACAACGCATCAAACAAACCGCCGGATGACTGACAGCGCTCCGTCATCGTGACTGACAGCCGAAAGATAAAAGAGAATCGACACCAATCATGCGTGTTTAATCTCGAACTTCACCGTTTACATAGCATCACGAGGACAGATGTCACTGTGACATTACCGAACCAACTGCTATGAATCAAATATGGTTATGATGCTGAAAGGAACAGTAACTCTCTCCAGTGAAAGTGATGAGAAAACCAAATTAATTCATTACGCTCATACAATCATTCGCATTAAATTATTGATTTATGTTATAACAATGAAATAGCACATAGCATTGTGTATGCTGGCGAATCAAATGGAATCTCAGTGACCTGGGTTATAAATTAACATTTGTTTGTACGATCCCCAGTAATTTACCGTGGGTGTGCGTCTCAGGTGTCAGCTGTCCAGCAGGCCGAAAATATGCCCTTAATTCCGCTCTGTCCGGAGAAACACGCTTGGCGACGGCATCTGACAGCAGTTGCGGAAGTGTAGATGAGGGTGGTGAGTGTTGATGCTGTTATAGTGGTCACAGCGTTACATTAGTCTCCACTACACACGCAAGAGTGTAGAATCCGACGTAGAATTTTCGAATCCTACTACTGTGAGGGTCTCTTCTTTAATATTAATGAGAAACGTTTCCGCTATTGGAACGGAACGATTAAGTGTCAACAGTAAATTTTATATAATTAAGGTAAGCAATAGGAATTGGAATGTATTAACAAACGTTATCTTTACATAACTAATATTCATAAACTAAGCCTTAGTCATAGTACGATGTGTATGTGTAATTTCACCGATCACCTCCACGCCCACAGTGAAGAACGTCCAAAACTCCTCAGCAAAGCCTCCCTATAAACATATTAGTGCTGTATTTAATTATTTTATGTTAATTGTTTTATCTTAAATTGTAGGCTCTATACATTTTGTGTATTGTGATGTGGATATGTTGTTTTTCAGTAATATTCATATTAATAATAATAATAACAATGAAAAACAAAAATACATAAAATCAAGCAAAAAATGTGAAATAAAATTAAAGTCTAGTATAAAAATGTATAATTTATTTATTTATAGTATTAATAGTTTGTGTGTATGTGTGTGTTTGTGTATAGTTATTCAATAAATGTTGTTAAACAAACAAACAAATAAATAAACACATTTATTATAAAAGACAACTTAAAATAATACACAGTTCTTTCTGATACTGGTTGTTACAAATAAGTTCCCAACTGATTAATTCAGGTAATAATTCATAAAAGTAGGGAGAGAGGAAAATGTGGTTTCAGCCTGAATTAATGAAATAGTTATAGTGCAGGCAAAGGACCACCAACCACTGCCATGTAAGGGGGAGGGAGGAGTGTGGGGGTTGACAGTGGGTCTTTGCTGAGTGAAGTGGAAAATCAACCTCAGCCTCGAAAACATCACTAAAGTGCCATCATTCTGACCTAGATTTCCTTGTCTACTTGCCTCTCAGTCCCTCCTTGTAAACGTATGTTGGCGTGATTCAGACATTACAGCATGCATGATTAACACAATATGCAGGCACTATCTCAGGCCCTACTCTCTCTCCCTCTCTGGATTTTTGTATTATCACTTCCTTCACATGGATTGGAGGATAAAATAATGAAAGCTTGACAAGAAAAAAATGTATCTTCAAAAACATATTTTCTATTATCTGGCAAAAACTGAAATCTTGCAAATGGGTGAGAGACAGGTGAAACACAATATGTTCAATTAAATGATCATATTATATCTGAGTATTTGTCTAGTTTATAGTCTCAGATATACTCTTTTTTTTAAGTTTCTAAAATGCACTTATAGCACAAAATTATGTTATTGTTACTGCATAAATACTGAATTATAATACTGGTTTAGGTAAGTATATTTCTGATGCTAAAATGTTTTAGCACTCATACTATGTATTTTAAAAACACAGTTTGGTTTATACACATAGAAATAAACTCTTCATCACCATTACTTTTAGAATAAAATAAAAATGGTATTCAGTGCATTTTCTTAACAGTAAATTTAAACTTCTTTAACCTTTTGATACTTCAATATTTTGAAATGATTTCACATCTATATTAAAAAATGGGGGTGGCACTAAAAGGGTTAAAGTCATTAAAGAGCATTTTACTAATTTATTTATATCCATGCAGATTTTTAAAATCATATTAATTGAGAGACTACATGCATCTGCTTTAAAAAAGTAATAATTTAAGTAAACAAAAATGGTCAAATTTGTGAAAGAAATGTCACCAGTCACATGAACTGTACAATGTATTTTTCATCATATATGATTAAAGTTGTGGTGGAAAAAAAAAAACATACATGTGAAACCATATACGTGGATGCTCTCATTCTCACTGTGTGAAATGCATAACGAGCTCATTATCTTATACCTGCTATAAGCTGTATTACTAAAAAAAGCTTGTAAAGTGTGCATGTTTTTGTGACATATCAGGACACAAATTTGTATATTGACATGGGTATGACACAGGTATTACAAGAAAAGGGTGACTTATGAGGACATTACCCATGTCCCCATTTTTCAAAAGGCTTATAAATCATACAGAATGAGTTGTTGTTGTTGTTTTTTTTGAGAAAGTAAAAAGGTGCATAGTTTCCTGTGAGGGCTAAGGTTAGGTGTAGGGTTGGTGTAGGGCAATAGAAAATATGGTTTGCACAATATAAAAACCATCACGCCTATGGGATGTCCCCACTTTTCACAAAAACAAACGTGTGTGTGTGTGTGTGTGTGTGTGTGTGTGTGTGTGTGTGTGTGTGTGTGTGTGTGTGTGTGTGTGTGAACCTTCTGTTCAGTTAAACCCTGGTACAAAATTCCAACTCGAATGAGATATACATCTACATCACTTAACCTGAACACATAATGCTTGACCATGAATGTTAGATCGAAAACTACAGAAACCCCAAGTTTCTGATCATCATGCCATCTCAGATGCCATTATTTTCTCTTCTTCTTTTTTAAAAAAAATGGTGGGAATCTGAAATTCATGCAGCATCTTCACACCTCACTGGTTGATATGACACTTGAAAGAAAGTAAGTAAAGAGTACTAAGAAATATACGACCCTGAAAATGTGGTTAAAGTAAATGTGTCTTAGTTGTGCATCATTTACAAGGGTAAGCAATCATATAAGAGAATAACTGCTCTGGATTGTCTGTTGAGTAATGCAGCAAGCTCTGTTACCATGGTTACAGCACACATTCCTCATCAGCTGAAGATCATAAACACACTAACATACTAAACACTACACTCACAAATAGCCCTCAGTTTGACATGTTTAACTCCTGTCCCTGTTTGTTTGTTGTGATGAAATCAGATCAATTTAAAAAGTATGGATTCTGGTGCATTTTTGATTTCTATATAAAGCAGTTTTATGTATTTACAATTATAAACATTTTAAGCAAGGGTAATTATGTGCTCTTGTAAATGATTGAGATTATAGTGTGGTCAGCAAATGTAAACTTTTTGCCTACATGTATGTTTTCTTTTACAAAACAAAAAAATTAAATAATAATAATTAAACCAAAATAAATTTGTGTTCATACTTTTGACGATTTTACTATATTACTATATTATATATATATTGTAACAGACACACCAGGCTCCAACACCAACCAATCACAGCGCACTCCCTCACCTGAATTCTAATCACTCCCACCTTCTCCTCATCCAACTGCAATCAACCCACTCCCATAAAAACCACACACACGCACCCAGTCACCGTCCGGTCTCGTTTGCAACAAGGTCCATACCTGCCTGCTTACTCTAAGGACTAACCCATTACTCTGATTATCTCTCTCCAGCGATCTCCAGTGTCTCCCAGTCTCCATCGTGTGCGTGTTTGTGTCCTCTACCTCCAGCATCTTGTGATCATCACCAATGGATCCATTCATTTCTACAACCTCCAACCTCCAACACCATATCCTCACTGTTCACCTGGTCTTCTGCTTGTGCCTTAATAAACCATGTTCTCCTGTTATTCCAGTCTCCTGTCCCTGAATATCGTAACACACAAATATATATGAACAGTACGCAAATGTATGAAATTATGTTGCGGCTGACTTTGTGTTTTTGTGCAATGGTTTTTAAAGCACCTGGTGGTTAACTGGTCTATTCAATTGAAATCAAGCAAATAAAGATGTTTATGCATGTAATGGAACAAAATATTTTCCTTTAAAATTTTCAATTATTTTGAAGCTCTTTTAAAAGCCTGTTATACTAAATTATTGACTTTTCAGTTTATCATGTTAAAATTACACATTTTATCAGTTTTAGAACCATTTTGGTACACACCCTCTGAACAAATAAAAATAAATAAATACATCTTAATTATCACTAATATGATTAATGGAAAGAAAGCAAAATATATTAAACATAAACATACTTAATAAAAACAGAGAAATATATGTCATTATTATCTGTAAAAAAAATAATAATAATAAGTAAATTAGCCAGCTTTTTTTTAAATGAAGGACTGAAGAATTGATTAAATTCAATAAACTTGTAATATTTAATATTTTAATATTCAGTACATAATATTTCCTCCATGACTTTAAATATACAGATATGACCTCTCTTTGCATTGAGTGTAGACGTTTGTGACAAATTGTCATATCTATCTAACTATGAGATCCTTAAATTGGGGAGTGTTGATCAATTTGTCTCTACAAAATCCCCTACAGGTCCCCAAGAGTGTTAAGGTTGGGGGAATTTTTGTTTATTTATTTATTTATTTATTATCTCTATGTTATTTTTGCTATATTTTAATATTTGTTATTCCTCTTGTACCCCACTGTCCACTTTGTGCAAAGAAATACATCTCCTGACAGTCATCTCCCAAGTGGTTCCATTATTGTCAGCAGTGCACCTGAGAATGATTCCATGGGCTATGTAACACTTTTAATGGTCAAGAAAATGGCAAAAAATAACATACTGTACTTATCTGTCGATCATCTGATTATCTGTTGAACTTGCACTGAAACATTTTATAACTTTCAGGAGGGTTTACTCATTTTTGCAACACAAAATTGTATCACCTTGATAAGAAAATATTTTTTTCCTGAGTAATTTTGACATGCTTCTTTTGTAATTAATCAAGCAAACCTGCTGGAAAATTATATCTCAAAGGACTCTAGTATGTCTCGTACAGTGTAATTGCTGAATTTGTTGTTTCAGAAGAGGTGTCATTTATTCTGAGTCTTATAAATAGTATTGGTTGCCCTACCTGCCTCAAGCTTACTTATATCTCCTTAATCTCAACATTTTTGAATTATCAATTAATCATTTTGCTGTATTTGGATATAATAAGTACTTCAATCTTCTTGTTCTTGTTCAGAAATTCAGCTGTGCGGTTGAGGTTCTGGTTGGATATTCAGGGTTTTGGTCCCAAAATCAGCTATGAAATGTTTTGACACATGCCAGGACCAGCTGGGACTGTAACTTAATTTTGTCAAGAAGGAAGGATGTTCATCTACTAATGGCTGAATGCCAGCTCTACCTGTTTTCCTATCTGCTGGACAGACTACAACTCTTCTTTTTCCCATTTAATGCCGGTGTGATGTTCTTTACTCAATAAACTCCATGCTCTTCATTTAGGCCATGGGAGAACTGGTCCCCCGAATGAGCCTGGGTTCTAACAACATTTTTTCTCCATTTGTGTCACCTGATGGAGTTTGGGTTTCTTGCCACTGTCATCTTCTGGTTTGATTGGGGTCTAAAAGACACTTAACTGTAATTTATCAGCATGAACATAATGACTGACACCATTGGAAGAGAACAAATTGGAACTATACAGCAGAGTCTGAACGGTCCCCATAGCTTCCTAGCTTCACAGTTTCCACAATGGCTTCTGCGAATTTCTGTTTATCTCTGTGAAGCTGCTTTGACATAATTGGTATTGTTTGTAGTGCTATAGAAATAAATGTGACTTGACTCGTAGCAGCAGCTGTATTAATCTTTTATCTTCAGAGACCAGAAGAACTATAAATGTGAAATCACTACTATTTCGTTCACATTTGAAACAGTGCTGCCTCTAATAACACAAACCCTATATGCCTTTAACTCTGGTTACCCATGACCTGAGATAAGGGTTTAGTAAAAGACCAATCACAATGTTGTTCACAGAGGTGAAAGGATGACCATTTACCCAGACGACTGTTTTAAAATTAATTGTATCAGTCAAACTAAACCAATAATAAAACTCATAATTTTCCCCTTTAGATTTATGAGTTAGAATTTAAGTCAAGTCAAGTCAAGTCTGCTTTATTGTCAATTCTTCCACATGTACAGTACATACATACAGAGAATCGAAATTGCATTACTCTCAGACCCTTGGTGAATACAGATAACACTAGACAGTAGAGCCTAAAAATCTAGATCAAATATAAAATATAAGATACAACTATACAATAAGGGCATGTTAAAAAGACACATAATAAAAATACAAATAACGTTAAATAAAGCAGCGCAAGGCACATGGCATAGAGTGCAAACTAGTGAAGTGAACAAACAGTGCAGATAAAAAGATTTTTAGTGCAAAAAAAGCTTATTCAGTCTGATTAAAGTGACAAGGGCTCAAGAGCAGATATTTTATTTAAACTGACTGATGAGGTGGTAGAATGGCGTCAGTTCCATGCTGAATGAGGTAGTGGGCAGACCAATGCTGCACAAAGTGACTGGTGCATGCCATTGTAATTAAAGGGAATTGGCTAAGAAGTTGAACTAGATTTTGGATTTTGGAATGATATAAAGAGGAATTTACTGAGCTTTGCATTCAGTCTATTTCCTTAGAGGTTCTATCTATCTCATTTCAAATCCATCTTCAAGAATCGGCTTAAAACACATCTCTTGCATCTTTATTTGACCCTCTTACTTTAACACTCACTATTCTAATTCTATTCTTAAAAAAAAAAAATCTAACTACCTTTCTAATCTTTTTGTAGTCTATTTTCTTTTCATTTATTATGCAATTGTATGTGTATGTGTAAAGACCTCTAACGGTTTTTAATCGGTTTTCTTTTTTATTATATTATTATTTATTATTATTTATTATTTTTATTATATTAGTATTTATTATATTATTTATAATCCCATGCTACGTGTACTGTGTTAACCTGACTGAGACTTGTTATAGCACTTATATATCATTGCTCTTTTTGTTGTTTTTGATTGCTTACTCATCTGTAAGTCGCTTTGGATAAAAGCGTCTGCTAAATGAATAAATGTAATGTAAATGTAAATCCATTAATGAATTATTCATATTTGCTTAGCATTTGACTTTACTTGATCAGTTTTCAGTTTTCCTGAGCTTGTGGGTCTTAAAATTTGGCAAAATAAATTTTATTTTATTTTATTTTATTTTGAAAATCAAGCCAGCAGCAGGAACTTGAATAAGGCAGTGTCAAGTCAACATTCTGGTCCAGTCAGTCAGTGGGGGAGGGTTTATTTAGTAAGCATCATCTGGACGGCCTCTGCTCAGTCCGCTGTTTGCTCATCACTTACTACAGTTGTGTGTCTGGCGTCAGAATACACTAAAGGAGGCTCTGTCATACTTATGATGGAGTGATAAAGAAGCACAGGTAAGAAAAAAAAAATGCTCGTCCGTGATTGTTGATCAGTGTTTGTTTGAGTGTAACTTCACTTTCAGTTTTGCCGGTCAGTAAGTTAGTGAAGGTGACACGGGTGAGCAATGACAGAATGACAGCTCAGCATTTTTTGCATCTCTGAGTGGTTCAAAATACACTGTTTACAAAACATTTGCCATGGTAACATTGGCTTTCATTATGTAGTTTCCATGAATTTCAGTTGTAGTTATTTCAACTATCGTAAAATCATAATAAAGTGATACGGGATCTCCTTAAGAATCTTTCAGAATCTATAGTTACCATAGTGTACTTTTAAAATTAAAGGTGGGAATTGGTTTTTTATGTAATAAAACATCCTTTTGGGTCTTAAACATAGTAATTTAAAATTAATTACAAATAAATTAGTAATATTAATAAAATGCAACTTCATTTAAGTTTTATAGTGTATTTTAAGTATATATTTATATTTTCATTACATTACTTCATTATATCTATATGGCAGCAAGATTAGCTAGGAAGAAGTAGGATTTCAGAAAAAAAAATATATAAAAGAAAGAAAAAAAAGAACCTGATGCAGTCAAAAAAATACCGCAATGAAAAAGCACTTCTTAAAAATGTTGTGTCTTTTTGTTTTTGGTTTAGAAATGGATGACTCTCTTCTTGAATCTCCACTGTCACCCCCAACATCACCTGTCCCCACAGCTTTCTCTGCATCTGAGAACACCATTAGCCCCTCTCCTTCAACATTGACTCCACCCCCACATCACTCCTCATGGTCGATCCCAACTGAATGCAGCCAGCAATTCCCACACTGCTTTTCCAGGACAATTATCTTTTCCTCTACAGGGTACAGATTCACTCTCTGTTGGATCATGCACAGCTCATATGTCAAATACTCCCATGCTGGTGTCATAAGTCATTAGTTCAGATCTTCTACCAAACACACACACACACACACATACAGACACCAGTGTTGTTATTTTGAACTAAAAATATTTAAA
This sequence comes from Carassius carassius, assembly GCF_963082965.1. Lineage (NCBI taxonomy): Eukaryota > Metazoa > Chordata > Actinopteri > Cypriniformes > Cyprinidae > Carassius > Carassius carassius. The sequence continues at coordinate 25,294,902 of NC_081787.1, read as the reverse complement.
AATAGTTTTCAGTAATTGAAATAAAGCTGAAATCAGAAATAAATGATAAAGATTAGATTAAAAACTTAACATTTAAAAACTTTAAAAATGTTGCCTTGGCAACTATTATGACAGCACATTTTATTTTAAATTACTAAAACTTAAAATGAAAATGAAAACTGATTTTTAAGCTAATTTCAAATCTTCATATTCATATATAATGTAATATAATATAAAATATTACAATAATGCTGACATGAACAAATTTATCATAAACTGTACAATACAACATCAAATTGCAATATGAATAGCACTGAAATGTTGTCAGTTGTCTTAATGTTTTTAATCCTTATGATTTCTGCTTTTAACTACCAAGAAAGAGTAGTACACTCAGCTACATTTAACACATTATCATAGATATGACAGGACTACATTGCCTAAACACACTGATCTGCTTTGCAAATAAGAGTTGCAAATAAGATGGTGTAGGCAGTCAGTCTTAAAGGGTTAGTTTACCCAATAATCAAAATTACCCTGCTCACCCTCACCCTCATGTCGTTCAAAACCCGAGACATCCTTTCATCTTTGGAACAGAGTTTAAGATATTTTTAGATTTAGTCTTAGAGCTTTCTGTCCCTCCATTGAAACTGTGTGCACGGTATACTGTCCATGTCCAGAAAGGTAAGAAAAACATCATCAAAGTAGTCCATGTGACATCAGAGGGTCAGTTAGAATTTTTTTAAGCATCGAAAATACATTTTGGTCCAAATATAGCAAAAACTATGACTTTACTCAGCATTGTCTTCTTTTTTGGGTCTACTGTGAGATTTCAAAACACTGCAGTTTAGTGATATCCGGTTCGTGAACGAATCATTTGATTTAACCGAATCTTCTTGAACCAGTTCACAAAATTGAACTGAATCGTTTAAAACGGTTCGCGTCTCCAATAAGCATTAATCGACAAATGACTTAAGCTGTTAACTTTTTTAATGTGGCTGACACTCCCTCTGAGTTAAAACAAACCAATATCCCAGAGTAATTCATTTACTCAAACAGTACACTGACTGAACTGCTGTGAAGAGAGAACTGAAGATGAACATAGAGCCAAGCCAGATAACAAACAAAAGACTGACTCGTTCTCGAGTCAAGAACCGTTTCTGTCAGACGTGTCCGATTCCAGAACCGAGGAGCTGATGATACTGGACATGTGTTGTGTGATTCAGCGTGAAGCACACAGAGCGCATGAACCGAACTGGTTCTTTTGGTGATTGATTCTGAACTGATTCTGTGCTAATGTTATTAGCGCAGGTAAACCGAAGGCTTGAATCAAGGGCAATCATCGCAAATGACGTCATTATGTCAAGCGCAAATGAACCGGTGAACCGCTTTCTTCAACCGGTTTATTGAATCGAACTGTCCAAAAGAACTACGGGTGATCCGAAAACTGATGCAACCAGTTCTTGACTCGAGAACGAGTCAATCGTTCGTTTGTTATCTGGCTCGGCTCAGTGTTCATCTTCAGTTCTCTCTTCACAACAGTTCAGTCAGTGTACTGTTTGAGTAAATTAATTACTCTGGGATATTGGTTTGTTTGAACTCAGAGGGAGTGTCAGCCACATTAAAAAAGTTAACAGTTTAAGTCATTTGTGGATTAATGCTAATTGGAGACACAAACTGTTTTAAATGATTCAGTTCGATTTGATGAACTGGTTCAAGAAGATCCGGTTACATCGAGTGATTAGTTCGTGAACCGGATATCACTAAACTGCAATGTTTTGAAATCTCACAACAGACCCAGAAGAGAAGACAATGCTGAATAAAGTCGTAGTTTTTGCTATTTTTGGACCAAAATGTATTTTATATGCTTTAAAAAATGCTAACTGACCCTCTGATGTCACATGGACTACTTTGAAGATGTTTTTATTACCTTTCTGGACATGGACATATACCGTGCACACAGTTTCAATGGAGAGACTGAGAGCTCTCGGACTAAATCTAAAATATCTTAAACTGTGATCCGAAGATGAACGGGGGTCTCACAGGTTTGGAACGACATAAGAGTGAGTTATTAATGACATAATTTTGATTATTGGGTGAACTAACCCTTTAAAGACCTGATTTGAAAACCAAATCTGCTGTGTGAACATCTTATAAACTGGACTGGATTACTATACATGTTTGTTGTGACAGCATAATATTAATATGAGGCTATTTGCATGTAGGCATCTTTTAATTTTTTAGAGGAAATCCCAGAGGAACTGAACATAGATGATCTTAAACAGAGGATAAAGAATGGAGACACCAAAGCACAGACAGAGTTCTGAGTGCCACAAACGCAGACACACTATACACTTTATAGTAATTAGAAAAACTTACACTGTGTTTGTGGACAGATTGGTAGATATGAGAGTAGCCGAGCAAGAAGACGAGGAATTGAATTCTGTTACTGCCATTACATGGCTGCTCCAGGCAGCGAAAAATGGACGGAAAAATGCAGTGAAACTGCTACAGCTTCGCTGGCATTAAAGAAGAGGTAAAGCAGATACTTTATGATATCTAGAATATAAACATATGACATCCCTTTTTCTATACTTACATTTAGCATGAATTTATAATGGATTCAATTAAATTTGTGTGTCTGTTTGTGCCAGGCATCACAGCTGAGAACAGAGAGGAGGTGTGTTCCCTGGCATGTGAATCTTGTTTTCAGTGCAGTGTAAGGAAAGCAGCTCTGCTCATGTACTGGAATCTCAATCCAGAGAGGAAGAAAAGCATCACTGCTGCTGAACTTGTGGAAAATGTGAGCCAGCTCAACAAGACAGGTGAAACATCAGGAATCTTTTGTTTTGATCAACAAGTTTGGACAATGTTGAAAGAATAGTGCTTCTGTCATTACCCTTGTGTTGTACCCACCCTGCTGTTATAATTTTATATGCAAATCAACAGGGTTGACTGTACATTTCTCCAGAACATTTAACATGATTGTGTGTGTCCTCCTCCTCCTCTAGATGGCGCTCCCAACAGCCCTCTTACAACCCCAACACAGAAACAAAGAAAAGTTTTGGAGAGTTTGGTCACAAGAGATGGTGAATGCATTATGTTATCTTTCCTTTAGAGTCTAATGTATTTTAGACTTTTATTACATGTGGTTATATGCATATAATGTCCTGCATTTGTGTGTCTGTTCTCTGGAAGCGGCTGATTATGTAGGTGTAGAAGAGTTTGTTGAGAATTCTAAACAATATGCTGAGGGTATTTCCCCTCCTGCCATGGAAGGGGTTACAGGTGGTGATGATGATGATGATGACAAAGGACCAGTAAAGAACCCAGATGAACTCCCTTTGCATCAGAAGGTATTATTACATTTCTGCTTAAATCTATGTATGTGAAAACTTGGCGAGATGACTCATTGTGTACTGCCTACATGGCCAGCTGTCCACATAAATGGTATCCTAACCAAAGTGGAATCTTTTAAGTAATTGATGTTAGATGCTCTTCATAGACAATAGGAGATGATTACACACAGGATGTTGGCTAATGTGCCGATACACGAATAAGAACACAGAATATAACACACCTATTTATTGGATGAAATTATGCATCTTTAATTATACAGTCATTCACACTGCATGTTATTCCATGTCTGCGCCACAATCACATATTTGGCATGTTCAACATTATCAGTGTTAGAGCATTTCCCTATAATAAATAAGGGTTTGCTACCAAAACAGTAGTGATCATATATTAAAGTACAACATGAAAAAGAAATTTGAATGAAGAGTCTTATTTTATTTGTATTTTTTTTTTGTACATGTTACTTAAAAGCAGGCCACATGTACATGATATTTGGAGTTCTCAATAATCATTTACACACCCTTATGTCATTCCAAATCCATATGAATTGAGTGGTTTAATCAGAGTCTTCTGTTGATCGCTATATATATATATATATATATATATATATATATATATATATATGACGAACAGATTTAATATAGGCTTTTAATTCACATACAGATTATAGATTGGATGACAGATCAGCGCACATAAAAAAACATCAAATACATCCTCAGAAGCTAAAACATGTTTGCTTGTTGCATTAAAACCAGCCCCATGTGGTTCTCCTGTGTCAAGAAATGAAACATTTTGGTTGTGTAGATTTTCAATGGATGAGAAAAATTGTGAGAGAATATTATAAGTAATTTATGTATTGAGGATGAACGGGAAGTCTTATAGGCTTGGGACAATAATGATATTTAAATTTTTTGGTGTACTATCGCTTTAATGATGATATATTCATAATATTTCTGACAATTGATATCACTACTATTTAGTTAAGCAGCTCACTATGTTTTGAGACCCATCCAATATTATACTGTACTAAAAATGATTTTTGGCTAAACAAATAATTTGCTTCATACCTACAGGTGTTGAAGTTTCCCCTTTATGCAGTGATAGAGGTGAAAAAGGTGTTGATTGACTGGGCATCACGTGCAATCACATCAATAGCCGCGTTTCTACTGTTGAGCTTAAACTGGGCATGCTAGTGCGTGCCAGGGCCAGTCGCGTTTCCACTGTCACTTCCGGGGCTTGATCGTGCCTCGCTGGGGCTTCCTCGGGTCCAACGGCCAGGGTTTTTTGGCCCGAAGAAAACCTTGGGCCAAAGCGGGCCAGCTGGGGCTAGAGGAGGTGTTATGAAAAAAGGCAGAGTTTCTCCCTTTCTGGAGAGCTCAGCGCTGCAGATCATTTCAGAAAGATACCAGCTTTAACACCAGTATTAAAGAGTTTTTAAAATAAGTTGAGCTCAAAACTCACTCTTAGCAGCGAGTGTTTGAAATAACTTGATCCGATGTGGATTATAATCACTAAACAAGGCAGACATATTTATAAGCGATGTAAAAGACTGTGCATGCTAAACATTAATGTTACCATAGTAAACAAGGTAAATGCAACCAGGAGAAATCAGATGTCAGCTTCTTATTCTCTATCACAAACGTGAATTTATTTAGTAACATATTTTATCTGTCATAAGTCTTGTCTCGAGAGTTTAGCTCCACGTAGCATATGTAATCAAAATATAATAATGATTTTTGTTTGGGAGCTTTTATAAAAATAGAGAGTCTGCGCTTTGGATAATTTCAGAAAGCTAACAGCTATCACATCAGCATTAAAAACTTTTTAAATAAGTTGAGCTCAAAACTCACTTTCAGTCAGCAGCGAGTGTTTGAAATTACACGATCCGATCCGATGTGGATTATAATCACCATACAAGGCAGAAATATTTTAAGCGATGTAAAAGACTATGCACGCTAAACATTAATGTTACCATAGTAAACATGGTAAATATGACCGCTTGGAGAAATCAGGCGTCAGCTTCTTATTCTCTATCACAATCGTGTATTTATTTAGTAACTTATATTATCTGTCATAAATCTCGTCTCGTCTCCACATTTCCTATCATAAAAATATAATAATGGTTTTTGTTTGGGAGCTTTTATAAAAATAAAGATATTATCATTCATTCTTAATGTGACGTATATAGGCTACTGTGGCTACAAATAAAGAGAAACAGACTCGACCGAATAAGCAAGCTATTTTTATAAGCGTTAAAAATAAATAAATAAAATAGAAATACATTTATTTCTGTGTGATTAATTTTGAGTCCTGTTAAATGAATTCATTATGATCAATGTATCATTTATTCTATAGTAAAACATCGATGCTTTTGAATTTGAATATTTAACAAAGCATGCAAATAAACGGCCACTTTTATCGTGTTCGTTTTGTGATCGCGCATGTTCCAGTGATTTAGTTTTCTGATAACTTCTCTTTGTTGGTGAAATGATGGGGTTGTGTGATGTTGTTCCTGAGAGGCATGTAAAGGGCGTGTTTTAGTGACCTGGCCCCGGCCCGTTTTAAGCCCTGGCTCGCACTGGCCCGACAGTGGAAATGCGGCTAATGATTTCATCTTCTTCTTCATCACTTCCAACCTAACCCTGGAGTTCTTTGTCCTCGTCATTCCCCTCTTTGTATTCTACCTCTCCTTCATGTCAGTGGTAATCTGTACGCTCCAAATCTTCCAGAAGTCAAGTCAAGTCACCTTTATTTATATAGCGCTTTAAACAAAATACATTGCGTCAAAGCAACTGAACAAAATTCATTAGGAAAACAGTGTGTCAATAATGCAAAATGATAGTTAAAGGCAGTTCATCATTGAATTCAGTTATGTCATCTCTGTTCAGTTAAATAGTGTCTGTGCATTTATTTGCAATCAAGTCAACGATATCCCTGTAGATGAAGTGACCCCAACTAAGCAAGCCAGAGGCGACAACGGCAAGGAACCGAAACTCCATCGGTGACAGAATGGAGAAAAAAACCTTGGGAGAAACCAGGCTCAGTTGGGGGGCCAGTTCTCCTCTGACCAGACGAAACCAGTAGTTCAATTCCAGGCTGCAGCAAAGTCAGATTGTGCAGAAGAATCATCTGTTTCCTGTGGTCTTGTCCTGGTGGTCCTCTGAGACAAGGTCTTTACAGGGGATCTGTATCTGGGGCTCTAGTTGTCCTGGTCTCCGCTGTCTTTCAGTGCAGTAGAGGTCCTTTCTAGGTGCTGATCCACCATCTGGTCTGGATACGTACTGGATCCGGGTGACTGCAGTGACCCTCTGATCTGGATACAGACTGGATCTGGTGGCTACGGTGACCTCGGAATAAGAGAGAGAAACAGACAAATATTAGCGTAGATGCCATTCTTCTAATGATGTAGCAAGTACATAGGGTGTTAAGTGAAGTGTTCCCGGTTTAGAACAGTAACAGCAATGTGCATACAAGGATTTAAGTGTTGAAGATACAAAGCAAATAAATTAGGTGTCATCAGTGCAGAAACCATGATCAACTTACTATACATAATCCATTGCGATGTATTTGTTATTAAATTAACTTACGGTTCGCCAGATTGCCCTTCATTCAAGCCCTCGGTTTACCCGCGCTCATAACATTAGCACAGAATCAGTTCGGTTCAAATGCGCTGTGAGTCAGCTGAATCACGCATGTGCAGTATCATCAGTTCCTCGGTTCTCAAATCAGACGCGTCCGAAAGAAACGGTTTTCAGTTCAGTGTACTGATGATCTAAAAACCGTTGCAACAGGTTCTTGACTCGAGAACGATCTTCATGGTCTAAATGCGCAGTTTCATCAGTTCACCGGTTCTCAAATCGGACGTGTCCAAAAGAAATGGTTTTCGGTTCAGTGTACTGGTGATCCAAAAACTGATGCAACCGGTTCTTGACTCAAGAACGAGAACTGCTCCAGCAGTGGGTGTGTTCATTCGTCAACTGGCTCTGCTCGGTGTTCATCTTCAATTCTCTCTTCACAGCAGTTCAGTCAGTGTACTGTTTGAGTACCTGAATTACTCCGGGATATTGGTTTATTCTGACTCAGAGTGAGTGTCAGTCACGTTAAAAAAGTTAACAGCTTAAATCATTTGTGGATTAATGCTTATTGGAGACACGAACCATTTCAAACAATTCGGTTTGATTTGGTGAACTGGTTCAACCGGTTCACTAAGATGAACCGGTTAAATTGAACGATTCGTTCGCGAATCGGACATCACTAATGGCCACAGCAGGTGGTGCACGTGTCACCTACTGTGTGCTGCTACCCTACCTGGTGTGCTTCATCTGGTGTGAACTGTCCTTCACGCTGTTGCAAGAGTCCACTGCATTGGAGCTTATGCGCACAGCTTTTCTTCTTTTCTTTGCCGGTGTTATCGCTGGCTTTAGCCAGCCAAAGAACCACTGCTAGTGCAGTGGTTCTTTGCCCTGGAACTGACCAAAAGTATTGTAGAAGTGTGTGTTTGTGTGCTGTCTGTCCTGCTGCACCGGTGGGCATGTTTTAATGTGTCGCCCTCGGCAGTGCTGCGCCCTTTGCGGCGTAGCAGTGTGGTCAAGCTGATCCCTGTGTGGATTTCAGCTCTGGTGCTCTTCAGCTGGTTCTACGTGTACCATTCGGAGGGAATGAAGGTATACAACTCCACCCTGACTTGACAGTAGTACAGCGACCTGTGCGGCCCTCATGCATGGAAGGAGCATAACATGGCACATGCCCAAATCCTCTGCAGCCACTTGGAGGGACACCGGGTAACATGGGAGGGCCGGTTTAAGTATGTTCGCGTCACTGAGATTGAGAACGGTGTGCAAGCTGTCATCAACCTTCTGCCTGTCTTTGTAGCGGACTGGGTCCGATGTATCCTGCTTTTGAAGAGACCCAGCCAGGACCCGCTGAACCACTGTGTCAGCTCAAGGCCCTTGCAAAGCACAAGCGCCATGTCAAATGTTTTGACTACTACAACTATGGGGATGCTACAAAAGGGGCACAATGGAGCACAAGATTTAGATGATGCCACCAAAGACATTGTGCTGCGGGCTAGTAATGAATTCCTGCTGGCACTCAGCTCAGGTAGTGTGGTGGAGTTTAGCACGGTACTTGAGGGTAAACTGGGTAGCAAATGGCCGGTGTTTGAGCTCAAAACCTTTGGCTGCACAATATTAAAACACTGAAATTAGTAATAGAATTTGTCCTGTGTGAAAAATCTCCCCTTTTATAAATTTCATTTGCGGTACTGTTAATATCTGTACAGTATGTGCCACCACTGCATTATATAAGTCAATTATGAAGTGCCACTCATCTTTATCATACCTATACAACTAAAGAGAAGCCACCTACACATGCCTGCATATCGACTGTGTTATCTCCATTTACTGACATACACTGTCTGAGCTTTCCATTCTGCCCTGCTATGATTTCAGTGAACATTCCACCTTATCTTACAGACTTTAGGTAGGTGCATTTGACTTGGGCCAGTGAACAACAACACTTAACAACCACTTAATGGTTAAAACACTTTAAATATCACAGTAACTGCATAACAAGCTGGTATCATGTCAGCAAACATTGGATGTACAAACACAACCCTTATCTTCAGAGAATGTAAAAATCTACTTTTATATGCATTATGTGAAGTAATGAGAGGTGCCTTACGGCAGCAGAGTTTTCAGATATTTATGAACAGTTCAACCATTAGATGGCAGAATAATTATATCTACTGAAACTTGAATGCACCGGTGAGAGCCACCTCCAAAAACTGTTAGGTCTGCTTGAACAGGTAATTATGAAGGACTAAACAATGCAACCTTTCAGACTGGTTGTATCCAGGAGTATTTAGAAAGTGTATTTTCATCAAGAAAATGTCAGGTATCAAATTTAACAAGGCAGATATACAAGATATTATCATCACTATGCTTGATTGACCAAAATTAACGATGGTTTTATAGTAAAAGTGTAGTAACCATGTATTTTTGGCATTATGATTACCATGTGTATAACCACAATTTTACTACAAAGCTTTATTTTTTGGAATAATTAGGTCAAGACAAGATTTTGTCTTATATTCGGAACAATAGGTCAATGCAGCTATAGTTTGAATAAACTATAGGATCTATTGAAACTGTTCTAGAAGCTTGGATTTATCAGCCATAGACATTCTTAAAGCCAGACTTTTTCCAGACTTCATTTTCCTGAAAAACATGCAGAGCTACAGTGTCTGGCAACATCACTTTCTGATTTAATAATAATAATAATTATTATTATTATAAATGTTACAGATTCGTAGAAAACTACACTAAACCAATGGTACTGGCTCAAATGAAGGATTACCTGTTTAAACCACAAAAAACGGATTGATTTCTCCTACAATAATCCATGTATCATATTGAGCTGCTAATGTTTTTATAATTGTTATGATACTGAATTCATCATGGTATGAAATAATATATTAGAATTAAACATGGCCAGAATGGTATGAATGGAAAATATAATCTTTAATAATTTTTATTCGGAGAAAGAAACATGCCGAATGAGCTCTTACAGTAGTACAAAAACTGTTCTAATTTCATAACCCTGGAAAACTTTCTGACAGTTACCCATTTCATGGACATGTGATAACGGTGCATTCAGTAGTTTTTCATGTCACTGCCCTTCTGACAACTTTATTTTTATCAGTCTTTATTTAAAAACATTTTCCTAAAGTTTAAGATGTCCTTCATAGACAAGAAAAGTTTATAAACACAACAAAGCTGGAAAAATGGGCTAGTGAGTAGAAATCACAAGGGTATATTACTGATTAAAAAAAAAAACAAAAAAAAAAAACAACAACATTGACTTCAGGCTATGGAACGGAAATACTAAATGCTAACTCATTTCAGGGTTTAAGCATACAAAAATATGTTGTCCCCTCCCTACAGCACTGTATTTCATTTGTAGCTATGCACAGGGAATATATATGCATGATAAAGATCCAACTCTTCAACTTTCTTGAGTATAGCTGTGTCCCAATCTTCTGCATTCGAAGGCCTAATGCATCACAGTGATAAAGGCTATACCTTTTTAAAAAGCTACAACAGATGGATCCTTTGCCGCCTGAACGATCCCAATTCATTGGGATTCATTGTTCGCCCAATTAAAAAAAAAAAAATCCAGATTAAACTTTTAAATGTAAGTATTGGGTTTCATCTTATGCTGGGTATACATTACATGACTTTAGGCCCAGTTTGCACTTACCGACGGAAGGCCAAAATCTGTGACAAATTGGTGCTCAGTTACAAGAGTGACGATCACATAATGTGAATCGCAAAGACGTGATCTGAAATAAATGCAGAAGTGCTGCTGATGCTTGAGAAATATGATGCCTAAAACAGTCATGTAGTGTGATAGGAAAAGTTGGTTAGTTGATTAAATAGTTGGTTAAACAACTGTTTCCAGACAATCCCAAACACTCCTTGTAGACAATCAATTATTATTATTTTGTTATTTTTTGAATAAAATTTTTTTATAGTTCAGCTACTAATTCAGATATCAGAAGACTACAGAGGGCGGTTTGAACATCTGGAAGTGTGTGTATATATATATATATATATATATATACAGTACAGACCAAAAGTTTGGACACACCTTCTCATTCAAAGAGTTTTCTTTATTTTCATGACTATGAAAATTGTATAGTCACACTGAAGGCATCAAGGGCTATTTGACCAAGAAGGAGAGTGATGGGGTGCTGCGCTAGATGACCTGGCCTCCACAGTCACCGGACCTGAACCCACTCGAGATGGTTTAGGGGTGAGCTGGACCGCAGACATAAGGCAAAAGGGCAAACAAGTGCTAAGCATCTCTCGGGGAACTCCTTCAAGACTGTTGAAAGACCATTTCAGGTGACTACCTCTTGAAGCTCATCAAGAGAATGCCAAGAGTGTGCAAAGCAGTAATCAAAGCAAAAGGTGGCTCCTTTGAAGAACCTAGAATATGACATATTTTCATTTGTTTCACACTTTTTTGTTATGTATATAATTCCATATATAATTCCACATGTGTTAATTCATAGTTTTGATGCCTTGTCACACACCTGGACTCATTTTGTGTGTTTTTGCCCCTGTGACCCAGTTTCTGTCTTTCGTGTGTGGTTTGATTAGTTCCCAGGTGTGTCTAGTCATTTCCGCATGTGTTCCATGTCCCTGTTAATTTAGTCATGCCATCCACCTGTGTTTCCCCATTATCCCTTGTATAAAAGCCTTGTCCTTTCAGTTCTGTTTTGTCGGGTCTACTCGTTACTAGTTACTTGTCCACTTGTCCACTTGTCCACTTGTCCACTTGTCACTTGTCACTTGTCACTTGTTACTTGTTACTTGCAAACTTGCCACTTGCCACCAGTTATTTGCTACTTACCTTGCCTATGTTTGATTTAATAAAGCCTTGTTTCGTTTATCCTTCGGCTCCGTGTTCCTTCCAGCAGCGTAAGCCGTGACAGAAGACCCGACCGAAAAGTTAAAAACTGCGTGTTTTCTCTCCGTTTTGTTTTCCGTTTTTTCACAGTCTTTTTCTTTCCGTAGTGTCATGGATCCCCTCTATCGCCCCGAATACCTCCTCCTCCTGCTGGAGCAGGAGGGACTTTCTCTCGAGGACCATACTAGACGGTTTCTCGTGCTAGCTAATGCCACCAGCTACCCGGACAACGAGCGTTGTCGCCCGAAGATGGTCCTCGGGAAGATTTGGCCGCCTGTATAGAGTGGAATCTGGTGAGAAATGGGTCACCTCTCACGGTCGGCCCAATGGAGGATCTCGCCAGGTCCACTCTGGACCCAGAGCCCAGCCTACAATCTCCCCACGGTATGAGGCATAAGCCCGAGCCCACCGATGACGGAGAGCCAGAGAGCAACCCATCAGACCAGGTGCGAGAGCCGGCGACACTGCCCACCACGATGGAGCAAAATGTGGAGCGCCAAATGGGTCAAAATGAGGGGGTTTTCCAATTCACCTATGCCAGTTTCTCAGTTAAGCCCAGGACGGGCTCCTGATCCTCCGTTAAGCCCAGGACGGGCTCCTGATTCCACGTTAAGCCCAGGACGGGCTCCTGATCCTCCGTTAAGCCCAGGACGGGCTCCTGATCTTCCGTTAAGCCCAGGAAGGGCTCCTGATCTTCCGTTAAGCCCAGGACGGGCTCCTGATCCTCCGTTAAGCCCAGGACGGGCTCCTGATTCCCCGTTAAGCCCAGGACGGGCTCCTGATCTTCCGTTAAGCCCAGGACGGGCTCCTGATCTTCCGTTAAGCCCAGGAGGGGCTCCTGAACCCCAGTTAAGCCCAGGACGGGCTCCAGCCCCAGAGCTCACTCCAGTGCTTGCTCCTCCGAAGTTCCCACCCTCCCACCCACTCCTGCCTCCTCCTCCGCTGTCGTCTGGCAGTCCCTCTGCTCGCCCTCAGCCTACCATCATTGTGGTGCGAGCTCAGCAGGACCGCCATCCTCCAGCGACGCCTTGGTCGGCGTCTCCCTCACCTCCGCCTCCAGCCTCTGAGGCCTGGACTCCGCCTCGGCCCGTTGACCCGTCGGCTCCACCATGGCTCCTAGCTCCTTCCTCTCCGCCGTGGCCCGGCAGTCCACATGCTCTGCCTGGCTCCCTCGTCCCTCCGGCTCCGCCTTGGTCTGGCGTCGTCCATCCTATGCCTCGGGACTCCACTCCTCCGGCTTCGCCTCATCCCTCCGTCCCTCCGGCTCCATCAGGCTCCTTCATCCCCTCGGCTACACCTCAGTCCTCGGTCACTCTGGCCTCACCGTGGCCTTCCAGATCCACATCGCTGCGTCAGTCGCCAGAGCCATCAGTTCCGCCTAGGACCTCCGGCTCCTCCCCGTCACCCTGGCTCTTCGGCTCTCCGTCTCCACCTCGGGCTCCTCCTCCACTTGCTCCGTTGCCGTGGGTCGAGTCCCTGGAGTCGGTGACCATTCCTCCTCCATGGCTCCTTCCACCGTCGGCCCCACCGTCGGCCCCACCTTGGGCCGTTATGGCTGTGGCCTGGGTCCTGCTGGGTACCTCCTGCTTCAGATCCTTCCTGTCTCCTCCCTGGCTCCTCCCTCCGTCATCTCCTCCCTGGCTCCTTCCTCTGTGGTCCCTGTCTGCTGGCCCCCTCCTGGGAGGCTGTCCTCCACCGGAACCTCCTCCCAAGTTCCCACCCACGCCTCCCTTTGTTGTTTCTACGGTGCGAGGACGCACCTACCGGGAGGGGGGAGTACTGTCACACACCTGGACTCATTTTGTGTGTTTTTGCCCCTGTGACCCAGTTTCTGTCTTCCGTGTGTGGTTTGATTAGTTCCCAGGTGTGTCTAGTCATTTCCGCATGTGTTCCATGTCCCTGTTAATTTAGTCATGCCATCCACCTGTGTTTCCCCATTATCCCTTGTATAAAAGCCTTGTCCTTTCAGTTCCGTTTTGTCGGGTCTACTCGTTACTAGTTACTTGTCCACTTGTCCATTTGTTACTTGTCACTTGTCACTTGTTACTTGTTACTTGCAAACTTGCCACTTGCCACTTGCCACCAGTTATTTGCTACTTACCTTGCCTATGTTTGATTTAATAAAGCCTTGTTTCGTTTATCCTTCGGCTCCGTGTTCCTTCCAGCAGCGTAAGCCGTGACATGCCTTCAGTGTGAATCTACAATTTTCATAGTCATGAAAATAAAGAAAACTCTTTGATTGAGAAGGTGTGTCCAAACTTTTGGTCGGTACTGTATATATATATATATATATATATATATATATATATATATATATATATATATATATATATATATATATATATTAAACAGTTTCTTTTTTAATGTTAAATTTTATTTATTTAATCATGTTAAAATCTTGGATTAATATACAGACAACTAGCAAGCCATTATTCAGTTGTTTGAAAGTTTACTGCAAATGTCAGAAAGATCAGAAGATCAGAAAGAGATTTATTGCAAAGTACATTTGCACATACTAGGAATTTGTTCTGGTGACAGAAGCTTCCAGTACACAAAGACAACAACAACAACGACAACGACTTTTCCCGGTGGGCCGCTGGCCAATGTGGGCCGGCCCACCCGGTACACAAATATATATATATATATATATATATATATTTTAAATGACGGAAATCATAATATTACATCTCTTTCCTACGCAAATGAATGAGTGAGTCAATCACGCGGCCGACAAGGAGTGTGTTTTGTTTGCATGTGAGTGTTTTGCCCTCCCTCCCTGTTTAGTTTGGTCTACTCCGATTCATGAACAGATGATTTGCATTGTTCACTCGCTTGAAGGGGTGAAACGGATCATAGTTGATATTTTGCACTTGTTTCTAAATCTTGCCGATTCGTTTAAAGCATGCTCTGGAGAGCAGCATTTCAGACTATGTGCGTACACGTAATTAATTAATCTTTCGCATATCGCAACTTCTGAATGAACACATACACACAAAATTATCTCAAAATAATTGTCTCTGCAAGTATTCTCGTAAATACAGTTGGTTATGTTTTAAGTAAACGTAGCCTGCTGCTTAGAGAAGTTCTCTGTACCGGATAAATCTGTCTCTCTCTCTCTGTAAATTAGACGACGTGAAAGGGGGCGTGTTTCAAGATATGCAATGGAGTAGACCAAACTAAATATATATATTTGTGTACCGGGTGGGCCGGCCCACATTGGCCAGCGGCCCACTGGGAAAAGTCCCGGTGCTCCAGATGGCCAGTCCGCCCCTGTCTTACATTTTTATTATCTGTGTCGTTGTCGTTGTTGTTGTCTTTGTGTACTGGAAGCTTCTGTCACCAGAACAAATTCCTAGTATGTGCAAATGTACTTTGCAATAAATCTCTTTCTGATCTTCTGATCTTTCTGACATTTGCAGTAAACTTTCAAATAACTGATTAATGGCTTGCTAGTGGTCTGTATATTAATCCAAGATTTTAACATGATTAAATAAATAAAATGTAATATTAAAAAAGAAACTATTATATAACTATAATTGTTATTAAATATTTAATTACATCAACTACATTACATGATGGATATCAATGGCAGATCCTAATAGAAAAAAAGGGCTTTTCTGAAGAAAAGATTAGGAAAAAAAGCTAAACACACACACAAACTTACAAGATTGTAAGGTTTTGGACAGAAGCCCTGGCTTTGCATCCACGTGTAATTGTTTTGTCAATCACTGTTTTCACGAATGGCTCAACAGGAATAAATTCTCTTGGTAAGATTTTTCTATGATCCTTCAGGGACCGGAGACAGAGAATGACAGGGAATGATGTTTATTCGACACAAGCAGAGGTAACAGTGAACAATGGTGAGTCAAACTGAAGGTGATGAGGTGCAGTGTGAGCAATGGGTGCGGATACTGTCTTGATGTCTTGGAGGAGAGATGATCCGAGTGGTAGAGGCTTGAGATGATGGACGACGATGCCACACACACACACACGATGGGCACAGTAGGTAACTGGAGATCGCTGGAGGTAGGTAAGTATAGAACACGGTTAGTCCTTTGAGTTAGCAGGTAGGCTTGACCTAGTTGCGAACGAGACTGGACAGTGACTGCTTGTGTGTGCGTGTCTTTTAAATGCTGGGAGATTGCAGGTTGATGAGGGGCAGTTGAGTGTGATCAGTACTCTGGTGATGGCGTGCGCTGTGATTGGGTGGTGTTAGAGCCTGGCGTGTCTGTGACAAATATTTTCCCCATGTTTCTTTACAAAACATTTTGGCATAAACATACAGCATGCACATGATTTTCCAAGGTAATTTAAAGTCACATTTTCAAGAATCATAGTAAAGAGTTCACTCCACAACAGTTTGTTTGATTCAAATAGACACATATCGATCTATCTATCTATCTATCTATCTATCTATCTATCTATCTATCTATCTATCTATCTATCTATCTATCTATCTATCTATCTATCTGTACATAGGCTACATACATGTTATAACTCTCAAACCAAAACAACTCGTGACTTGTCATGTTGCACTACATAACTTGATTTAATTCTTCATAACATGCAGATGAAGTCATGTTCGTCTAAACTCAACTGGAGTGTGTTCACATTTTTATCAGCCGCTTTAAATTCTGGAACTTTGCTATCTCATGCCAATTCATTCGTATTTTTTTACGAGGAGGCTAATTCGTACGAATGTGTACGACCTCACTCACTGTCTAAACCCCAGTGTCGGTTAGGTTTAGGGGTGGGGTGTAGGTGTAGGTCATTCGTACAAATTCATATGAATTGTGCAACTCGTAAAATACGTACGAATTCTTTAAAATATATAAAGTACTTCATCCTCCATAAAATGCACTGCACACATCTGAATATTTGGGTTAAACTGTTCTGGAACAGTGTTGTAAATACAGCTTAACCACTGATTTCTAGTTGTGTCCTGTTTTGGAAGGCCAAACAAAGCAGTTTCGCTTTAACAACAAAACACACAGCATCTCCGCAACATGGTGGCGACAACAGCCAGAATAAAAGTTATGCCTTCTTTCTTTGCATGAACATTTGGGAATTGTTATGCAAATCTTCCCACATCGTGATGTAGACATGTGGGGGCATGTTTAAATGAGGCATTTTAGGTCGGCGCGGTTGACTCTTAACTTTTATAAAGTATAACTCTTTGGATTTGAGACTTTAGTCTATGCAACTTTATGCACTTCTATTATGCATTAAGAGCTTGTAACACTCCAAAGAGAAAAAAAAACTGAAATCGCATTATATGACCCCTTTAAAATTTGTGTGATCTATCCAAGCTCATTTTTACACACTTTCTTTAGTTTCCATTCATATTTTAGTTAGTCCATTGTGACCAAATAGAGTGACATGTGAGTCAATTCAAATTAACAATGAGGGATGGTTGACATAAACTGACCTCAGATTAAGACAGGCATAAAACACATTTGATGTCGCAATCCAGTTGGCTCAAAGCCGATTTACATAAAAGGAATATTAAAAACCCTTCAATTAAGCTCTCAGAAAAGAACTGGTCTGCAGAAAACCACATTCAAACAGCTTTCAGCAAATTAAGTCTCAAGAAACTGGAGAGAATTTGAGAAGGGTGAGTGGCAAAACGTGAGCATGTGGAAGCAATTATTGGCTGCAGGTGGGATCTCTTAGCTTTCGGCTTACTGGGTGCGTCCACACTGCTGATCCACCTTTTAAGCCTGTTTCAACAATCAACCAACCCTATAATACTGCTTCCTCAACTGACTACGAAACCCTCAGGAGCTTCATAATGCTGCTTTCTCTATGCATGTTTGGTTGGGAGAAGGAAAAAAATTGTGAATCTTGATTACAACGGTGACTCGTTTGCCGGAACCAAAGAGAAAATTATATGATACTACTTGATACTACTTCTGGGAGGGGTCAGGAGGGTATTGATATTGTTAGACTGTGGGGAATGCTGGAAATGCATAAATAGCTGGAAGACTCACAGTAATCTTGCAGTCTTCCTTTGAATGCCTGGACACAGGTGACCTCAACTCAGCTTTTCTGCAGAAAACCTCATTAAAACCTGTAAGTTATTTCTTTAACTATATGTTTTAATTGTACTGTACAGTGTTGAATTGCTTCTGCTTAATTATGTTAAATTAAAATACTTTTTTTAGGGCATGTGCATTTAAAGGTCAAATATATAATACATACTACTGTGTATACATACTAAATTAATTATATTTTGCATGGTGCATGAAGTTGGATAATAATAATATAAACTGACGTAATAATCTATGCTAATATTATATAGGGATGTAAATATTTATTGATATATATTGAGTATCGCTTCACCAATTTCAACAAATCATGCTATTTCATTGCCAATCTTTCTGAATATTTCATGTAAGAATCCTGGAAACACAGAGTAAATTTGGTTATACTGACCTTCATTCTTTTATTCTTAGTCAGTGAATTACACAGTTATACCAAATCACTCATAGAGAAGTTTATGTATTCCCCTGTTTTACCATTGTCATATACAGTTGTTTAGTATGGAAGGAGTTGTCCAAAGTGTCCAAACCTGGTTATGGCATGCATCCACATGCCTGGTAAAATGATTTATTGTTCCCTCACAGAACCAGCATGGAAAAGATGACATCTTTGAAAGTGAACTGCTGGCTGCAGTGGTTTACCGTGACTCTGGCCCTGCTGAGTGGAGTCCCTGCATTGCCGGTTGACATGGACCATGTGTGCATGGTGCCGTCAACAGCCAAGTACAGACTGACGTTTACCAGCCAGTGGACTCAAACCGCCTTCCCCAAACACTACCCTCTGTACAGGCCGCCTGCACAGCGGTCCCCCATCATTGGTGAGTGGGCTGCTCTTATGAGTAAGGACAGGGTAGAAAATTAACATTTGCTGCAACACTTTTTGGGTCTGTTCACCCAAACCTTTTACATTGTTCCTATTGAGGGGGTTTGATCGAGTAACTACAATTAACCCCTCCAAAGGAAGTCATAACAAAGGTTAGGTGATATACAAACTTAACATAAAGGTTCAAAAATGGGATTTTCACAGTGATGCCATAGAAGAGCCATTTTTGGTTCCCCCAAAAACCTTTCAGAGAACTCTTTTTCTTGGTGTAAAGAACATTTTGATAATCTGGAGAACTTTTTTCCGAAATAAAAAACCTTAAGTGCAGTGAAAAGTTTTCATTGATGTCAAAGGTTAATGGAACCATAAATGCCAGTAAAAACATTGCTTTTTAAAAA
Source organism: Carassius carassius (assembly GCF_963082965.1). Lineage (NCBI taxonomy): Eukaryota > Metazoa > Chordata > Actinopteri > Cypriniformes > Cyprinidae > Carassius > Carassius carassius. The sequence goes on along the minus strand of NC_081787.1, from coordinate 25,275,832 downwards.
AGTTTAAATAACATTTCATAAACTTATTAGCCAATGTGCATATTTTTTTATTGCTTGCTGATCGTTATTGGATAATGGATTATATGGATTACAAAAATCTATAAGAAATTTTTTATAATTATTTTTGAGTATAACAAAATTATATAAAAACTACAGAAAATCTGATAATTGGCCATGTTAAACTATGCTTTAGGGATACCAAAAAAATCTGATTTGATCAAAATGAGATTATGCCTCAAATTTTCCTATAAAAAAGTCAAGCCCTCATAAGCCATTGTATAGCTCAAACTCTGTTCTATGGGTCTGAGCAAGACATGGCAGAGCTTGCTTGAGTAGCATGTTATGCACTGAAGTAGAAGTACAGTTTCATTATAGGAGTAACTCACAGCTCAGACTATCACATCTGGCAAAGGAACGAGTACGCCAGTAATGGGATGAGAGAGTTCTCTGAGAGAGGAGAGGCTTGGACCCTGATAAAGGAAGAGGAGGCAGCTGGGGAACGGATCCAGAGTGTCTATGGCGGAGGAACCGGTCAGGCAACCACAGAATTTGAAGTCTATGCAAGACACTCCTTAGTAAGTACAGTACACTCACTGTACACTGCAGTAGGTTAAAGCAAGGAAAAGCCTAAACCTTTCTTCAGCACCAAATCATGGCCCTGCATATGATGTATTTTTATGCATTTTATGCAGCTGTATGATACTAAAATGATTATCAAATCCAATTAGAAGGGTTTTCAGTTAGCTGGTCAGGCTAAAACATCATGAGGCTGACCAGATCAACCAACTTAATTCTGATTTGGCTACACTGAGATACAGAATAGACCATCTTTGACCATCTACAGTAAGACCAGCAAACTTCACTGGCCTCCCAAGAATTCCATATAAAATATTAAAGAGAGTATTGTAAATAATAAAACTTTCTAAATGAAAACCAGCCAGAAACTCATAATAGCTAATGAGCAGGATAAAACCAGAGTGGAACAGAACACTAATGGTTTTCTTGTTTTGCAGCTGTCCTTCATTGTCCGCATTGTGCCAAGTCCTGACTGGTTTGTTGGAATAGACAGTCTAAACTTGTGTGAGGGTGATAACTGGATAGAAAACATAAACCTAGATCTCTACCCATACGATGCCAGCACAGACAGTGGTTTCACCTTCTCTTCACCAAACTTTTGAGACTATTCCTCAAGACAAGATCACTCAGGTAATGTCTAAAAGCAGATAAACCTACAAGTTATATAATATTAGCCAAGAAACAATGCTTCTTAGACCAGAATGAGCTGGTTTGCTGGTCTTTTTTTTTGTTTTTTGTTTTTTTTGTATAAGCTGTTCTCCCAGTCTGGCCAAGCTAGTGTTAAGCTCACCAACTGAAATGTTTTCATAAGACCAGCCTGACCAGACTTGGAGGCCAGAGGAGACCAGGAGACAATCTTAAGCAAGTATAAGATGCATTTTTTCAGCAGAGTTAGCCTACTTTTGGAATCAATTCCTGGAAAAAAAAAAAAAACTTAAACCAGCCTAAGGTGATTTGAGTGAAGTGACATTCAGCCAAGTATGGTGACCCATACTCAGATTTTGTGCTCTGCATTTAACCCATCCGAAATGCACACACACAGAGCAGTGAACACACACACACACACACTGTGAGCACACACCCGGAGCAGTGGGCAGCCATTTATGCTGCGGCACCCGGGGAGCAGTTGGGGGTTCGATGCCTTGCTCAAGGGCACCTAAGTCGTGGTATTGAGAGTGGAGAGAGAACTGTACATGCACTCCCCCCACCCACAATTCCTGCCGGCCCGGGACTCGAACTCACAACCTTTCGATTGGGAGTCCGACTCTCTAACCATTAGGCCACGACTTCCCCATTTGCTGGTTTAAACTGGTTCAGTTTGTCACTGGTCAAAACTCCTCCTAAAACCAGCAGACCAGACCGCCTAACCACCTTTTTTTCTGCAGGGATGGAGGTCTTGTTACAGATCTTGTTACATTTATGTCTTCTCTCAACAGATAACCCCATCATTCCCAAGTCACCCTGCAAACTCCTTCTACTATCCCAGACTGAAGCATCTCCCCCCAATAGCCAAAGTCTCCCTAACAAAGATCAAGAACAACCAGATCTTCAGCTTACCCATTCAGCCGACCCAGTCCAATCAGATTCCAAGTGGGAATGAGATAGATGGGTCCCTCATAAGTAAGCATTGGGAATTTTTTGTAAAAATGAATTGTGATCGTAGTCTCCTCACATAGAATCTATTCATGATATACTTGCATTTGAATCTTAAATGCATGTATTCCATTTTTAAAGGAAACACTAATCACCACAAGTTCTCTCTATGGATTTGTAAAGGCTATAGAAAGGTTTATACACTCCCATGGTTATCAACACAACAAACTGCAAAACACGATAATGGAGTACAACCCCTTTAAAAGTTTTTTGCCACTTAGAACTCAGGAAGTGTTTGCATAGAAGTGAAATTTGTGCATTGACTCCTTCCTTTTGTTTTCCTACTTGTCCAGAAGTCTGTGATAGATATCAACCTTTTACAAGATCAGGATATCTGGAAAGCATCAGTGATGTAGGAGATCTCTCTAGGCAGGTTCAAGATGAGAAGTAATTTTTTTTTCCTGCAAAATGTAAAGGATTTACATTTGCTGTTTGAGTTTAATTTAAATTCAGAGTAAGTAGTAGTAAGTAGAAGTTTTATTTATCATACTGTAAAACATAAAATTAAATGCTAAATTAACATGATTTAGCATTTAGGCAACTTTTCATTTTTGTTTACACTTCACAAATATAAATGTTTCACAAATGATATAAATGCTTAGCCCAAAATATTTTCATGATAATTTTTTTTAATGAACATTTTTGCAAATTGGTGACAAAATTATTGGAATTAGTACAATTGTCATACATACTTTTTAATACAATCTGTTTGGATCATGCTTCTTTCTTGTATTTTTGTTTTTTTGGGTTTTTTTTTTACACTACACAAAAATTACAAATTCATATGAATTTGCCACCAATTTGTCAAAAAACATAAACTAGTTATTTTTTTCCTGAGATCAAGTCTCTTAGCCTTAATAGCCCCATTTAATTGGGCTAATAACTATTTGGGGGCAGTCAAGGCCTAATGGTTAGAGAGTCGGATTTGTAACCAAAAGATTGCGGATTTGAGTCTCGGTAGATCTCACCACAACTGAGGTGAGACCCTTGAGCAAGGCACCAAACCCCTCAACTGCTCCATAGGTACCGCAGCAAAAATGGCTTCCCACTGATCTGTGTGTGTGTGTGTGTGTGTGTGTGTGTATGTTTATTACTGCAGAGTACACATTCTGAGTATGGGACACAATACTTGGCTGCATATAGCTGTCAATGTCACTTTTTTAAGGAATAGTGCACTGAAACATGAATATTTTGATTAGTCGATTTTATGATTATTTTATTTTTCTCTTTTTCTATAGATACCCCTCTGGACTGTGAGGTGTCTGTCTGGTCACCTTGGGGTCTTTGTTTTACCCGTTTCTTGCCACACTGACCCTTTCACAGAACCCCCTATATTCACATGCATCCTGCAAACAATGGGGCTGCCTGCCCATCCCTAGAAGAAAAAAAAGCTCTGTTTTCTTGACAACTTTGTGTGAATATAAAGAGGAGCTACCATCCATACTTCATCCACAGGGACACTTTAAAGGTAAAGACTTGGTTCTTTTAAAGCTATGATGTTGCAGGTGAGTTAACAAGCTTAAATGTGGTAATGAACAGGCTAGGCAACATATTCCAAGTTAGGCTGAGTTTGCTGTAAGTTTCACACTGTTCTCATGCACTGTTCATTGAGTCTGGTGCTCTTTGGTGAAAAAAAATAATAATTGTTATATATATATATCTCAGACAAAATGTCAGACATTTTCTTATTTCACTATTCAAAGCCACTTTTGCAATGTCTTCTAATAAGCATTTTTACGGTGGCCGATAGAGCTCAACACGATGCAAATTAAGAAAACACATGCAAATTGAAAAAACACCAGCAAATGATAAAAAACATCTTCATCAGTTTGAAATCACAAGTATTGCAAATCACAGCACATGCATATAACGAAACGCTGCAAATCCTCACAACACGTGCAAATTAAGAAATGTGCTGCAAATAGCACTGACCACAATGGAAATGTTTCAAGGAGACCCCCAAAAAGTGTCGGACCTGGCTGGGATTTGCTTATCGTGCAGTAGCTACTGGTCAGTGGAGTTGTTGGTGAACTGAAAGGTGTTTTTTTGTTTTTTTTGATTGCATGATTCCTTTATCTTTTGGATATTATTAGCCTAAATAAGCTGAATAATTAAATGTAAAACGTTACTTAAAATGGCTAACTTTATTATCCTCAGCAAAATATAATTTCAAGGTTAATGATAATAAATTTGCAATGCTTCATTAATTGTTTCTTAATGTGCATGTGCTGTGCGGATTTGCAGCGCATTTCGTTATATGCATGTGTTGTGAGGATTTGAAGCGTTTCTTAATTTGCATGTGTTAAGGATTTGCAGCGTGTTTTGTTATATTCATGTGTTGTGAGGATTTGCAGCGTATTTCGTTATATGCATGTGTTGTGAGGATTTGCAGCGCGTTTCGTTATATGCATGTGTTGTGATGATTTGCAACACTTGTGTTGTCAAACTGATGAAGATGTTCTCTTTATTTGCTGGTGTTTTTTTCAGTCTGCATGTGTTTTCTTATGTTGCAGCGTGTTGATCTCTCTTGGCCATCGTACATTTTAGTCGGTGAATCATTTCTAGGATTCACACAAGTAACCGCATTCTGGTGTTGTTCATCACAGTAATTTTGGACATAAACTATGGTGACAAAGTGTCACAAAATATTTTGTCTTGATCCTCTTTTGAATCCTTTTTGTTAAATACAGTATTCGGCTCGAAAACTGTGATCTTTCTAACAAATGACATTTGGTTTAATATTTTGTTTTCTAATGCACAACATTTTCAAGTGTGACACAGTATCTAAATAGTTTTTGGGCTGGATTGTAATTACTATATATTACACTATATATCTTAACAAAGCAAGACAGGTAATAGGTTGACTATTTCTATTAACATATTTAGGTTTCTCCCTATAGTCTTATCATTGCTTTCTGTTTACCTTGTTTAAACATGACTATAAACAGCAGCTGGAGATTTCTCACACTAAACCTGCTGGGCACAAAAGTCTTTACTAGGTCATGTTATTGTTACCTGCTGTAACTTTCTTACCTCAAAATGACTGAGGAGATTCCAGAGGACACACTTGTGTCAGGTCAGTGAAGAGCAATTGTGCTGTTATTTGATCCTGAATGGGTCCGGAAACACTTTTCATTATATTCTGCTCACACTAACAAGTGATTTAATAAATATTTTGAAAATATAATCCAACTTTTAATATGTGTAGAACCTTTTTTGCTGACTTTATGTGTGGGCTTTTGTTTGTTTGTGGTCCAAACGGCACAATAAATTCCGGAGACAATTGTCCTAGATACATTTGGCCCATTCTTATCGAGACAAAAACAGCCTGTTTATACTATTTATGGGCTTGTATCAAAATAGTAGTACAAAAGTAGTGTAATTTTTGTTTTTCATTTTTATTTTTTCAGGTATAATGTGTATTGTCATGAGTAATTAAATATATCATACCATGACATCTAGAATAAAAGGGACTGAAATATAATACTTATGGAAACTACATATTGTGGAGTTAAAACACAGACCTGTAAAATTATTTTCTTAACCTCTTAAAAATATTGGATTAAATGACAACATGAGGGTGAGTAAATGATAACAGAAATTTAATTTTCATTTGGTGAATGATTCATTTAACTCTTTATTCCAGCAAGATTTTAACATGTATAGGGAATTCAGTTTTGTGGGTGATGGAGTAAAATGGTGCACTGCATATAGAAAGTAGCTACACTGGTCCTAATGTACTGTAAAAATTTTGTAATAAGGACATTATCATTGTCTGTTGGTTTCTCCCTTCAAGCATGTTTCTGCTAGAGCACTGGGATGAAAATAAGAAGGCCAATATCCAACACCTTGGTTTGACTGTGACTGTGAGAGACCCTGACAATGCGGTCTGAAGCATTCAACTCATCAAATAAACTCTTAACTGTAACCACATGCAACAATTCCTCTGATACATTCTGTCATATGCAGGTAATCTTGTTAAAACGCTTTGGGAGATATGGAAAATTCACCTTTACCTCCCATGCTTCGGGTCAACATTTCTTGTGCATGCAGTCCAACTCCACCAGGTTCTCTGTGTTTTCTGGAGATCGTTTGGTGAGTTGTTAAATGAGGCCTCATGTAAGCTAGCTGACATTTTAAAAATCAACATATGTCTCTTTATGTACAGAAAGTGCATTTAGATGTCCAGATGGGCGAGCATACCATTGATCCTAATGCTGCGAAGGCAAAGGACACTATGAAAGCAATGGAGTACAACTTGCAACATCTCATTGACCAGATGCGATTACATTAGCAGGCAACAAAATTTCCAAGGGTAAGCAAACACAGGCAGGATGGCCTGACAACAAAATGTTACCATATTAATAGCTTGCCAGGATCAGAATATGAACCAGACCGAATGTCATCTTACCATGTTTTCCAAGGGATACTTACTCTCTGGTAATTATGTGCTATTTGTATCTGTTTATTTTACTGCAACCAGGAACGTGAGGAGAAATTTCGCCAAATGAGTGCGGATACAAATGGAAACGTTTTGTGGTGGGCCATTATTCAGACATCAATACTCCTCTCTGTTGGAATCTGGCAAATGAAAAACCTCAAAAACTTTCTCATTGAAAAGAAGTTGGTTTAGCTTTATGAAATAAATGACTGCGTGTCTGGACAACTGTACCATTTTTTTGAAGCATAATGTTTAAGTCTAAATTACTTCATCTGAGCATAAACATCTGAGCATTTACCCAGCAAGAATGTTTCATAACTTAAGTGATTTTAATAAATTCATAATACTTATTAAATAGGCTAGCTACCTATAGATTCTCCTCTTTGTGTTTTATTCCATTCTAACTGTGTGTTCCACTACGAATATTTATATTTATTCCACCAATATATCAACTACGGTTATTAAAGTAAAACTATCAACACCGCCATCAACAAAAAAGATACAGAAATATTAATGTTGTTTGATTTATTGACTTTACAGTAAATATTAAGCCTAATTCTCACCATTGGTCTTTTTTTGAGAAGTGCGGAGCGTGAGTTTAGTCAACGTGACGTTGTCGTATCAAAAAGCATCGGACAATATGCTTATTAGTTATAGTAGCGTAAACCTGCAATTTAGTGTACACATGACTGATATAAATCTGGATAGCGGTAAAAAAGACACACTTCGTGAAGTCCTCGGGGACATTTTTTTATTTCTTTTCTTTTTATATCATTTATTATATTTGGCTCAAACGCCACATCCACCTTTATTTTTTACCCTCGTTTGATGTAGGCTACATTTAATCAGTTTATTTTTTTTTATTTTATTTTCACATTTTTAAGTGAATCATTAGTCCCTCAAAGTCGTTATTTTAAACTGAATTAATCCACTCGAGATGGATCGGTTTGCTATGTGTGATCTAACATAGGTTCTGTCTCAAAACCGTGTGAGCAGTCCACCTAGGAAGGGTTCTGGCAATAACAAGTGCATACCATATTTTACTGGCATTTGGTAATAGCAACAGTTTTGGCATTATAAGCCAATCTTAGCGCCATATGAGGCTATATAGTAAACAGTTCACTTGTAGAAGTTGTAGCACACAGCTATTGCTGCAATTCGTGTCACCCGTTCCTGAGTGTCAGCTGAATTTTACAAATTGCAGTCACATCATCTGTAATGTTTGCTTTCAGAGAGGTAGCACATTCAACAAAAATAATTTATATATAACATTATAATTAACATTACATTATACTTACATTTATATATTCAGATTTCAAAACGGTATAATGGTGCTGGTTTTACATTTAGTCAGAACATTAATTAATTGTGTGGATATACTGCCTTCTGCTGGAGGTGATATAGTTCTACACGGAGGGTGTATTTGTTTTCCCCTTTAGGAAAGCAGGACCCCACTGTCTGATAAAGTAAGATACAAAACTATTTTTGCATTTCTTGCCTCTTTTCTGTTTTCTGATTTGTACAGGAACATTTCAAGAATGCTTACATATCAAAGTTTGAGATGACTGTTCAAAATCAAAGTTATGTCAATATGATTTATGCAAATTTTGACATTTTTGTGACTTACAACTTTAAACCACAGAGGATTAGAGTAGAGTACAGTCTTTAGTACATGTAAAACTACTGTATGTGTTTAGTGCAATTTCAATTTTTTACTCCATTTCATTCTCCGTTAGTTTGCATGGAGATCACGGGTGGACAGCCTTTGTCAAGTAAACCCTCAGTTGGATCTTTGAAAACAAATTTTCTCCCAAAACTGCAGTTGACTGCAGGTTTTTTGTATTTTACATTTTTTTACCAGCCTTTCAGTGAATTATTCAGAGAAGCATTTCCACAACTCCATGACAAATATTCACTTCTTTTAATTTATTGATTTACTTTACTTTTTTTTGCATTAAAGCAGTAGTTCACCCCAAAATGAAAATGACTGAAAACAGCGTATCAGAATGATTTCTGAAGGATCATGTGACACTGGAGACTGGGGTAATGGCTGCTGAAAATGTAGCTTTACTGTCAGAGGAATAAATTAATTTAGAAATATATTAAAATACAAATAAAAAGTCAGAGGCAGAGAACGCTTTTTATATGCATTTTAAATGAGGCTTGCATTCTTCTAAGACAACATGTGATGCTATATAGATGTAGGAACAGAGGATTTGAAGAAGAGAACACTATAAACATATACTGTACTTTATTAATGTAACACGTCATTGAAAACGTTCCAGTTCAAGACTGGCATTACAATCCTACAAGTCAGAGACAAGGTGCATTTTTGCTTGTTTGAGCTCTCTTTAATCATGTAAGATGAATAAATTGTTCCATCTGTTACAGTTTTTTAAGCAGGTAAAAACATTTTATTAGAGCTGTTTCTCTGTTTATTTCAGTTTCTACAGTGACAAGAAGATCCTCGTCCTCTGCTAGCCTGTATGATATGAACAGCTTTCATCTCTAAATAAAGTTGAAAGTAAGTTTTAGTGTGTAAGTAAACATTTAGAACAACTTGTTAAAAGTCCTTTAGTTTCGCATTTAACAGTTTCATAATATTTATTTTTATATTTGATTTAGTGATACTAAACTGTTTCATAGTCAGCTGTACAGAACAAAACTGACATGACAGAGAAATGTATACCTTATTTTATTGCAATCCAGTTGACTGCGTTTGATGACTTTTTTGAAAAATCATTAACATCCCTTATGAAAGTCTGTGAAATATTATCTGTCATGTCTGTTTTCATAGAATAGTCTGTGCTTTAATCACTGAATGACTTGCTTGTGATTGTAACATTTGTCTGGTTGTTCTTTCTCAGAGCTGACAGCATAGAACTCAACAGAAGGGGGCACACTCACACAGTAAACATCCTTTATTTTTCTGTATACTTATCCTTGTGTCATTTACTGTTGAGTATACACAACCCTGTCCTGATATATAGGCTACTTCTGTTTTTTCCATCCATAATTTGTGACTGCAGTTGTATCTGATCAAATGCACATTATTATTCTTTAGCTTGGGTTAAACTAATTAATTTTACTTGGTTGGAACAGCAGCTACGCTAATGTCTCTATTTGTTTCTCTGTTTCGCCACAGGATTTACACAAGCTCCAGTATGGATCCAGAACCCCTGAGAAGAGATGATTCCAACCCCTCAGAGGACCTCAGATGACCCTGAAACAACATACACAACTAACAAATATAGCCACAAGTGAGATTCCATCATATAATAATTGCTATTAATAGTGTTCATTGTCTGGGTGACTATGTCTTGTATTAATTTTTCATTTGCACATAAACTGACAGTCACCACTTATAAGCTACTACTAAATATTGTAGAAACTTAATTTTCTGTAAAGTTGCTTTGCAATTATTTGTATCGTAAAAAGCGCTATACAAATAATTTAATTTAATTTAATCTACCCAGATGTCCTGAGTAGAATTTGTCTTAGAAACTCACCAATGGACTGTCGCATAGGTTTGTCAGCACTAGAGATGCACTGTTACTCTATTTTCAGATACTCATTATTGCTGGTTTTGGTTTTCAACTTGAACTGCATTGTTATGGATACTCCAGACCAATGCTGATAATCAAGCTTGTTGTGGCTAATACAATATCAGTTACTTTCCCTATTTACATTTTATTCCTTTTAACAACAATTATTAGCTAATTAATTAAAAACTACTAACTTCACACAAAATAGTCATATAAAAGACTTTACAATGCATATAGCAAACAGACCTAGTATTATTAATAACATTGATGTTTTCATCAACTTAAAAATAAAGCCTGAAACCTTAGTAACTATATTTTCATCCTTTAAATCTAACTGAAAAGTAATGATTGCAACAAAATTATTTTAGTCTTTGATGCATGAAATATTAGAGTACAATATAATAAAACCTGAAATTAAGGTGCTGATAAATGAAACTATAGTACTAAACTAAATCAAAAACTAAAGAGTAAGAAAAAAAAATACAATGATATTCTTAAAACTGTGTGTGTATATATATATATATATATATATATATATAATACCATAATATAATTATTGCTGTTTCATTTAAAAATCAATCATATGAGATTAAAACACATTAATCGAGTAGTATTGTTTTAGGCCATTAGTTGGAAAGGTATAAAATATATAAAAAACAATTTCTCTGTAATAACTACAGTGAGTATTTCTATATGAATGTATAAAAATACTAACTGTTGTTAATGCAGAGAGATAATATCTTAATAAATAACCCCTATCATTTTATGATTTATTTATTTATGCACAACTGACTTCCAAAATTATGTTAACCGGGTCTCGTCACTTCTGGTTCAAGCCTTTGCATATGCTTCATTAAATATGAAGCAGTTATACTCAAGATACCAAAGATTATCATAACCAATGTCCATCACATATGCGAACTGATATCTTTTATTTTTATTCTTTTCACTAAAATTTACATATAAAAACTCATAAAACATCAACCATAAAACCAGCTAGCTAGTTTAACTGATATTATAAACCCTTAGGCATTTTATTTTCCCTCAAATTTTGTTCTGTTTGTTTCACATGAAATATTGGGCATGTTAATACAACCCGAATTCCGGAAAAGTTGGGACGTTTTTTAAATTTTAATAAAATGAAAACTAAAGGAATTTCAAATCACATGAGCCAATATTTTATTCACAATAGAACATAGATAACGTAGCAAATGTTTAAACTGAGAAATTGTACACTTTTATCCACTTAATTAGCTCATTTAAAATTTAATGCCTGCTACAGGTCTCAAAAAAGTTGGCACGGGGGCAACAAATGGCTAAAAAAGCAAGCAATTTTGAAAAGATTCAGCTGGGAGAACATCTAGTTAATTGATATCAGGTCTGTAACATGATTAGCTATAAAAGCTTTGTCTTAGAGAAGCAGAGTCTCTCAGAAGTAAAGATGGGCAGAGGCTCTCCAATCTGTGAAAGACTGCGTAAAAAAATTGTGGAAAACTTTAAAAACAATGTTCCTCAACGTCAAATTGCAAAGGCTTTGCAAATCTCATCATCTACAGTGCATAACATCATCAAAAGATTCAGAGAAACTGGAGAAATCTCTGTGCGTAAGGGACAAGGCCGGAGACCTTTATTGGATGCCCGTGGTCTTCGGGCTCTCAGACGACACTGCATCACTCATCGGCATGATTGTGTCAATGACGTTACTAAATGGGCCCAGGAATACTTCCAGAAACCACTGTCGGTAAACACAATCCGCCGTGCCATCAGCAGATGCCAACTAAAGCTCTATCATGCAAAAAGTCATATGTGAACATGGTCCAGAAGCGCCGTCGTGTCCTGTGGGCCAAGGCTCATTTAAAATGGACTATTTCAAAGTGGAATAGTGTTTTATGGTCAGACGAGTCCAAATTTGACATTCTTGTTGGAAATCACGGACGCCGTGTCCTCCGGGCTAAAGAGGAGGGAGACCTTCCAGCATGTTATCAGCGTTCAGTTCAAAAGCCAGCATCTCTGATAGTATGGGGGTGCATAAGTGCATACGGTATGGGCAGCTTGCATGTTTTGGAAGGCTCTGTGAATGCTGAAAGGTATATAAAGGTTTCAGAGCAACATATGCTTCCCTCCAAACAACGTCTATTTCAGGGAAGGCCTTGTTTATTTCAGCAGGACAATGCAAAACCACATACTGCAGCTATAACAACAGCATGGCTTCGTCGTAGAAGAGTCCGGGTGCTAACCTGGCCTGCCTGCAGTCCAGATCTTTCACCTGTAGAGAACATTTGGCGCATCATTAAACGAAAAATACGTCAAAGACGACCACGAACTCTTCAGCACCTGGAAATCTATATAAGGCAAGAATGGGACCAAATTCCAACAGCAAAACTCCAGCAACTCATAGCCTCAATGCCCAGACGTCTTCAAACTGTTTTGAAAAGAAAAGGAGATGCTACACCATGGTAAACATGCCCCGTCCCAACTATTTTGAGACCTGTAGCAGAAATCAAAATTGAAATGAGCTCATTTTGTGCATAAAATTGTCAGGAGAAAGCAGGCTGGATTCAGATGCGGGTAAACTCAAGGCTTTATTCGAAACAGAGTAGAAGAGTCACGGTTCACAGGTTACACTCGCAGTGACAGGATGAGTAGCAGATGAGTCACGTTTCACAGAAGTACGTATGACCGCCGGACCGGAGGGATGAACAGCTGGAAGCTACTAGGAGCTCAAGGCTTGTAAGAACAAGGGCAGAGGAATCAACTAAACACACTGGAGCCTGAGGACAAGACACGACAAGGTGAGTTCAAAGAGCTGCTAGATGATCGGAGCTATTGGTATGAATAACAACAGTCTGACAATAGACAGAGAAACACAGGGAATAATAAAGGGGAAAAAATTAGAAGGATATAGAGAACAGGTGGCGAGCAATTAAGGTTAAAAACGGGGAAACAAGGGAGGCGGGGAAAACACAAACAGGCAGACGCGGTGAGCTGTCAAACCATCCCAACACACACACACACCAAAAAGACAGGTGATTAGCCCCGAGACCCGACAGTACCCCCCCTCCCAGGAGCGTCACCTGGCGCTCTAGGAAGGGGCCTAACTCGATGCCGCCGGAAGTCCTCAATCAACGAGCGGTCCAGAATGTCCCGGGACGGCACCCAACACCTCTCCTCTGGACCATACCCCTCCCAGTCCACAAGATACTGAAACCCCCTGCCGCGGCGCCGCTCATCGAGTAATCTCTTAACCGTATAGGTAGGAGATCCATCCACAAGACGAGGGGGTGGGGGGGGTGGGGCGACTGCAAGCAGGATTAAGGGGGGAAGAGAACACAGGCTTGACCCTGGAAACATGAAACACCGGGTGAACCTGACCAAGAGTAGGAGGGAGCTTGAGCCTGATCGCCACCGGACTAACCACCTTGGTGATGCGGAAAGGCCCAATGAATCTGGGTGCCAGCTTACGAGAAGGCGCCCGGAGAGGCAGATCCTTGGTAGAGAGCCAAACCCGTTGACCACACACATAGGTAGGAGGAGAGGACCGGCGACGATCAGCTGCAGCCTTGGTTCTGTCAGAGGTTTGGACCAAAATCCTCCTGACTCTCTCCCAGGTGCGACGGCAGCGCTGGACGAAAGCCAGGGCGGATGGAACCGCTGCGTCGGGTTCCTGTGATGGGAACAGAGGTGGATTAACCAACAGCACACTCAAAAGGGGACATACCTGACGCGGCCGCAGGAAGGGTGTTATGGGCGTATTCCGCCCAGGAGAGCTGCTGACACCAGGAACTCGGATTGTTGGATGCTAGACAGCGGAGCATTCTTCCTAGATCCTGGTTGGCCCGCTCACACTGCCCATTGGTCTGAGGATGAAAACCAGATGACAGACTAGCAGAGGCCCCAATCTGTCTACAAAATTCCCTCCAGAACCGGGAGACGAACTGGGGACCCCTATCTGAAACAACATCCACCGGTAACCCGTGGAGACGGAAGACGTGATCCACCACCAGTTGGGCGGTCTCCCGGGCGGAGGGTAGCTTGGGCAGGGGAATAAAATGAACCGCTTTGGAAAAGCGATCCACTACCGTGAGAACTACAGTGTTTCCCTTCGAAGGAGGAAGCCCAGAGACGAAATCAAGGGCAATGTGTGACCAAGGACGGGAAGGGATAGGGAGAGGATGCAGTAGACCATCAGGAGGGCGATTGACAGGCTTACTTTGGGCACATGTGGGGCAGGCCAACACAAACTGTCTAACATCCGCGGCCATAGTAGGCCACCAAAAACGCTGTCGGATGGCAGACAACGTTCTCCGAATACCTGGATGGCAGACTAACCTGGATGAGTGACCCCACTCAAGGACCTCAGAGCGCAGCGCAGCCGGCACCGGCAACCTGCCCGCCGGACACTCTCCCGGCACCTGCACCCCTCGACCGGCCTCCTCAACTCGCTGCTCGATACCCCACGAAAGAGCCCCGACCACCACCCCCTCAGGAAGGATGGCCTCGGCCGCAAACTCCCCTCCCGGAGCACCGAACAGGCGAGAGAGGGCATCAGGCTTGGTGTTCTTTGATCCCGGCCGGTACGAGAGGGTGAAGTTGAATCTGGCAAAGAAGAGCGCCCAGCGGGGCCTGACGCGAGCTCAGCCTCTTGGCCGAACGGACGTATTCAAGGTTCTTGTGATCCGTCCAGACCAAGAAGGGCTGCGCTGACCCCTCCAACCAATGACGCCACTCACCCAAGGCCAATCGTACCGCCAGCAGCTCTCTGTTGCCGATGTCATAGTTACGTTCTGCAGGGCTGAGACGACGAGAGAAGAATGCACAAGGATGAACCTTCCCATCATGGAGGGAACGCTGAGATAGAACTGCGCCAACCCCAACGTCCGAAGCATCAACCTCAACAATGAACTGGGCCTCCGGATCTGGAACCACCAGAACAGGTGCAGAGACAAAACGGGACTTTAAAATGTCAAAGGCTACCTGCGCCTCCCGGTTCCACCTGAAGGACACCTTAGTGGAGGTTAAGGCTGTCAGCGGTGCCGCGATCTGACCAAAATTCCGGATGTAACGCCGGTAGAAGTTGGCAAAACCCAGGAAACGCTGCAGAGCCTTCCGGGAGTCAGGGACCGGCCACTGGGCAACAGCTTCAATCTTAGCGGGATCAGGCTTGATCCCCTCCGTAGAAATAATATGGCCAGGGAACGTAACAGACTCAGCGTGGAATTCGCACTTCTCCGCCTTGACAAACAACTGGTTCTCTAGTAACCGCTGGAGAACCCGTCTGACATGCTGGGTGTGTAATTGGAGAGAAGAAGAAAAAATCAAAATATCATCCAAATACACAAAGACAAATTGATTAATCACGTCACCCAACACGCTGTTGACGAGTCCCTGGAAAACGGCTGGAGCATTGGTCAGACCAAACGGAAGAACCAAGTACTCGTAGTGTCCCGAAGGGGTGTTAAATGCCGTCTTCCACTCATCCCCCTCCCGAATGCGCACCAAGTGGTAGGCGTTGCGCAGGTCTAACTTGGTGAAGACCCGAGCTCCCTGTAATAAATCAAAAGCAGAAGACATTAAAGGTAGGGGGTACCTGTTCTTGATAGTAATGTCATTCAAACCTCTGTAATCAATACAAGGCCGCAGGGAGCCGTCCTTCTTCTGAACAAAGAAAAACCCTGCACCAGCAGGAGAGGAGGAATGGCGGATGAGCCCAGCCTGAAGTGACTCACGTATGTACTTGTCCATGGCCTCTCTCTCAGGACCTGAAAGGGAATATAAACGACCCTTAGGCGGAGAAGAGCCCGGGAGGAGATCAATGGCACAGTCGTAAGGGCGATGCGGAGGTAGCGAGGTGGCCCGGGCCCTACTGAAGACCGCCCGAAGATCATGGTACTCCGCCGGAACACCAGTCAGGTCAGAGGGATCCTCCTGAGGAACACAAGACACAGAGACAGGACAAAAAGCAGCACCCAAACATGACACGTGACAAGACTGACTCCAGGCTCAAACAGAATTACTAACCCAATCAATGTGGGGATTGTGCTTGTGCAACCATGGGTGTCCCAGAATTAAAGGAGCCTTAGGGGAATCAATAATAAACAGTTCAATCCGCTCATGATGACTGCCAGCAATATGGAGGTCTATCTTAGGAGTGACGTGGGTGATGGTGGTAAGGGGACGGCCAGCTAATGACCATGCTGAAACGGGACTAACTAAAGGAACAAGTGGGATTCTCCAACGTTGAGCAGAGGCAGCATCAAGGAAGTTCCCCTCAGCCCCTGAGTCCACAAGGGCGAGTCCAGTGTGTAAACGACTCTGGAAGGAGAGTTGGAACGGCAGCTGAGTGCGTGCTGCAGGAGAGCTTGAGCTGAGAACCGTGCCCACCAGGACTCTCCGCCTCACTGGTGGGCCCTGGCTTTTAACGGACACTGAAGGGCAAAGTGGCCTCCCTTGCCGCAGTATAGACACGCCCCCGACGACAGACGCTCCTGCTTCTGCCATGGTGTAAGCCGTAGACGACCCAACTGCATGGGCTCCTCTTCCGAGGGCTGTCGGCCGGCTGAACTGGCAGAGGAGGACTCTAGGTGGCGCCACGGGGCGGGTGTTTGCCGTTGTTGGCGGCGCCGGCTAAGACGACCCTCAATGCGGAGCGCGAGACTAATGAGCCTATCCAATTCCCGCGGGAGCTCTATGGCCGCGAGTTCATCCGAAATGGCGAAATCCAACCCCTCGAGAAAAAGAGCGCGCAGCGCGCTCTCATTCCAGCCGCATGCCGCAGCTAAAGTCTGGAACTGGATAGCATAGTCAGTGACGGAGCTCCTCCCCTGAGACAGTCGTGATAACTGGGCCGCCGCCTCGTCACCCTGAGCAGAGCGATCAAACAATTTGGCCATCTCTAGACTGAAATCCGCGAAAGTGGCACAACAGGGAGCCCGCGATCTCCATACGGCGATTCCCCATTCGCGGGCACGGCCCGAGAGGAGTGTAAGGACATAAGCCACCTTGGTCTCTACATTTGCGTAACGCCGGGGCTGCAGAGAAAACACCAGCGAGCATTGGGAGAGAAACGCTTGACAGGCGTTAGGATCGCCATCGTAGACCGGCGGATTGTTGGCATGGGGTTCGGACTCGTGTGACATACTGGTGTGAGGAACGGGCCCCCGGCTCGTTGCCCCTCGCTGAAGATCGTCCACCCGTGTGAGGAGTTCGGAGACTCGGGCACTGAGAACGTCCACATCCTGCGCGGTGGTGTTGAGCTGGGTGGCATGCTGCCCTAACAACACTCCCTGTTGAACGAGAGCCGAGCGAAGCGGATCAGATCCCGCTGAATCCATAATCTGGTCAGACTGTTCTGTCAGGAGAAAGCAGGCTGGATTCAGATGCGGGTAAACTCAAGGCTTTATTCGAAACAGAGGAGAAGAGTCACGGTTCACAGGTTACACTCGCAGTGACAGGATGAGTAGCAGATGAGTCACGTTTCACTCGCAGTGACAGGATGAGTAGCAGATGAGTCACGTTTCACAGAAGTACGTATGACCGCCGGACCGGAGGGATGAACAGCTGAAAGCTACTAGGAGCTCAAGGCTTGTAAGAACAAGGGCAGAGGAATCAACTAAACACACTGGAGCCTGAGGACAAGACACGACAAGGTGAGTTCAAAGAGCTGCTAGATGATCGGAGCTATTGGTATGAATAACAACAGTCTGACAATAGACAGAGAAACACAGGGAATAATAAAGGGGAAAAAATTAGAAGGACATAGAGAACAGGTGGCGAGCAATTAAGGTTAACAAGGGGGAAACAAGGGAGGTGGGGAAAACACAAACAGGCAGACGCGGTGAGCTGTCAAACCATCCCAACACACACACACACCAAAAAGACAGGTGATTAGCCCCGAGACCCGACAAAAATTGTAAACTTTCTCAGTTTAAACATTTGCTATGTTATCTATGTTCTATTGTGAATAAAATATTGCCTCATGTGATTTGATAGTCTTTTAGTTTTCATTTTATTAAAATTTAAAAAACGTCCCAACTTTTCCGGAATTCGGGTTGTACTTAAATACAATTAATAAAAAGCTAAAACATTGTATATATCATATATCAGTCAGCATATAATTTAATTATTATTTTTGGATTCCTCTCAGAAGAGTGGATTGTGCTTTTGGGATGTCAAAAGCAGCACTCATTTCTCAATGATATCAACAACCCATTTATAAAATCTCGCTGTATACTTTGTTCTGCAATGAATGGTCTCTTCCATTTAGGTACAGTTCCTCACAGAGCATCAAGTCAGAGCACTATGGGTAGCCATTCAGTGCCACTGTCAGGTATTTCTTCCACTAAAGAATGACTCCACTGTCTTGTATCTTGGAAAACTTTCTATCTTACTATGGATGCCCTAAGTAACACGAGAAGTATCTCTTGCAGCAGGGAATTCTCCAGTGGTCTACGGGAGCCGGTGATGAATCCATCCCATAATGTGGCGAGTCACCATGGGAAACGCCTGTGTTCAAACTGCCCTCTGGCTACAAATAAGCCTCTGTGTCCTCCCTGGGACCCCCGCCATGATTTATATACCTCAGTCCAAAAGCAATACGGATAATCACATCTCAAAATATTTTTATATGTCACAAAGCTGTGCTTTTTTTTTTACCAGATCCTTTTAGGGGAAAGACATCAGGCCTAATAATGTAATCACCATTCAGGCCTGTAGTCAAGCAATGAGCACACTGCATTGCTGACCTGTTAACTGACTCTCTTATGATGCCGCAATACATTAAACACTGCCTCTCAATGAACAGTGAACATCTGTGCTCTTGTTTCCATAAATGTATTGAAGCAATTAATCACAGACCCTTGTTGAACAGTTTGTGAGTGTGAATGTTAATATGCCATTTTGTGCATAACTCACATTGTGTTAGCAGGATGTGCTTTTAATCACATCCAAAATGTTCTCTGCAGCATGTTTATCCTCTAACACACTGATGCCAATGTACTGATGTGTTCAAACCTTGTTCACATTGATTAAAATGATGCATCTGATAATGTGGTTTGAGTTGATTTTTTTCCTGTTGTTTTTTTGTGTGTTATCTTAGTATGGCGTCAAAGATGATGTTGTTAGAGTCATCTAATCAAATCTTGGGTTCATCTAAACAAATCAGCTGGGTTTAGGAAGGTTGGCTGTCTTTGGAAAATGTTTATGTACGTTTTACACTGAACTAGATAAATATGAGCAAACAATGCCTAACTGAATGCCTGCTCAAAACTTGCTGCTAATGCAGTAGGTCTTTAAGGTCAAAAGATTCTAACCTTATTATGATCATTATGACACTGTGTTCTTTAAAAATCCCACCTTGAACGTAAGGGTTAGGATTTATATTCCAGCAGGTTTAATCCCTAAAAATAAAATGTCAGTAGATATATATTTAACAACACATATATAAATGGCCTAAAATTAGGAAATATAAAACTAATCTAACACTAACTGAACTCATTTGAGAAATACCTTAGCTATATATTTTTGGCAATTTTTAAGTATGTTGAAATAATATACTGTATATAGCCTAAATGCACTGTAAGTATATATATATATATATATATACTTACAGTGTATATAATGCAATGCTGAATAAAAAGGTAAATGTCTTCCAAAACAACAATAGACTAAACCAACTTTCATTGTTAAAAAAAAAAAAACAAAGTCAGATGACACGAGGGTGTCAGAGTTCGGGGCTAATCACCTGCCTTTTGGGGTTGTGAATGTGTGTTTGGATGGTTTGACAGCTCACTGCGTCTGCCTGTTTGATTTGAGTTTTCCCCGCCCTCCTTGTTTCTCCGTTGTTAACCTTAATTGTTCGCCACCTGTTCTCAATGTTCTTCTAATTTCTTCCCTTTATAATTCCCTGTGTTTCTCTGTCCATTGCCAGACTGTTGTAACTCTTACCAATAGCTCGAGCTGGTCTGTGTACTCACCTTGTCCTCTCTTGTCTTAAGGCTCCAGTGTCTTTTGCTGTTTTGCTCTGTCTCTTGTTCTCACGAATGCAGTACTCCAAGAAGATTCCAGCGCTCATGTCTCTGGTATTCGGCTGTCGAGCGAGCTAAACTGTGGAACAATACTCATCTGCCTTGTCTTATCTGCTTTTAATAAAGCTCAGTGTAACCCGCAACTGAATCCAGCCCGTTTCTCCTGACAGAATAGTCTGGCCAATTATGGATTCAGCGGGATCTGATCCACTTCGCTCTGCTCTCATACAGCAGGGAGTTTGATTGGGTCAGCATGCCATCCAGCTCAACACCATTGCGCAGGATGTGGACGCTCTTAGTGCCCGAGTCTTCGATCTCCTCACACGGTTGGATAGCCTTCAGCGAGAGGTGACGAGCCACACTGATGTTGTCATGTGTCCAGAGGTCACTCCTTTCATGTCCACAGATGTTGTCAAGTGTTCAGAAGATGTTGTCAAGTGTCCAGAGATCTCTCCTGTCTTGTCCACAGATGTTGTCAAGTGTCCAGAGATTCCTCCTGTCTTGTCCACAGATGTTGTCAAGTGTCCAGAGATTCCTCCTGTCTTGTCCACAGATGTTGTCAAGTGTCCAGAGATCTCTCCTGTCATGTCCACAGATGTTGTCATGTGTCCAGAGATCACTCCTGTCATGTCCACAGATGTTGTCAAGTGTCCAGAGATCTCTCCTGTCATGTCCACAGATGTTGTCATGTGTCCAGAGATCACTCCTGTCATGTCCACAGATGTTGTCAAGTGTCCAGAAGATGTTGTCAAGTGTCCAGAGATCTCTCCTGTCTTGTCCACAGATGTTGTCAAATGTCCAGAGATCACTCCTGTCATGTCCACAGATGTTGTCAAGTGTCCAGAGATTCCTCCTGTCTTGTCCACAGATGTTGTCAAGTGTCCAGAGATTCCTCCTGTCATGTCCACAGATGTTGTCTAGTGTCCAGAGATTCCTCCTGTCATGTCCACAGATGTTGTCAAGTGTCCAGAGATTCCTCCTTTCATTTCCACCGATGTTGTCAAGTGTCCAGAGATCACCCCTTCAGAGGTTGCCCCTACCTACATTGTGTTGTTCCTGCCGGTCACATCTGGGCCATGTAAAGTGTTCCTGCCTGTCCTGTCAGACCTACAGAGGTCATTCCTGCCAGTTGGGTCAAGGCCGTAGACAGTGTTCCTGCCTGTAAAGTTATGGTCATGTAAAATGTTCCTGTCGGTCCGGTTATGTCCTAAGGTCGTCTTTGCCAGTTGGGTCATGGCCGTGGAGATGTGTTCCTGTTTGCCTTGTCAAGCTCGTGGAGGCTGTTCCTGCTAGAGGTTGCGACCACGGGATCATACCAGACCAGCTGTCTGCTGCTTCTGACGAGTCCCTCGGAGGATGCTCCTGCTAGTTGTCAGCCATCTGAAGGGGCTATCCTGTCTGTTTTGTCCTGTCCTTAAAGGTTGTTTCTGTTTGTCTTGTCAAACCCATCGAGGTGGGCCCCTCTCTGGAGCGTCGGGTGACACTCCTGGGAGAGGGGGTACTGTCAGGGTTCGGGGCTAATCACCTGCCTTTTGGGGTTGTGAATGTGTGTTTTGATGGTTTGACGGCTCACTGCGTCTGCCTGTTTGATTTGAGTTTTCCCCGCCCTCCTTGTTTCTCCGTTGTTAACCTTAATTTTTCGCCACCTGTTCTCAATGTTCTTCTAATTTCTTCCCTTTATAATTCCCTGTGTTTC
Source organism: Carassius carassius (assembly GCF_963082965.1). Lineage (NCBI taxonomy): Eukaryota > Metazoa > Chordata > Actinopteri > Cypriniformes > Cyprinidae > Carassius > Carassius carassius. Next base: position 25,253,899 of record NC_081787.1, on the reverse strand, counting down.
TCTGTCCATTGCCAGACTGTTGTAACTGTTACCAATAGTAGGAGCTGGTCTGTGTACTCATATTGTCTTCAGGCTCCAGTGTCTTTTGCTGTTTTGCTCTGTCTCTTGTTCTCACGAATAGTAGTAGTACTCCAAGAAGATTCCAGCGCTAATGTCTCTGGTATTCGGCTGTCGAGCAAGCTAAACTGTGGAACGATACTCATCTGCCTTGTCTTATCTGCTTTTAATAAAGCTCAGTGTAACCCGCAACTGAATCCAGCCCGTTTCTCCTGACAGAGGAAAAGTAAATGACAATTTCATTTCTGGGTAAACAATCGCTTTAAACATTTGAACAAACCTTCAACTACAAGTTTGAATAATAGTAATGTTTGACTAGGCAAACAGCACTGATGTGCTGATTATGTGCTGATAGCACTGATTATTTCTTCGCGGCCCGGTGAAACACACCAATTTGAAACACTAACGAAATGCATAGTCGATATAAAAAAACTGGATGACGAGTAATTTCTTACTGCTAAATTCTGAAAAAACAGAGGTGTTAATTATAGGACCTAAAAACTCTGTTTGTAATAACCTAGAACACTGTCTAGGACTTGATGGTTGCGCTGTCAATTCTTCGTCATTAGTTAGGAACCTAGGTGTGCTATTTGATCGCAATCTTTCCTTAGAAAGCCACGTTTCTAGCATTTGTAAAACTGCATTTTTCCATCTCAAAAATATATCTAAATTACGGCCTATGCTCTCAATGTCAAATGCAGAAATGTTAATCCATGCATTTATGACCTCAAGGTTAGATTATTGTAATGCTTTATTGGGTGGTTTTTCTGCAAGCTTAGTAAACAACTAGAACCAGGAAGTATGACCATATTAGCCCGGTCCTGTCAACACTACACTGGCTCCCTATCAAACATCGTATAGATTTTAAAATATTGCTTATTATTTATAAAGCCCTGAATGGTTTAGCACCTCGGTATTTGAATGAGCTCCTTTTACATTATAATCCTCTACGTCCGCTACGTTCTCAAAACTCAAGCAATTTGATAATACCTAGAATATCAAAATCAACTGCGGGCGGCAGATCCTTTTCCTATTTGGCGCCTAAACTCTGGAATAACCTACCTAACATTGTTCGGGAGGCAGACACAATCTTGCAGTTTAAATCTAGATTAAAGACCCATCTCTTTAACCTGTCTCACACATAACATACTAATATGCTTTTAATATCCAAATCCTTTAAAGGATTTTTAGGCTGCATTAATTAGTTAAACCGGAACCGGGAACACTTCCCATAACACCCTATGTACTTGCTACATCATTAGAAGAATGGCATCTGCTCTAATATTTGTCTGTTTCTCTCTTATTCCGAGGTCACCGTAGCCACCAGATCCAGTCTGTGTCCAGATCAGAGGGTCACTGCAGTCACCCGGATCCAGTACGTATCCAGACCAGATGCTGGATCAGCACCTAGAAAGGACCTCTACATCCCTGAAAGACAGCGGAGACCAGGACAACTAGAGCCCCAGATACAGATCCCCTGTAAAGACCTTGTCTCAGAGGAGCACCAGGACAAGATCACAGGAAACAGATGATTCTTCTGCACAATCTGACTTTGCTGCAGCCTGGAATTGAACTACTGGTTTCGTCTGGTCAGAGGAGAACTGGTCCCCCAACTGAACCTGGTTTCTCCCAAGGTTTTTTTCTCCATTCTGTCACCGATGGAGTTTCGGTTCCTTGCCGCTGTCGCTTCTGGCTTGCTTAGTTAGGGTCACTTCATCTACAGCGATATCGTTGACTTGATTGATTCATTTGATTCATTTCCTAATGAATGTTGTTCAGTTGCTTTGACGCAATGTATTTTGTTTAAAGCGCTATATAAATAAAGGTGACTTGACTTGACTTGACTTGATGTTGGTCACTCCCTGCTGGCCTCATAGCCAGTGTATAGGCTAATCTAATGTAACATTTGGAAAACTAGCCATAATGCATAGAGGAGCAAGTAAATGAGGAATATTTACAGTTACATTGCTCCTTCCTGCTGTAGTCCCAGAGCACTTATTACTAATGGAAAACCGCAAGAGCTAAATAAGTTCCAGCTCCTTCAAATTTCAAACACCTCCAGGTACTCCAAATATTTTATGTTGTCTAAAAAACAGTCCTTATAAATCTAGAGCAGATGAACACTTAAGCACTCCGTAAATCAGAAGAGCTATGACAGTGTAAAATTTGAAGGGAAAGAAAATACTATATATATATATATAATATTATACCTTAAGGGCCTCAACTGATCAAAGGACCAGTGTCATATCTACACAAGCTGCTGATAAAGATGGCACAATTACGCTGATTACAGCTCCTTAAAGTCAAAGTCAAAGTCACCTTTATTTATATAGCGCTTTAAACAAAATACATTGCGTCAAAGCAACTGAACAACATTCATTAGGAAAACAGTGTCAATAATGCAAAAATGATAGTTAAAGGCAGTTCATCATTGGATTCAGTTATGTCATCTCTGTTCAGTTAAATAGTGTCTGTGCATTTATTTGCAATCAAGTCAACGATATCGATGTAGATGAAGTGTCCGGTGACAGAATGGAGAAAAAAACCTTGGGAGAAACCAGGCTCAGTTGGGGGGCCAGTTCTCCTCTGACCAGACGAAACCAGTAGTTCAATTCCAGGCTGCAGCAAAGTCAGATTGTGCAGAAGAATCATCTGTTTCCTGTGGTCTTGTCCTGGTGCTCCTCTGAGACAAGGTCTTTACAGGGGATCTGTATCTGGGGCTCTAGTTGTCCTGGTCTCCGCTGTCTTTCAGGGATGTAGAGGTCCTTTCTAGGTGCTGATCCTGCATCTGGTCTGGATACGTACTGGATCCGGGTGACTGCAGTGACCCTCTGATCTGGACACAGACTGGATCTGGTGGCCACGATAACCTCGGAACAAGAGAGAAACAGACAAATATTAGCATAGATGCCATTCTTCTAATGATGTAGCAAGTACATAGGGTGTTATGGGAAGTGTTTCCGGTTCCGGTTTACCTAATTAATGCAGCCTAAAAATCCTTTAACGGATTTGGATAATAAAAGCATATTAGTATGTTATGTGTATGCCAGGTTAAAGAGATGGGTCTTTAATCTAGCTTTAAACTGCAAGAGTGTGTCTGCCTCCCGAACAATGTTAGGTAGGTTATTCCAGAGTTTAGGCGCCAAATAGGAAAAGGATCTGCCACCCGCAGTTGATATTTGATATTCTAGGTATTATCAAATTGCCTGAGTTTTGAGAACGTAGCGGACGTAGAGGATTATAATGTAAAAGGAGCTCATTCAAACACTGAGGTGCTAAACCATTCAGAGCTTTATAAGTAATAAGCAATATTTTAAAATCTATACGATGCTTGATAGGGAGCCAGTGCAGTGTTGACAGGACCGGGCTAATATGGTCATACTTCCTGGTTCTAGTAAGAACTCTTGCTGCTGCATTTTGGACTAGCTGTAGTTTGTTTACTAAGCGTGCAGAACAACCACCCAATAAAGCATTACAATAATCTAACCTTGAGGTCATAAATGCATGGATTAACATTTCTGCATTTGACATTGAGAGCATAGGCCGTAATTTAGATATATTTTTGAGATGGAAAAATGCAGTTTTACAAATGCTAGAAACGTGGCTTTCTAAGGAAAGATTGCGGTCAAATAGCACACCTAGGTTCCTAACTGATGACGAAGAATTGACCATCAAGTCTTAGACAGTGTTCTAGGTTATTACAAGCTGAGTTTTTAGGTCCTATAATTAACACCTCTGTTTTTTCAGAATTTAGCAGTAAGAAATTACTCGTAATCCAGTTTTTTATATCGACTATACAATCCATTAGTTTTTCAAATTGGTGTGTTTCACCGGGCTGCGAAGAAATATAGAGCTGAGTATCATCAGCATAACAGTGAAAGCTAACACCATGTTTCCTGATGATATCTCCCAAGGGTAACATATAAAGCGTGAAGAGTAGCGGCCCTAGTACTGAGCCTTGAGGTACTCCATACTGCACTTGTGATCGATAGGATACATCTTCATTCACTGCTACGAACTGATGGCGGTCATATAAGTACGATTTAAACCATGCTAATGCACTTCCACTGATGCCAACAAAGTGTTCAAGTCTATGCAAAAGAATGTTGTGGTCAATTGTGTCAAACGCAGCACTAAGATCCAATAAAACTAATAGAGAGATACACCCACGATCAGATGATGAGCAGATCATTTGTAACTCTAAGGAGAGCAGTCTCAGTACTATGATACGGTCTAAATCCTGACTGGAAATCCTCACATATACCATTTTTCTTTAAGAATGAATATAATTGTGAGGATACCACCTTTTCTAGTATCTTGGACAGAAAAGGGAGATTCGAGATTGGTCTATAATTAACTAGTTCTTTGGGGTCAAGTTGTGGTTTTTTGATGAGACGCTTAATAACAGCCAGTTTGAAGGTTTTGGGGACATATCCTAATGACAATGAGGAATTAATAATAGTCAGAAGAGGATCTATGACTTCTGGAAGCACCTCTTTTAGGAGCTTAGATGGTATAGGGTCTAACATACATGTTGTTGGTTTAGATGATTTAACAAGTTTATACAATTCTTCCTCTCCTATGGTAAAAGTTTGTCTTTGATTCAAGTGAATATCTTAAGGGGACAGGATATTAAGATACATTAAACACATTTTTTTTTAAACCGCAATGTAAGGTAACAACATATTTCCATATTTAAACCAACAGTTACATAGTTTCTTATTCTAAATGAATGAATCATGCTTTTAAAACAAATGTACCTACACTCTCAGAAATAAAGGTACAAAAGCTGTCACTGAGACTGTACCTTTTCAAAAGGTACACTTTTGTACCTACTGGGTTGTAATATGTACACTTTAAGTACTAATATGTACCTTTAAGGTACCAAAATAGACCCTTAAGATACAAATATGTACCTTTTGAAAAAGCATAGCCCCAGTGACAGCGTTTGTACCTTTATTTCTGAGAGTGCATTGTTCCTTCTTAAGTTTGAACAACAGGGATTCTATTATATATATATAGGAATTATATTATATATGGACATACATACACATGAACACATGGTTCATGTTGTATATGGTGCATACAGTAAATGTGAAATGTTCTAGTGATTTGCTGTGCACTACGCATCACTTCATATTAAACTTCTTCTCTCTCTACCCCTAATAGTCAGTGCTTCCTCTAGTCATTCAGCTAAAAGCACATCTGGTTGCTGTTTTCTCCTGATGTGGTGGTGTACTTTCATATGGGGTACTGTGAGTGAGCGTGTGTGTGTTTACAATAATCACTTCCCACAATTACTACAACAGAAAAAAAAAAAAAAAAGTTGTTGGAGACAGTTAAGTTTCCAGGCTGCTCACCTCTTTGGAATGCAAAAGAAAAAAAAGAAAAATAAATAAAAGCACGGGCTCTTCACTAGTTCGATAAAGTAAAAAAAAATAATGAAGATAGAACTCAATTAGGCTTGCCTTGTTATTAAAGTGGCATGTTTAGTTTTAATAGAGGGAGCTTAAGGTCCTGTACGTATGTAGTGCAGTATGTTATAATAGGTTAATCTGAGACATTGGCACACACAACTGGAACTCATTAGCCATTCATATGCATCATGAGAGCTCACCTCTCCCTAACTCTATCTCTGGGACTGAAATTATGCAGATTTTCAACAAATATAATACACATCTTATTTAGCACTAAATTTGGGATAGTCAGTTTTCAAGGTGATTAAAATGGTAGTGGTTTTGTGCATTTCATTGCATAACCACAATTCAAGCAGTGGTCGGGCATAACGTTTCAACTATAACGTAGCTTGCCCTGAAATGGCTATAATTGAATGCCTTGTTACATATTTGGCTTATAAAGTTTGGTAAAGTGGTGGCATGATTGAACAGTAGCATAATAGTGTTGTACAGATTTTGAGGATGCATTATGCGCTTCATTAAAAGACATGCAGTTGTGTAATTTCACCATTAGAATAAAGCTGACAGTGAATGTGAGGGAACAGTGTGAAAAAGACTCACAGGAGTAGCAAACACAAAAGTGATATGCATACTATTTTTGCAGTACTTTATGCATATTGTGCAGATTATATAAATGTTCTTTGAATTGTTTAGCACAATGTGCAATGTTTTATTGCTCAGCATTTCTTTTCCAGTGTGACAATTGAACCAGAAGTACCTTTTACTTGGCTTATTATTTTATTGTACTACTAAAAGACACTTTTATTACACAAAAAGAGGTATAAATGCAAAATAATTTTATATTTCAAGCTGAATGTTACTATATACAGTACAAAACATAGCAAGGTGATACGTTTGAAGTGTTTATGTATGTGTATTTTTTTCTTTCTTTTTTATTTTTTTAATAGTATGCATAACAGTATCTTGTGAAAATAATACTGAAATTAAAGGGAAATAATGCAATTTAAAACAATAAACAATATACAAGTGTTTTTGGACACTTGCAATTAAATGAAAATGGGTCACACTTCATTTTAAGGTCCAATTCGCAATTTTAACTAACCGCTAACTACAACTTTTACCTCAATTCATTTAGGTGTAGGATTAAGGGATCCAAATGGTCAAGGCATTAATATAATGTTATTTATAAAATACTTCTAACAATTTGATGATACCATAATACCTTTTTGTAACTTTTTGCTAGTTGAAAATGTGTGCAAACACTTTCATTACACATAATCAAGCAGTATTGAGATTAATTTATAAAGTAAATGAGCTGTAAGGAAATGTTACAGTGAGGAAATTGTGAAAACTTCAAAAACATGCCACACAAAAGCACAGAGTGAAAAAGAAGAAGAAATGAAACTGCCAACCCATAACCAGTCATGTTATCAAAATCAGTCATGAAAAGTCATCATGCAACAACTATATCCTGTTTACACATCAGCTAATATCACCAACAAAAACATACTATGGTATAACAATTTTGTTTTGTGTGTGTATGCAGATGCACCAAGGTATTCATCTTTAAAACACCATTATATTTGGTTAAAATATGTTTGTTATATGTGGGAAGAGATTATTGCAATACATTGTCTATTAATTAATTATTTATATTAATTAATAAAAATAAATACTTATATATGTATGAATAATTATTTATTATTTATATTAATTGCTAACAGTGTTATTTTTGGTATTATTTATTTTTATTAGTATGTATTAATATTTTAAATAACCTTTTATTCTCATGTTTTCAGTTTAATTTTAAACATTATTACGTTTGTTATGTGCTTTTGCCATTTTTTTTTTTCATTTTGTAGTTTTTATCAACAATAAAAACAGTGATTAATAACTGATTATGAAAAAAATAATAATAATAATACAAATTAAATATAAAACATTATTAATAACTCCAATAATTAGTAATTACTTGTTTACTTTATTAGTAGTATTAGGTATTAATTGATCAATATAAGTATTAAATAACACATTGATTTTAGTTTCTCAAGTTATCCATCTCTACTCTTCATTCACTCTCTTTCTCTCTCTAGGAATTTCATGCTCCATCCAGAACTTGGCAGGTGATAGATGTATGTGAATGGAGAGCGATTCAACAGTATGTCTGTTTTGTCAAGACATTCAGCTCTCTACGAGGGCTGAGGTGTGAACAGACAGTATCGTACACGTGAAATGTGCCTGAACTCTTGTGCTTCAGAGGGAATTTGAGTAATTTCCTGTACAGCGAGAGTGAAATTCAGCCCTCGGGTAGGCTGTCATTGTGTCATGCAGCCTGAGAAAAATATAAATCACTTCCTTTGTACAGCCCCAGGCTGTACAAATGAGTTGTGCTGCTTCAGTGAGATAAATAAAACAGTTCGAGAGTTGACTTAAGTGATTGTTCAACGTTAAAACAGAGAGTCTTTGTGCTTTCAGCGGTAATTAATTAATTTATGCTGCATGCTTCTGAACCCAGCATATTGAAACACTTAGCCAAAGCAGGTATAATTTATTGAATTTTATTAGCCTACTCTTTTGCGTTTGAAATGGAGTTACTTTTCATTTGTTTTGAACAAAACAAAGTTAACCATCTTTTCAGTCATAGTAAACACAGTAGACGTTTTTGGTCACGCTTTATTTTAAGGTCCAATTCTCACTATTAACTAACCATTAACTATGACTTTTGCCTCAATTAACTCCTAATTTGCTGCTTATCAATAGTTAGTAATAGTTAGCAATAGGTAGTTGTTAACTTTAGGGTATTGGGTAGGATTATGGATGTCATGCATTATAAGTACTTTATAAGCACTAATAAACAGCCAATATGTTAATAATAATAAGCAACTAGTTATTAGTGAGAATTGGAGCCTATACTAAAGTGTTACCCAGTTTTCTTGTGAAAAAGAAACTGTAAAAATATGTACGTTAGCCTGAAATGACAACAAAAAGAGTTTTAGATTAGTATTTGATTCTATATAGGCTATCACTATTGAGGCTATGGTCTGGACAACACACTTTTTCCAAGAAATAAAGACCATTTGTTTAAAAACAAAACTAAACAAAAAAATCTACCTTTTTCCACTCATCTTTAGTTATCAACACAGTCATGAATTGGTCATATGTCATCAACTACTCATTCTTGCCACAGCTGTGTTTAATGATACTGTAATTGTACAGGTTTTCACAATGTGAGTGGTCATGACCTGCAGTCCTGTGAATAATTACAGGAAAGTTCAACGATGAGGATGCCCTTGGATTGTTCACATTTAATGCAAACAATGTGTTGCAACACCTGCCGAACACAATGACGGAACTTCCACCACGCTGAATAGTCTGGTTTCTTTCAAGGCGCTAAAGAGGGTTTTGTCTATGTGAATGGCTTTATGGAACTTCCTGTTTAATTGTTGGTGTGTTTAACCCAAATGTCTCACCTTGGATGAGCATCTATGTTATAGATCAAGGCATTTCAGATGTTGTGGCTTCAGAGGTGGTCTGAAGGAAAAGATGGACAGGTAGGGGTTGGAAAAGCATAACGATCATGCCTTTAACACACTTGCACAGATGTCCCACATGTGTTTGTTTTTGATGACCCTGATTTCATTCCGGGCTTTCATGATGTCAGTGGGGCTGTAGAAAGATTATTTTCCTCTAAGGCAGCTTGGCAGGATGTGTAAAGAAAGGCAGAAAGACAACACCAAGATTAAGCTGCTTTTGTCATGGTTTTGTGGCAGATTTGAAAGGCTTTGGCTCCGGTCCCATCTTACAGACACTTTTTTTTTCTTCTTCTTTTCTTCTTGCTCTCTGCATATTTTTCTTTTTGTACGAAAGGTAAACGTTTAAGGAAAACCACTGACAACCAGTTTTCAGATGGTGTGTCTTTTTTTTCTTTTCACTCTTTCAAATTGCGGCTTTGTTGTTGAGTGAGCCATTATGACTTTTTGAAAAAAGGAGGAACGCAAACAGAGAGTTCATTCTCTGAAAGAAACAGCCAGGTATTCCCAGGTGTTGGCCTTATAAGCAATCAAGGTTTCTGTGTCTCACCGAAGACACTCACTCGTTGCTATACATGAAGAACTGCGAGAGCAGAACGAAGCGGTTGAGAATTAGTAGCTGTCTGGTATTTTAGCTTCCTGATTACGCCAAAACCTTTCTAATCTTATGCATACAATATGCTCATACAACGTATTGCATTGCAAACCCATTGTCTTTATTAGCCAAATGTCATCTAATTTTAAAAACTATAGTTATACTGTGTTAATAATGGGAGTATGATTGCACTGGGGATTTATTTTATTTGAGTTAAACCGTAAAACAAAATATATGTATATCAATATATCAAATGTTCTGCTAAGAAACCTTGGGATCAGGCATTCATGGCCATGTACATCCCCTCATGGCAACGGTGTTTTGCTGATATTCCTTGCAGTGGTGTCTTTTAGCAGAAAATGCACCCTGCCACACTGCAGTAATTGTTCAGGAATGGTGTGAGTTGTTTCCTTGGCCCCCAAATTTCCCAGATCTAAATCCGATTGAGCGCATCTGTTGGATGTGCTGGACCAACAAATTTGATCCTTGGAGATCCCACCTTGCAACTTGCAGGACTTGAATGATATGCTGCTAATGTCCACAGATTCATGGATCAGACACATTCAGAGTTCTTGCTGAGTCAATGCCTCAATGCATCAGAGCTGTTTTGGTGGCATGAGGGGGACCTACACAATATTATGCAGGTGGTTAAATGTTGTGGCTCTTGTGGCCAGTGTATCTAAAGGGGTCATCGGATGCAAAATTCACTTTTGTTGTTGTTTGAACATAAATGGGTGTTGGAAGTTTGTAAACATTCATCCTATAATTATTTTTAAATACCCATTTTAAAATCCCCTCAGGCTGTCAGAATGATGTAATTCTGAACAGGCCCTTCCCACGATAACTGATTGACAAGGCTGTCTTACTTTCTACCTGCCCTGAGCTGTGAGCTTTTGTGTCAACTCCAGTGCAGGGAAAGACAAGAACATCTCCGATTAAGCGATTTAAGTTTTGTGTTTTGTTGCTGGATGTAATAATGAACATAGCAGTCGTCATTTACTCCCGACATCTGAACCGCTGAAGATGCAGAAGAATAATGTTACTTTTGTTTTGAAGAGAATGTGCCGATCCCCAATCTGCGTAAATGCGTCTATGTTCGTTCGAATCATTCGTTATCAAGCTTCATCTACAGAAGTGAGTATAAGGGGGTTTTATGAATCTTTGCAAATCACTTTCCCTAATATGTGCTAGTAAGCAAGTCTCACAGCTAAAGCAAACTGTACTGCTCTTCACCCCACAGAAGAGAAGGGCAGGGTCAGCAGAGCTCATTAGCATTTAAAGCAACATGGACTAGAATGGATTGCTTAAAACAAAGCTCATTTTGAAAGGGTAAAAAGGTGTTTTTTTACACTACCATTGAGAAATTTAAACTAAAGCATGTTAAACTTTTCATTAACACCCTGGAGAATCATGAACTTCCGATGACCCCTTTAATACAGCTGATAGGAAAATACCAGGTTCTAATAAAATCTGGTCACTTCAAGACGTAGGTATAAAATTGGACAAATTTTATGTTATTACAAATAAAGATTTGAAATAGCAGATATTTTCATGACATCAATAAAAAATTTAAATCACAATTTCATACCTGGTAAACAAGAACTTTATCATTTTATGATAATTATAAAATGATTTTAATTTTTCAATGTGACAAACATATTTTTATAACATAAAAACAGGCCAGACTGTACAAGATTGTCCATACAGAGATAACAAATTAGAACCGTTGTGTTTTTTTTTTCTCAACAGCACATTTAAATATTTAACACTTGATCTATGCTACATACAGTAGCTTACACTGCAGCTAAGGGAAGACAATGCTATGTATACTCATATTTGGTTTAAATCATCTAGATAATGCCCAATTCAAACCATTAAAACATTGCTTACAAATAAATAAAATATTTAAGAATCGATAATGTTTGTCAATGCTTCTTCTTTTGGCTGACTTTCTTAAAATAACGGGCAATGAATTTCTGAATGTTTTTATGCTGAAGTAGCTAGCAGATGTCTGGGTTAAGTGCATTCCTGTATTCCCGCAGTCCTTTCAGCATTGAACTTTTACCATGAACATCATGGTAAACACATGCACGGACAATGAGTTTCAGTCTATTGTTTGTTTTTGAAACTCTTGACTCACTTCTGTAAATATTAAATGGAAGCCATTACATGAGCAGTCAAAGGCATTTTACACAGTCTTCATTATAGTGGTCAAGCTTATGAAAATACAACCCCCCTTTCACAAAAATGGGAACTATGGGATTGCGGTACCTCAGGTTATTCAGAGCAGGGCCTGAAAATAAAAGTACAAAGTTCATGAAAACACAAGGAACCCTTGACAGAACATACAATGCCACAGTCTCATCATATCTGTAGTTACGATATAGTGGGAGCTCAAAGATATTCTCTTTTTCCATTAAAGATACAGTTAGACAGAAAACTAGACTGGACCTACACCATTTCTTAAAGTGAAAAAAAGGTAGACAATACCCGCAAAAACAACACGAACATACGCTCTCATGTATTCAATCGGTCTTAAAGGATATAAACTGTTACAGTACATGTGTGTCTTTTGTCCCATACAAACATACAAAAGTGTTTGCTGTCAACAATGTTTCTGTGAATCATTTCTCTATTTTAAAACAGAATCAAATATTGTCATTTGTTTGTTAGCCTTGCCCTTTTCCACCTCACTGTTCATAATGTCTTTATGCTTGTGGTATTCAGAGTAAGGGACTGGTTTGATTGCAACAACGTGGCTCAACTGTCTTTCCATTCTCTGGATTTTGAGCAGAAATGTGCGTTTGAGGAAGACCTTGCCCATTCTGGCCAACACGCTGCCCTATTTTAGTGACAAAATATTGCATCAGAAACTGAGGAGATCTTTGAAGAGGGAACCAGAGCACTGTAAGTATGAAGGCCTCAGTACTTGCTAACATTGGTAGTGGATGTGTTGGTGCTGGTGAATTTTGCCGTCCATGTGCGAGTGAGTATGTGTGTGAATGTCTGAATAGATCTTTGGGAAGACTTTGGGAGCAGCTTGGGCCAGCAGAAGCTGTTGTTGCTGCTGAGCCAAATACTCCTCGCAGGAGACAGAGCCGATGCAATCTTTATCGGCACCCGTGAGCGACCGCTCTCTGGGTGGCTGTCGATGGCCATTGGGTAAAGCCTGTCCTGAGATTATAGCTCCTGAGGAACAGTGCTTCCTGGACTGGCAGAACCAGAGTAGGATGGTGCCCAAAATGAAGACCACTCCCGCGGGGATGCCGATGATGACGGGCCAGGGAAGGCTGGGAGGGAGAACCGAAGGGATCGGGGAGAATGGTGGCTTTAAGTCTGTATGAATACAGAGACAAAAAAAGCACAAGATAAAGAACAACAAAACCAACAGATTTTCCAGTGCCACATTATTTGACATTGTTGAATTTCTTTATAACGAGGAAGAGTATAAGATGGGACATTCAGGTTAGGAACAAATGCTGAAAATTCTGAAATTGTCATGGTACTGTTGCACATCAACACAACTGCCCACATCTACATGCTGATCTGGTATGTAGATTTTATTTACCCTGTAGAAGTGTGGAAAACATCTGTATGTGAAGGTTTGTGGTTTCCACAATTGAATTGAATTGAATTTCCGTATGTGAAATCATTTACATAGTTTGCATCAGGATCATAAATAAACTAAAAATTTTAATTTGAAAAGGTGACAGATTTATCTAATTAATTTTAGTTATACCTAATATTACATTCTTTTTATCAAATTAAAGCTGAATCAAAATAATGGAAAGATCCTTTCAAGAATATATTGGATAATATTATTATTATTACAGGGTTCCCACTCTTTCATGGACACCAGATTCAAGGACTTTCAAGAACTTTTTAAAGTACCATTTTATTAAATCAAGCACCTTTGAAATTCACACCCCCAGCACATAACATCGTGAAAGTCCTAACTGTACTTACCATTTCACTTACACTTAATATTTACATAAAGAAATGTCAGAGTAATAATGATGTTTTGAATGTGTAGATTTTGTAAATTTAAACCGTTTTAGACAGTCATGTTTAAAGGACCTGAAATCCATTAAATTCAATACTGGTAATATTCAAATGCAGTTTCTGAAATATTGATAAAAAAATGCATTACACTGGTTTTTAAAGAGTTTTTAAATTAAGAATGTCTAATTTTGAAAATTTGTCTCAGCTTTTTTTTTTTATATAAAAAGCTGTTAAATGTTGTAATAACAACGTTAAACATTTGCACATTGACTCAATAGAGACGTGCAGGATATAGACATCTCTTCAGAAGTGAGGGGGACAGAAATTACACACACACACACACACACACACACACACATATATAACATTACAATATAATATAAAACATTACAATATAACATTTCTGTAATCTATATAGACTACCAGTCAACAGTTTTTCAACAGTAAGATATTTCATGTTTTTAAAGAAGTCTCTTCTGCTCACCAAGCCTGCATTTATTTGATCCAAAGTAAAGCAAAAGTAATATCGTGAAATATTTTTATTATTTAAAATTACTGTTTTCTATTTGAATTTATTGTAAAATGTAATTTATTCCTGTGATCACAGCTGAATTTTCAGCGTCATTCCTCCAGTCTTCGGTGTCACATCCTTGAGAAATCATTCTTAATATGCTGATTTGCTGATGATCAAGTACATTTCCATGAGTACATATTCTTTGATGAATAGAAGGATCCAAAAATCAGCATTTATGTGAAACAAAAAGCTTTTGCAACATTATACCCTATACCATTCAAAAGCTTAGAGTCTATTTTTAGTCTATTTTTTGGAAAATACCGTATTTTCCGGACTATAAAACGCACTTTTTTTCATAGTTTGGATGGTCCTGCGACTTATAGTCAGGTACGACTTATCAAAATTAATTTGACATGAACCGAGAGAAATGAACCAAGAGAAAACATTACCGTCTACAGCTGCCAGAGGGCGCTCTATGCTGCCAGAGATGCTGCTCAGTGCTCCTGTAGCCTACACTGAGCAGTATATATATATCGCCCTCTCGTGGCTGTAGACGGTAATGTTTTCTCTTGGTTCTTGGTTCTAAATAAATGCGACTTATAGTCCAGTGCGACTTATATATGTTTTTTTCCTCGTCATGACGTATTTTTGGACTGATGCGACTTATACTCAGGTGCGACTTATAATCCGAAAAATATGGTAGATGATAAAGATATCATTTTACCAAAGCTTTCTATTTCAGATAAATGCTGTTCTTCTGAGTTTTTTATTCATCAAAAGAAACCTGATAAAATTATACTCTGCTCTTTTCAACATTATCATAAGTTTTTTTTTTTTTTTTGCAGCAAATCAGAATTATTTCTGAAGGATTGTGTGTAAATCCCATTAAATTTGCACTTTCCCGGCAGTGAGACTGATAGCCTAATTAGCACTGCTTCTCCATAGACTTTGGGACTGGGTTCCCACGGGACGTTTTGTGGCATATCGCCGAAAAGAACTTAAACTGCACTTTCAGTTTTGATCATACAGGTAAGAGCAATACATCAATACAATCTGTAAAGGGTCTATTTTTATTTGTATACACATAATAAGAAAACTTTGTGCATTTATAAAATAAAGAAAACAAACAGAGTGCGCTGGCTGCAGCCTTGGTCTGCGTGATCTTCATTTAGAAATGCGTCATTAAAATGAACTGAAACTCAACAAATACTCCACAAAGAGATATGAGAGATATTTCTATAGAAATCTTGACATATCTACTTTTAAACTAAGCAAGTCTTATCGACAACAAATATTAAGTAATAAAGTAATCCATATGAAACCAACACGATGTCCAGTCTTTTACATCTCCCTTCACTAACTCTAATGCGACCATGCCCTGGTGCTATAGATATATATCATCCATGTGAAGCGTGCGGCGCGTAAACATTATTAATATCATGTTTTTAAATATTATGGTTTCATTCTAAACATGGTGATTATCTCCAAGAAGGACATCCAACATAATATGGTATTTAACTTCTGAATCTAACCATATGTCAACAAATGGAAAAGTCAGCAGTCTATTAATTATGTTAATCACGGCGCCTTTAGTCGCTACAGTGGGAATGCTTTTTACCCCAAATACCATACATTTACATATTCCTTCGTTATTTAAAAACCGTTGCTTTAATTATCATAAACAAAACTGAAAATCATAAAGACCTTTGTCTCAAAATATATGCATTGATTTTATTCTCATTTGCTACTTAAATCTATATATATATTAGATAAAGCAAGCACAGAATCAACTCTGCGCTGCTGCGCATGATTGGGTCAGAGATCAAACAGATAACCCCCTCGTGTTTAGTTCTGTTTTTGACAGAAGCACATATCGGACAATTTTAAAAATAGCAGCATAAACAAAACTGATTTCAAATGTAATTCAAGCGCTTTCAAGGACCTGTGTTAGTTTTCAAGTACTTTCCAGACCTTGAATCCATATGTCTGAAATTCAAGTACTTTCAAGAAGCGTGGGAACCCTGTATTAATAATATTAAATCATATTAATTAATGTTACTTTGTTAAATGTTAAATTAATACTACTATAATACAAATACATAATAATAATACAAATAATATTTATTATCTTTTAACCTAATATCAATGCCGGCATCGCCAATTAATCAGTTATTTTCCCTAGCCCTAACATATATATCTGTCTTTCATTTATATACTGTTAATATTTACACTACTGTTCAAAATAATAGTATATGGTATTTGTTGATGCTTTTTTGCTATTGTAGCTACAATAGCAAAACAGCATGAAAAAATATGTTTGTTTTGGAGCAAGAAACCTTGACTAAATAGCCTATTATTAGTGGATATCAAGGAAAAGTTAAAATGCTACTAAAATATGTCTCAGATAATAATACTGACCAGGCAGAACAGTAAGGAAGGCACTGCGGAAGCTGTAGCCCATGGTATTGGCTCCCAGGCAGATGTAAATGCCAGCGTCCTCCTCCTTGGCTCGAGTGATAAGTAGCTTGTTCAAATAGGAGCCGTCTGGTCGTGACCACACATCACCCGTGGGCAACACAACGAAGCGATGGTCTCCGACCTCAATGGTGGAGTTGTAGTTGCTCTCACTGCCTGGATCGACCCTCTTTAGCCACTGAATAACTGGCTTGACATCACTGCGTACTTTACACTGGAAAGATGTGGTGCCACCGTAGTCTACTGTAGTGTTTACCGGATGAGTGCCTGTCAAGATGGGCTTGGAATTTGTGCGCTCTGTAATGAAATAAGGACAATTTTATTTACCAATCAGTGTTTTACACAATTATGGGTCTATAATGGGTCATTTTTCTTCTATTTTCTGTCCTAAAATAGTTTTAGGCTATTTTGAGTAATAAATGTCACATATGACTCTTCTGAGAGCAAGATTAACATACTTCTCCCTGTATATATGTTGTTGTAAATTGGCTGCTAATTAAACTGTATACATAGCAAGATATTTATGTGTCAATTCAATAACACTGTTAAATATAATCTTTAGCAAACCTTAAAAAAATGACAAAAATGGCAAGAATAATATCTAATTAAAATATCTTTTTTTTTCTATCATGCATAAATAATAAGCCATTAACTGACTGAGACTGGGGCTGAAGTGTGTCAGTGCTGCTAATAAAGAATGCTAATGTTGTTTGTTTGGAATGATTGAGTCAATTCTTCCTAAATTCTGACAGCATGCCAGACAGCTGTTAATCCCCCTTGAAAGCATCCAGCAACAAGAACATTTTTTAAACTGCTGTTTAACTGTTGCTGCGTGTTCATTCTTTCAGTCTACACTATACAAGTCATCAAAAGCTCCATCGCATTTCAGGAAAACATCAAAGAGGTGAGGTGGATGACTCACGGATGACTTCCACTTTATAGGTGGCGTTGATCTCCCCGGCACGGTTGGATACATGACATGTGTACTTGCCACTGTGTTCAGGTGTAAGATTCTTCAGGCTGAGAGTCCACTTCTTCTTTCGGCCCTCGCCCACCTCCTCGGGCGTCAGAGGCCTGCTGTTTTTCAACCAGACGATGTTAGGTATGGGGTTGCCGCTTGCAGTGCACTTGAGCCTTACTGAGCTTCCCACTGGCCGGGCAATCACACGCTTTCTCATCTTGGCCGGCTGTGTGAAGCGGGGCCGCACTACAAAGAAAAACAAAAGGAAACATTGCATTTTTGATTTTGGGGAGAAATTTTTGTATGTACTATTTTATTAATGAAATAATATTTACGACATTTGTCCAATTTCAATTACATTTTTAAATCTGAATAATAAAATCATGATTACTGCTGTTATGAGCTAAAATAAATAAAGAGAGAAATATATATCTACATTCTATAGTTCCCTGCTGACTGTTACCACTCACAGCAGACTCTGAACAAACACCCCAAAAGCAAATACAACAATGAACTAAGCATCTCCCACTAAGCATCTCCCATCACAACTGCTATGCTACACAGTACAAAAACAAGCAGGTCAGGCCCTCTTTGAACACCGCCGAGTTTAGCGGTGCTCCGATATCAAATCAGAGGCCAGCTGTCGGAGGGGAATGGAACGATTCCCCCCTCACTCTTCACATAAATAGCCTGCTCTTTGGCTTGTCAAATGCAATTACCAAAGCAAACACTGGGCTCCAGAGGTAGGAGTTTGTGACTCCTGAGTTTAGTGAGCCACATGAAATGTTGTGGGGACCATCCAATCCCAGACTACAGGGCTCCCTGTCAATATCTTGGAAGATTCAGACATGTGTGCTGGCTTGGGGGTTTGATGGGGAAATACAGGGGTGACAAACTGCACGCTATACGACAGTCTCAGTTTCCATTCAATTGGCCACATGTTTTTCCATAGGCCCACACAGCAAATGTGGATTACCACATCACCGCCAGTGCTGCAATGCTAAAAAAACAATTATAAATGGGCAGCAATTATAAATACCAGGAGTAAAGGAGATCAAAGAGGATCGGAGTCTGTAGCACCTTACCCAGTTTTCCCGTCGGGTCAGTGGAGTACTTCGTTTCACCAGCTGGTCTGGCACCTTCCCTCCTAGCACTGGAGTCATCTAAGAGAAATAAAGAAAGAAAGAGAAGAGTATTTACATATCAAAATAACCACATGCTCTGAGATTGCCAGACATATTTGTGTTCAATAGCATTACTGTAATTCCTCTGTAAAAATCACTGCAATCCTTCACCACCTAAACCAAAAATTACTATTACTATCTCCTGATCAGCTGACTAGGGAGCAAAAATTATACTATAGATGAGAGCCTTCAAATACCCATATTGCATTTCAGGGCTTGAGAGTGCCAGAATTAGACCAGAAACATAGTTCACTCAAATATGCTTATGCAGACGTGGCCATCGCATTGCAAGCATGCAGTTCTTGCTTGATATACTGTGCATAACAAGGGGTGGTAACAAACCTCAGGGTTTGATAATAGGTGTCCTAAAGATGTCTCTGTCATTAATCTGGATGTGTTCTTATTCAAGTTAACTAGCTTTAAATCTCGATTATACAAGCCAAATAGATTATTTTTCAAACTTTTGACATTTCAAGACACAGCAACATGCAGACTGCATGTTAAAATACATTGAATATATTTTGGGCCTAAAAGTGACTCCAATATTGTCTAACACAGTTTACAAATGTTCAAATTCACAAAGCTGTACAGACATAAACTAATAGAAAATATTTTAAATAAATATTGGTGTCCTGTACTGGCAAAATCACAATGAGCAATTTCTCAAACATTCTATCACATTCAGGAAATTGACTTAGCTACATCTGTTTGAAGTCGATAGGGTCAGCAAAAACTATTTTGAGAAAGTTTTCTGGAAGTTTCAAAGCTAAATCACCCGCAACGATGCATCTTTTCCTCCACTTCTTTTCTTAATAATAATTTCTATATAAATAGTCATGTGTTTTTTTTTTTCATTTTTTATTTTAGTTTTGTAAAACTTCAAAAGCAGTTCAATCCAGAGCAGCGAGTGATTCTTTTATTGTTAGAGGCGGCCTATATATTAAGACCCATTGTAATGCATGGATCTAATATAATGTTACACAGCAACAGTTTAACATCAGATTTTTTTCCCCAACAGTTCCCGGAATGT